>NC_033797.1:139611237-139685863 GCF_001876935.1 Asparagus officinalis
TCTCTCTCTCTCTCTCTCTCTCTCTCTATTATATATATATATATATATATATATATATATAGAGTAAAACTCCTATCAACTTAAGTGGACGTCCACTAAGTTTCTTATCCATTGATGATTACTTGATTGAGCTACATTATAGATGATCCGCTCCGTTAAACTTGATCTACATATTCTAAAACCCCAACACATCAAATTTGGGGTGAACTTGTTGTGGTTTGACCCTTCATCCACTCGTATCAATTTTAACGGTTTCGAATGAATAGAACTTTTTACATGACACACACACAGAGATATGTGTGTGTGTGTGAAAAATGGGTATGCTTGGTACCAAGCATAAATTTTATGTTTGGTAGTGAGATGTCATATTTTCATCCACTCATTTCAATTCTCAATCATTCCCCAACCCATGTGAATGTGGGCCCCGATTTTAATGAGTGGAGGAGAATATATCACCTCATTACCAGGCACAAAAACTTGTGCTTGGTTCCAAGCATACTCATTTCTCTCTCTCCGTACACACACACACACAATCGTAAAACAATTCGTTTATTATCATATAACAATATTTCTTTCAATTTTTCGGGGTTTTACAGTTGGGACTCTTCTTTTACCCAACGCCAAGTTTACCATCTATCTGGATCGTCGGAGATACAACGGGGGAACTAGTCCTTGTCCTCTCACGAGTTTCTACTTGTGCAGACTCCTCTACTATCTCATTCAAGAACTAGACATAAAGTCGGTGAAGAAGGCGGCCCCCTCATCAATCTCCTCTGCTTCGCCTCAAAGCAGAGACACTTTAACTGTGTGATCACTAGTACATCAACATGTTTAAATCAAATAAGATATCACAAATTGTATGATTTGTCTTCCTATATCAATGTTGAACCATACAAAATATTGAAAATCTCAAAGCATGTATAAAACCTTACGGATTTAAATTTCTTCGTGAGATTACAAATCCTAAAATTTTGATATTTGAACCAAACACCAACTCAGTGGAAGAAGATTAGTATTAAGCCCTACAGTCTTTATGTACTGAGGTCATGGGACTACAGTGAGATGATAAGACCAGGGAGGCCATAGCTCTCCTGGGCTTCACTCCATTCGAAAAGTGAGAACAGAGCAAAGAAGGCAGGAATCAAATGAAAAGTGTGACTCAATTAATCTCTTTATCGCTTTTTTTAAAGGTGTTATCCCTTTCACATGTCCTTACACATGCATACCTAATTTCTATTGTAAAATAATTGGCTTATACATTATCAGTTCCTAACAAAAATTTTAATACACTTAGATATTTTCATACTCGAAGTTATTGCATCCCATCCAAAAATAAATATATAAATATTATGACCATAATTGCAATATGTAATCAATACTTTATCCCAAAGTTTTTTTATCTAATGAGTGATAAGGTAAACTTCCTTTTGATGCATGTTCCGTTTTAATTGTGTGAGTGTTAGAATTGAAGAACACTCAGATTAATATTAAGTCTTCAGTTTTTATAAAATATTCTACAATTTAAGATATATGTTAGCCTCTATTTGTATTTGAACACGAAGCTTGTAATATATAATAACACTTTACCTCATGTAAGAATTGTTTTTTTTTAAAACAATAATATTATATTTTAAAATGAAATTCATGTTCAATACCATACAATGCACTGACATATTTACTCGTAAGTAAATAAATAAAAGTAAACAAAGCTATTCCATTTTTTTGCCATTTCCCCGTCTCCCGCACTCCACATGGCTCACAAAATTCCCTGTTTTGCCCTTGTCGCTCTCTTTACTTTAATTTTTAGCTTAGTACTAACTTTTTTTTGGATAAATTACACTTGAAAACCATGTAGTTTCCCAAGTTGCACTTAAATATCACAAGATGTATTTTGGTAAAAAAAAACACCATAAAGTTTTCAAAATTTACACGTTACTACTATTGATCGTGCAAACATGGAAATTTTCACCGAAATTTTTTTCTGTGATACTTGTACACTAATTTAGAGCATTCTAACCATTAAGTTTTTGTTAAATTTTTTATTAGAAATATCCCAACTCTATTTTTAAGTTGAATTAACATAAATTTAAAGAAGAAATTTGGTTGATTTAATAGCAAAGTCAACAAATATTATTAGTTAAAAAGCTCTAAAATTGGTATGTAAGTATCATGGAGAAACACTTGAGTGAAAATTTCCACGATTACATGATCGATGATAGTAACGCGAAAATTTTAGAAACCTTACGATATTTTTTGCACCAAAAAATAACTTATAGTATTTAAGTGCAACAAATAGGAAACTAGGATGGTATTTAAGTACAATTTACACTATTTTAGTGACATTTCTTGTTTAAGGGGTTTTCCGATATTGATTCTTACACATTTCTATTATATAATTCGCTACCGATTGATTATCACTACCCATAGATTAATTTAAAATTTTCCGAAAAGCCTTATTATTAATATCAATACCCAGTAGATTAATTTCAGATATTCTATAAAAAAAACGATGTATCTAAATAGCAATTTTTGCGATCTAATGTAAATAAGATTAATTTAAAAACGGTTTTTTTATAGAGTGCACATGGGCACTCTATAAAGGAGGAGAGAGATAGAGAGAAATGAATAGCCCATAAGCCCCTCTGATTTGCATTAATTTCTGTGCATAATTCATTTCTCTCTATCTCTCTCCTCCCTCATAGAGTATCCATGAGCACTCTACAGAAAAACCGATTTAAAAAATATATAAGTTTCAGCGGAACAAATATCTAGAATTACACTACATTAATTAACGAAAACTGAAAACAAATCATTCAACTCCCCCCCCCCCCCCCGCCCCCCCCTTCATTCTCCTCATTAAAAAGTCGTCGGCGTGAGAGAGACTCTCTCCCTTACTCCCCCCAACTCTCAATCCCTAGAGAGAGAAAAAGGGAATTTTAGAGGAGAAAACTCTAGAGAGAGAGAGAAGAGAGAGAGAGGGGGTGGGGGAACCCTAGAAATCGAGATCACCGGTTGGTGTTGAAGTTGGACGCCGATCGATGTTGTTTGTTGAACTGGTTGCCGCGATCGATCTCGACCTGGGCGGCGGGGTTGTCGGCGGCGGCGATCGGTGGCATGTCGGAGTGGCGGCTGGGTGTGACGGCCATGGCCGGCCTCGCCTTGGCCGCCGCCATCGTCAATCTCCTCTCGTAGGTACTAAACCCTAACCCTAACCCTAAGTTAACCCTAGATGAAGGCTCTTCGTCGATCTCAAACTAGTAGTAGTAGCGCTACCGCGTCCCCCTCGTCTCCTACTTCGTCGTCGTCGTCGTCGTCGTGGATCCATTTGCGATCGCTTATCGTTGTTGTTGCCTCCTCACCTGCTCCTGATCGGTGAGTTCCCTTTCCTCCTCTCTTTGTTTCCCCCCGTCATTGGATTCTCTTTTGGTTCGCTTCACCCCCACCTTAAAAATCTAGTATTCTGTAGATCCAACGTTTGATGGTTTATTTTATCAAATCCACTTGGTTCTGAAATAAAGAAACCGTCTTGTCCTTTTTGGGCGATGAACTCCGAGATTAAGTTGTTGGATGTTTCTAAAGTCCTTCCCGCTGCGCTAAAAATTTGAAATTGGATGTTGCGATGAGCGTTGAGAGTTGTAATTTTGTTTTCTAACAGTTCACTAGTGTTTGAGCTCAATCAGAGTTAATTAGTATTTAGGAATTGGATAAAAGTTGTTTTCTTTCTGGGGTTGCTACTGCAATGTGTGAGTTAATGGGTCTGCATGAACAGAGTTTTCTTAGCTATCTTAAATTCGTGAAGATGCCCTTAAAAATAAATTCCCTTGGAACTGTTCAATTAGGATATGTTTTAGTCGCATAAAGGGAAGGAGTTATTTTGATATACTCAGAATCCCATTGCTCAAAAATAGTATTTTGGGTAATCTGGCAATACCCCTTCCTATAGTTTTCTGTGATTTTGGCCTTTCTAATTATGTTCTTTCTTTCTTTCCACTAGCCCGTATGGACATACAGTTTAGTTTTTGGGTTTTTCTTTCACCAAAATTTTTACTTTTTTTTTGCTTTTGCGTGCGTTGATATTTTCTAGTTCTTTGACACTAACTTATAGCATTTGTATGTGCTTTTCAGAGGTAGCCTCAAGTCACCATGGTCTCGAAGAAAAAGAAAAAGAGCCCTTAATAAGCAGCTGTGGAAAAGCTTTTTCACACCAGAAGGAAAGCTGCGAGATGGTGGCGTGAAGTTTTTAAAGAAAGTTAGAAGTGGAGTAAGCAGTGGCTATGCTTTCTCGAGTTTTTGAGCTTCTTTTTCACTTCATTATTTCAACAATGTCTGCAATGTTGTTGATTTTAACATTTTGTAGGGTATTGATCCAAGCATCAGGGCTGAAGTTTGGCCATTCCTTCTTGGAGTGTAAGATCTCTAGCCTGGCAGTTTCTGAATTGTTTCGATGTGATGTTTGCAAGCTCTAAACTTTCAGTTTGCAAGTCGTCTCTAAAGATGATGATACTTAAGAAATGGTTGAAAGACGTGCTATAACCTTATATGTGATAATAGAAGCTATTTGAAACGTTTTATTACTTGTCTTTGCTTCTTTCCTTTTGTTTACTGAAGTTGTTACAATTATGTTACATATTTTTTTTATCTCATTACAGGCTATGTTTATGCATTTTTTCCGTTTGTGTGCAAGTGCAATTGTTCTTTCCCCTCATTTAGAAGCTATGTTACCCGGGTACTTCTATTATGAAGCCATACCCATACACGACACTCACCCATACCCAAACTTCATGGACACCCTTTGGATATATGCATACATTTACCCAAACATGTACGATGTGTTATTCTCTAAAATACTTGTCATATACGAATATACTTCTTGGACGTATATCCTACACCTCATGTTCATTTCTTGAAACTTGTTAGACATGGGCCCGATTGTTTCAACCTATATCCAACTTTAAAAAAACTATGATTTAAAAGGGAGATTTGAGTGTCTAGTTAAAAAAGAGCAATTCCAATTTATAATAATCAATATAATAAAAGAAACTCAAAGATATTATAGGAGTTTAATTCAAATAGCACATGAATTTGAAATAATAATGATGTCATGTAAATTATTAATTCCGATATTTATATGTAGTCATGTCTCCATACCCTACATTTCACAAATTTCCTATGTCCTGTACCTGCACTGGTACGCGTATCCGTTTCCATGCAACGTAGAGGGAGGGGGCATGAGTGAGTTTTTTTTTAATTTATTTTATTTTAATTTTTTGGTGGGTGGTCATGATAATCATGGCAGCTAGTGTAGTTCACACCTAACTTTTTCTGATGCCTATCACTGTCAAAAATTTGTATATAGAGAGGCAACAGAATGGGAGGAGTTCATTCTGGAAAGGGTGTATGTTTGGACGGTTGGACCCCTTTTCTCGATCTCCTTTATCTCTCTTGCCCCCTTTCTTGACTCCTCTTAGTTGTATCTTCCTCAGCCTCTCTAGTCTCTGTCTCTTAAGCACATCTGATTTACATGATTTGGCATTTTTATATATTTTGATTTCATTGATGACATTTATGACATTTATATACACTATCCAAAATGATACTCCACTCCACTATTTACTAAATTTCCTTGACATGTCCCGGGTATCTGCCAAGACTGCCATCCAATATGTATTTTTCCCACCTGGCATGACCTTGATACCAACATTTACATCACTGCTAACAAGTGGCCTTCTTAGGATGTGTCAAATTCTTTGCTTGCTTATAATTTCTTTTGTGATGAGATTTCGGTCCGGAGTAAAATATTGAAGTCAAGTTGAAGCTGGATGTGGAACTCAGTCGCTCTTTGTATGGAGCCTTCACAAATCTCAATTTAGAATACTCTACAAGTCACTTCATTATGTTGGGAAAACGATGAAAAGGGTTAGACACTTAGACGATTGACAGCCTACAAATAGATGTCATAATAGATGTTAACAGTAATGTAACCCAATAAAAGTCCTTATCCCTTATTTACGATCTGTAAAATACTATGTCTAATAAGACTAGAACAGTTTATTCTTTAACGATGTTCGTATATTTATGCATCCTTTTCAGATTCATGCTTTACCTTCTTGATAATTGGCGTGAGGAGATTATAATTCGCTACCTGTTGGTTCTAGTGATCTTCTTCCATTTCAATATTGTCCTCTATTTTTCACATATTATCTGTTTCAAGGGTTTGTATTCATACTTTCTATGTCTGGAGGAGACCCTGAAATAGGATTTATAAAGCACTGGGGAGCTTAAATGACCTACTTAAGGAGTACTTGGTTTGATGCAGCTGCAGTGATTGCAGCTGAGTTTGTATACAACTCAGACATTTGGGCCAGTTGCAACTGTTTGTGTAAATATCGTTGTAACTGCAGTTGTTAAAAAAAACCTTCAATCAGGACTTGCACAAATTTGGGTGTGAGTCACAGTTGCAACCATTTGAGCAGCAATAGGCGGTTTAAACTGCAGTTCCAGTTGCAACACACTCCAAATCTAAAGTCCAAAAAATTTAATATCCCTAAACAAACACCTACAACTATAATGCACTTGCAAATTGTAAACTTTTGAAATTGAACTAAGTAATTGCGGCGACAACTGCATGTGATAGCAATTGCGACAAAGGACATTTGCATTGCAAACACATATAGCAGATAAAACAATCCTTAATAGTGAATATAAAAAACTCGGTAAGTAGGTGGGATACTGGGAAAACAAAAAATTGAACTGCATGTGTTTTACATGTTTCTTGACATTGCAGTTCCCAGGTACCTTGTTGCAGATTTGGATTTAAAAAGGAAAGAGATCATTCCTCAGAATATGGATTGCTGTTGCATTCACATCATTGTGCCGTGAATCAGAGATAACTGCTGCAGATCAGTAAAATATTATTATTCGAGTTCAAAACATAGTGTCTGATCCCTTTTTTGAGATGCAGGTTCTTTGTTGCTGATCTGTGTAATAATGTGTTGCAAATTCCATAAATTTGAGATACGGGTTCTTTGTTGTTCTCCTTTAAGAATCATAATTTAATCATTCACTTTGCAATCTCATTTGTGCAAATTTCATATTAATTATACCAATGTGCATGTACGCAACATTTACATCTGCCTTCCTACATATCCTGTGCATTTAATCTTGCTGTTCACTTCTTGATGCTTATTCATGTATGCTATATTCTGAAAGGGGATCCAATTTTGTACATGAATGCATTTGGAATCTCCCCTAGCTTTATGTGGGGATTTTTAACAGAGAAGTATGATTTAATCCCTCCGTTTGTTGCTGTATGTTCTCTTCACAGTAGAAGGATTCACTTATTGTTGGTTCTTGCAAACTCTCTCATATGTATTGACCAAGTTATTTGTATCCTGCAGATATGACCTGACGAGTACAGAGGCTGAAAGAATAAGTATTAGAAAAGAGAGAAGGTATGTGGGTCTTGCTGGTAATTTTTCTCTTTCATATTTTCCCTCTATATGTGTTGTATTGCATGGCTGCTATGATGAAAATAAATTACTGTGACCTGCATCGTGTTTGTAGAGCAGCTTTATATTCTTCCAATTTTGGAGAAGTCTATCAGACTAACTTCTGTAACTTCTTCATGCAGGAAAGAATATGAGAAACTAAGGAGAAAATGCCGACGACTTTTGAAACAAGCGGATGAAGGAGACGAGGAAACGAAGGGAATAGATGAAGTTAGCAACTCTGAAAGCCCTTGTTTCAATGAAGGCTCTGAATCTCCTGATTCTGAAGACGTGTCCAGTGCTGGGCCCTCTGTCTCAACTGAAGAAAATAAAGCTCCTGATGCATCTGCTTCCAAATCAGATAACCTGGAAGAAAAAGAGGGAGATAGAAGTGAAACTGTTGATGCTGATGCATCTGCTGAAGAGGAAGAAAGTGGGATAACTAATGTTGAGGCATCTATGGCAGGATCGGAATCTTCTGCAGCTGAATCATCATCTGAAGAAGAGACAGAAAGCATGTTGACATCAACTGTGGATGAAGAGAACGCTGATACTGATCCCAAATCCAGAAAAACGACAGAGGACTTCACCACATGGCAGCGTATAATCCGTTTAGATGCCATTCGAGCTAATGGAGAGTGGGTGCTCTACTCTCCAACTCAAGCTGAAGTCTCCGAAGAGAAGGCACTAGAATGTGCTACTTCTGTTGGACTAAAAGACTTTGACCATTTGGAGCCTTGCAGAATATACCACGCTGCTCGCCTCGTCGCAATCCTTGAGGCCTATGCTCTCTATGACCAAGAAATCGGTTATTGCCAAGGAATGAGCGATCTCCTATCCCCAATACTCGCCGTGATGGAAGAGGACGATGAGGCATTCTGGTGTTTTGTGGGTTTTATGCGAAAAGCTCGGCATAATTTCAGGCTTGATGAAGTTGGCATACGCAGGCAACTAAACATTGTGTCAAAGATCATAAAGTCTAAAGACTCGCATCTATACAGGCATTTGGAGAAACTCCAAGCCGAGGATTGTTTCTTTGTTTATAGAATGGTGGTAGTTTTGTTTCGACGTGAGCTCGACTTTGACCAGACTTTGTGTTTATGGGAGGTGATGTGGGCGGACCAGGCAGCAATCAGGGCGGGGATTGGGAAGTCAGCGTGGGGGAGGATAAGGTCGCGGGCCCCACCCACTGACGATTTGCTGTTGTATGCTATTGCTGCTTGTGTTCTTCAGAGGAGGAAGTTGATTATCGAGAGTTATAGTAGCATGGATGAGATTATCAGGGAGTGCAATAATATGGCAGGGCGTCTGGATGTCTGGAAGCTTCTAGATGATGCTCATGATCTAGTGGTGACCCTCCATGATAGGATCTGATGTGGCTTGGATCGCTTTATAGCTTGACTTTTTTTGTTTTGGTACCTTCTCTATCGCCCTCTTAAAAGTTTTAGATGCATATCCCAGTTGAGGTCTTCCATGCCGCTGAGATATTGCTCATGGCGTTTAGTTAGGCATGGAATTGGTCACGGTGAAGCTTTAAAAAGGGGGAAAGCTCCTTATCGGAATCAATTAGAACAGATTATCATGTTGTTTTAACCTTATTAATATATCAAACGTTATACAAGTGCACGCAATTCAATGCATTTCTCTTATGTATTTTTTCCACATTTGAAAATAAAGCCTCTATATTAGGTTTTTTTTTTAAAAAGAGAGTACATTTTTTTTTTCGGTTGATGATGCAAAAAAAAAAAAAGTAAATAAAGAAAAAAAAATGAATAAAAATCCCCATACCTCCATACAGAGATACTGAACGAGAGTTGAGTCTGTGGTAGTGGCATCTGAGAACTCGTCTTCAGAGGCTATGTTAGGAGACTTTCCAAAATTGGAAATTGGATCGGGATTGAGCCTGGTCCCCTTTTGGGAAGGAAGATGAACCAGTTTATCTCAAAATTTGGCGAGGATGGAGTTCCGAGGTGGTTGCCGTGCTGACTCTAGACATCAAGCCTATCAAATGACCAGCAAAGCATTAGGTCCTTCAGGTGAGATTGGGAAGCTGACTCTAGACATCAAGCCTATCAAATGACCAGCAAAGCATTAGGGTCCTTCAGGTGAGACTGGGAAGCGGCGGATATTTCCGCAGCCTTGTGTGCGGGCTGATGACTTTGGGGAGCCTGTTCCGTTGGTGTCATCGTGTTAATTTTGCGTAACAATGACCGTTTGATGATCTTCGCGCAGCTGCGATTGTAGGAGACCGAGTATACTTAAAATCACGGCGAAGAAAGGAGCCGACCGTTTGCTTTCATTCATCGTACAGTATCCTTTTCTGGAAGGGATTTCATATCGTTTGAGAAAACGCGCTGCTGAAAGGTTTGGGATTTTCGGTAGAGTTTGGTGCACGCGTGAATTATTCAGCTGCGCTACTTCTTTTGTGCTTTATACGTGGAATGGTTAATGGGCCAGACGTTCGTGTAAGCGCTCTACTACTCTCTGTGGATACCGGGAGGTTGATGTTCTTGATTACTTTAAGAAGTATAATGGTCTCTTTACACTTGGTCTCTTTTTTTACTTTTCAAATTTCTTGTTATCCTTTACACTTGGTAGATGACTTAGCATCGGATGCTCACGGGGTACTTGAACTCACGTTCCACTTTAGAGGGGGAGGGGTGGCCTATGTTAGATATAGGTGCCCTGTAGGCAATAATTGTATATTGTAACATGATCTTATGAATATAACATCCTTGTTCAAAATGATAGTATGCTATTTTAATCAGATTTATCTGGTATTTTAATACAGATAAAGTCCTTAGAATGATACTAGACTATCAGACATTTCGGATATGATCGTAATGAAGAGATCTGATTTGGGAAGACTAACGTATATTCTAAGATGTTCCTAGTCGATGAAGTGTAGAAATGAGACATCATCACTTTGGGAAGACTAGTGTGTACTCTATTTCTCCTTTGGTAGCATGATGATCCATCTCTTGGATCATTGATGTGAGATATCAAGATGTAGTATACAGGTGACTCATTAGTGAATGAGTTGACTGAACGACTCACCGAGAATGTCTAGTTGGTAATTGAATGAGTTGACTGAACGACTCACCGAGAATGTCTAGTTGGTAATTATACTTAACTGTCAAATAGAAGTTCTCAAGTGATCCGAGAATGTCTAGTTGGTAATTATACTTAACTGTCAAATAGAAGTTCTCAAGTGATATAGTACAAAGTAATCTTTTGACCTGAGGCATGAGTGCAATATCTTACATGTCAGTATAGATGTACTTAGACTTTTTTACCTAACCATAGTTCTCATTGAGTTGTGCATAACGGTTCTTGTTTGGTGCATCCCGAGACATAAGTAGATATTGAGATGTCAATATGAGATTCGTCTCTCCCGGTATAAGGGGTTGATGTCATAAGATTATTTGATATAACTATAGCTTGAAAATCATTGGCCAAGGTAAATAAGATAAACTCAGTGCCAGTCTGATCTTAAAGGTTATGAGTTTAATATCAATAAACACTAATCAAGCTATTAGAGTTTGATAGTTTACCATACCCTAGGCTCGATAGTTTGACATTGTTTTACGAAGAGACCGGACTGTACAATGTTATCACCGAGTGGTCTTGATAAAATTGTGTAAGCATCTTACAAACATTTATCATAATTTATACTAGTATAGTCTTTATGTGTAGCTAGCACCTCTGTTGTACTTGTGGATATGATCCACTGCCAAGTCTTAAGTTGGGCCCTAGAGTTACACAAAGCGAGTACTTGAATCATACGAAATACAATTTGTAGAGTTAAATGTGTACGATTGATATGCATATATGATTTTCACCTATGTATCGATAAAATCAGAATGTTATGTGCTTAAGAAATGAATTTCACTATTTTTTTCCCATAAAGTTAACTTTTAGTAAACTGATTGGCTTTTTGGTCAACAATTGACTTTTGGTCAACTCATTGATTTTTTTGGTCATATGATGAGTTATTAGTTAATGATTGAAAAATTACGCAATATCGTATTTATGAAACACCGTATTGATGTGGTGTTTTTATTTATGAAATACACACTTCATTATACCTTGATTAATAAGTCATGAGATGAGTCATTAATGTGGTATGGTTTGGGAACATGGTTTTAGCACATAATTTTGATTCTTCATGACTCTTTGCATGACTCATGAGATGAGTCACTGCATGACTCATGAAAGGAATCATTACATTTAGATGACTCATGGCATGACTCATGAGATGAGTCATGACTCATGAAAGGAATCATTACATTTAGATGACTCATGGCATGACTCATGAGATGAGTCATGACATATCTCACTCTATGACTCATGGCATGACTCATGAGATGAGTCATGACATATCTCACTCTATATATATGAGCTCTCTCTCTTTATGGAGAGGTTAATAAAAAATTGGCTAAGTGGTTTTTTTCCATAAGAGTATAAAAGAGAGCTTTACCTCTTACTAAACTCTAGCAATCTTTGAGTAAGAGGAAATAGTAGGATTTTAAATTACCTGGGGTGGATATCTTGCTTTGTGTCTTAAGAAGACTCCGATTTTATCAAGCTCACTTGAAGACTTAGAGATCCGCTACAAGGAGGTTTACAACAACAAGAAGAACGAGCTAGGGGTTGTTCGATCTACAATCGAATCACGCTACGAAAGTAAGCCTTCAAAGCTCTTTGTTGCTCTCTTTATTATATGGATCATGTTAGATTTAATTAGGATGGTCCTAGCTTGTATTTCATGTTCTCTACATGCTTAGTATTATTATACATATAGTCTTTCGTTACATATTTTATATTTAATTAGCACAAGTTTCCAATGGCCTATGCGTGGCCTATATGATTTTCTCTTTGCGAGAGTGGAGCAGCATGTTATGTGTCTTTGAAGCATCCCATACCACCAATGACTCCTACTTGTTCTGTCAGTGGTTTACGTAACAACTTGGTCTGCGTCTGGCTCTCATTATCGATCAAAAAGTCAAAAAAGATTTTGCCAAACCCATTTTCTTTTTGGAGGTTTTGCCTTAAAGGCCCAATGTTTTATCCTCAAGCTCAATTATTTTATTTTGCATCTGTGATCTGAATTATCTTTATATATTTATCTTTAAGTTCAAATTCTTAAATACAATACATAAGTTAGTGCCCTCTCGTCCCCCTCATTCTTTTATTATGCTTTGTCTGGTAGGAGGCACGAGAAGGAAAGGTGAAGTGGAGTGTGGTTTTGGTGGAGAATCCTGCTTTTTGGCTCGCGGGTGAACCGCGAGTCACCCAACTCGCAGAGGGGGGTACAGGGGCAGTGGGCCCCAGCTGTGGGGCCCAGCTTTGGTGGAAGTATAGCGTGTTTTAAGGAAAGTATAGTACAAATTTTTATTCATTTCTATTTGTCACAAAAAATAAATAAAATCTGCAAATTTTATCAAAGATAGTCAACTTAAATCAAATTTAACTAACTGCGAAATTTGGTCTCACAATGAGTTAAAATTAAAATTATGAAATTAAAATCGTAATTCTGAAATTAAATCTAATTTTAAAAGTAAAATTAATAGTTTACCTTTTTTTTTATTTTTTTGTAGTAATTATAATAAACAACCATGATGATTCATGATCAATAACGTGAAATACTTTTGATGAGGAAAATTAGAAATTAATGCTACAAGTTTAGAAGTTGAATAACGGACAAAAATTATACCTTGAAACACCAAAAAAGTGATGAATCTCTACCAAATTTGAGCAATCAAAGCCTATGCATTAATGGCGTTGCGGAGTAATTAATGAGTTCATAAGAGTTAATAAAGAATGAAATAAGAGAGTAAAGTAGGTGCGTGAAGAGAGGAAGCCCCTTGCATGAATTGAATTCCGAACTTGCCCGGGGAATGAATTATGAAACTCGGCCCGGCTAAATGACTCGGTGTTCTTAAGGGGTTGAGAAGCAGAATTCCGTTGCTCATCTCTAGTAGTTCTTGCCCACCGGTCAGATCAGCATATCGATCTAGAAAACCGATGAAAAAGAGAGAGAAATATGTCATCAACCACTGCTAGCCGTGCTGCTTTGTTCATTTGATATGATGGATCTCCCACCTCGGCAGGCAAGTTGACTCAAGTTTTAGATTGAACTAATCCATCGACACAAATAGTTCGTGGGCGAGAATTGAGTTATTTCGGCCCTGGAGGATTGACGGGGCGAACTGCTAGTTTCGGGATACGAGATATTCACTCGAGCCTCTATGGACGTATTTGCCCAATTGACAAGTCTGAGGGGGGAGGGGGTGTTAATTGGAAGTTTTAGAGAAGTTTAGGGTTTGGGGGGAGGGGGCCATTTGAAAGTACCCTAGAGAGGGGGTGAATAGGGTAATTGCTAATCTAATCCGATATCGATGCCAAATTAAAACTAATTAACAAAAATATCCTAACGAAGTGATATACAATGAGATATGCAAGTATATAAAATTAACTAATGGGCTATATAAACATGAATACAAGATATAAGAGAGATAGTGAGCAAATGACAATCGCAAACACAAGGCAAATGATCACAGAGTTCGGTCATCCTCGACCTATGTCTCCGCTCCTCACCCTCGAGGAGAATCCACACTATCTCAAAATTAACTACACAATCGGTTTTCAAAGTTCACCGAAAATTTTACAACTTCACACAATTGTCTATACACAATACACTCCTCTATGTGTTAGCCTAGCTCGTGTCACATTCCTCAAGTGCTCGAAATTACTACCTCTCCCTAGGATTTACAACCGACGTCACTCATCTTGGAATTAACCTCGTCTCTAAGTGTCCTTGTGTATTACAATGTGATCTCAACTATTAAGTGCAAGAAAATAATTTGTTCTCTACTACAAAGATGAGAACTAAGATAAGCCCACACTCGATGAATCACTCACCACAACCCAAATATACAATATGTGAAAAATACTTAAGCTCAAATTGATTGTGTGTGAAAACAATGAGTAAAATGAAAACTAAACTTAAATCAATCTAGCATAAATATATATGAATCATTGTGTGTGAAAACAATGAGTAAAATGAAAACTAAACTTAAATCAATCTAGCATAAATATATATGAATCAAAAATATGAATAAGCTAGAAGATAAGTTTAGAAAAAGTTCTCTGGAAACAAGAGAGAGAGAGATATGTGAATTGAAGCTCAAGAACAAAAATGATCTCCTCCTCTTGTGAAACCCTCTTCACATAAACACCACACTTGATTTTTTAAAACATACTTAAACAAACTTGTAAAATTGTTTTTAAACTTTTCTTAGATGAATCAGAATGTTGAGGCCAAAGGGTATATATAGGTTCTAAGAACAAACCCCAAAACCCAAAAAAAATCCAACAAAAACAACAAAATCCCTAAAAATCAGGAAACTGGAAACCAGCCGTTACAGTAGCTGTCAATCTACTGATGGGTTCATTGGTCGACTGATGAGCTGACCGTTGGTAGTCGCTCAAAGCCCGTCGGTCGACTAATGCACCATCAGTCGACTGATGAGCTGCTTTGGTCGACTGATGAGCTGCTTCGGTCGACTGATGGTGCATCAGTCAACTGCACAGAAACAAATGCTAATTTCAGACGATTTCTTCAGTCGACTGATGATCCTTGTTAGTCGACTGAAAACATGCATAGGGACTTGTTTGCACAGTAAAAATGAGTTTTGAAGTAGGTTTAAAAAATAGCAAATAAATTCTAAAAATTATAAAGGGGGAAATGTTTATAAACATGAATATAAACATGTTAGAAAAGAAATTTTGGAAATATCATTCCCCATTTGTGAAAACTCATCATTTTGCAAAATCGGTCAAAATACGAATTCTCAAAACACTTGATTTTGGACAAAATAATTTCAAACAAGTTTGAAACTTTTTTGAATGGATTAATGGACTTTATAAAAGATGTACAACAGTTATATTAAGTCTCTAATCCAAAGCATATTATTTTGCAAATCGGTAAAACACACGAACTTGTTAAAACTTGATTTTTGATAAAATCAATCAAAACAAGTTTTAAAACACTTTTCAATAGACTAATGGACTTGAGGAAGGATATAAAATAGTGTAAATAAGTATTTAATCCATAAACACATTATTTTCTCAAAACGATAAACACGTTATTTTCTCAAAACGCGTATAATGCGATAAATATGAAACACATGTGCATGTATATGAATATATGTATTTGTTTTATATTTATATGGCTAAAACTCATCTTTCAAAATATTTTGCAAAGTGAAACAACCAATGAAAGCCATAAAACGAAACAACGTGTGTGTGTGAAATTTGAGCTTTAAGCATAACACACAAAGTAAACAACCTAGACTACAAAATTATACCCAAGCTAATGATCTCTTCGTGACGTTCGATCTTGGTAACATAAATGAAGTGCAATAGTGTTCATTGACTTGAAATGCAAATGACTTCATTCCGGTTTCCTCCAACCTCCAAAGGATGTTGTCGTTAAGCTTAATTCCAACCAACCGCTAACGGATGATCTTTGCGTAGAATACCTAACAAGCAAACACAAACACTCGACAAACGATGTTAGGAATTGTTTGTTAATCATCAAAACTAGATTAGATAGTAGGCTCATAAACATGAGACCTAACACCACTATCTTGTATTGTATTTGAGAATTAGGGCTTAGAGACAAATATATAAAAATGATTGGATTCAAAAGCACAAAATAAAACAGTTGTGTTTAAAGATAAAACATGGTAAACCATTGAAACTTTAAGGCAAAAACCCCTTTCTTTTTCTTTTTTTTTAACTATTGTCATGCATTCTTGTGCATGATAACTCTGGAAACCATCATCTATTTATCACAAAACCAGTTCTCAATTTTTTTGGCATCAGTAACTTCAATGTGGAAGCTTTAGAAAGACAAGTTTTTATATGTAAATGTGGATGCCTGACATTCTTTTTAAGAAGGAAACTTATTTGAAAATCTTGAAACATCCATAATACATAAATGTGTATCCCGAAAAATGGCATCGCACATACTAGTCCACATGATTCTCATATTTACTGCAAGGCATTTTTGCACATTACCCTTCAAATCTTTCATATTTGCAAACTTACCGATAAAATATTGGTGTTTGCAAAATTACGTCCTACTTTCTCGCATTGATATTTTCTACCCCTTCCACTTAACAATTTTGGCTTTTAAATGGGAAATTGTTGCAAACATATTGAAACTTTTTGGAAATTTTGACAGGTCTTGTTTAAAAATCAACATTCTTAAACCGGAGCGGTAGGAAAACCTAATATGTCTAGTTTTGAGGGGTAAGTTTACAAATATAAAAGAGTTGACAGGTATATATGCAAAAACTCCATATTGTCAATATGGATATCTGACGTTCTTTTAAGTGCAGAACTACTTTATAGATTATTATAAGGAGAAATTTTGAAAAACGACCGTTTTTTAAAAATAATAGGCAAAATCGACCGTTTAACAAAATAATTAGCAAAATCGACCCTTTTTTGCACGGGACTACTAGTCCCGTGCAAAAGATGGTCGATTTTGCTAAAATCCCCTCTTTTGCACGGGACTACTAGTCCCGTGCAAAAAAATCCCCAAATCTCACGACCGTGGCGGCAGCAACGATTCTCTCTTCGCTGCTCCCCATTGAAATTCTCCAGGAGGGAAAATCAATAAAACCCTAGGAATTGGGAATGGGGGATTTGTAAAGGAGAGCAAACAGAATTAACGGGGAAGGAAGGAGGAGGGAGCCGCCTCTTCAGTGCGCTTTTGGAGATCCAGTCGACGCTCGAAGGATTCGACTGCGGAGGCGCCGCCACTGCCAGTGGCGTTGAGGATCGCTTCGTTGGTCTTGTGGGTGAATTTGTCGGGGCTGGATGAATTTTTGTAGTGAAGAGTTTGGGGAAATTTGAGGGTAGGAGGGGTTACGCTGCTTTGGCATGAAATGAAACGGGGAAAGGGGCGTCGGGTATCAATTTTTTTGCACGGGACTACTACTCCCGTGCAAAAAAGGGGATTTTTAGCAAAATCGATCCTTTTTTGCACGGGACTAGTAGTCCCGTGCAAAAAAGAGTCGATTTTACCAATTATTTTGTTAAACGGTCGATTTTGCCTATTATTTTTAAAAAACGGTCGTTTTTCAAAATTTCTCCTTATTATAATTCCTTCTGAATCCGTTGAATTACAATCATCAAGGAAGCGCTAAGTTGGATGAATTGGGCCGTTGCTTACTTGCTAATTTGGGCACAAAGTCCATTTTGATGTCGCGGCCTTTTACTTTAAGAAGAAAATTCCTGTTTTAATTTTCTCCTTAATCCATCACCATCGGGGATGCACCAAGGCTAATCATTACATTGATCACCAATAATAAGCTATTCTCTGGCTCTAATCTAACAAAGGATTTAAAAAATGGAGCTAAAAGATTGATATCGAGGTCTTCTGTTCATCTCTCTGATGCAGTAACAGATAAAAGTAGAGACCATAAAAGGAAGGATTTTACTTAAGCTGGACCTCCCTTTCTTGGCGCACCGTGTATCCAATGGACCGTGTTTACTGGATACTTTCTTTTCGTCAAGGCAGAGCTTCTTGTCATTGGCACCTTATAGGAAATGCCTCTCGGTAGTTGGGCCAACTTCCGTGCACGATGTGCCATCTTTACTTCTCTGAAACAGTATCTCTCCGTCCATGGTATTACTTGTGCACAAAACCTTCGAGCATAATGTGAATTCTAATCCCATAGACATCAAACCTTCAGCATAATGTGAAAAATATTTAGGTCATGTTTGGATTGGGTATTATTTTGAGTTAATAACCCTTTATCCTTTAAAATAAAAATTTTAGGGGGATTAGGTGAAACTATTTAGTCTATTAAAATGAAATATTCCTTGGATATAAGACTAAATAATAGGGGGAGATAGGGGTGTTATTATAATCCTCGGACTATTTCCTACTCGAGATTAGATCGAAAAAGATGTCGTTGCCCCCCTAAGTTTCTAACATTTACCGAGGCTCTGCATCTTCAATTCTCTCCTAACTCAAGATATTTGCTAATACCCTCAAATTTAAAAACTATAATTTTTTTGCACAAACATGAAGAATTAAAAAGAAGAAATTGATTGAAAAGTACAAAAAAGTCTCTAAAAATAAAAATTACGAAGAGCTCCCTAAATTTTAAAAATTACAAACAACCTCCTTAAAAATGTAGATAGCCCCCTTAAAAAAAATCTAAAAGTGCCTTAAAATTCGAAAATAAAAAATGACTCCTTAAAAAAATTAAAATTTACAAACAAAATACTAAAAATTTAAAAAGTACAAATATCACCCTAAAAATTAAATTACAAATAACTCTCTAAAAATCTAAAAATTACAAACTAACCCCTAAAAATAGTTGGCTACTATAGAGAAGCGCATGGTAGACAGTTAATGTTGTATTCTGATCCTACACCCCCTTATTATGAGAAATTCCCAAACATTATATAGATATTAAATTTATTAATAACAAATTGAACTAAACAAACTAATTAAAAATTTAACTCACTATAGTGGTCCACGACTAATGGAAACCTCTCCTACCCATTATAAGCTTTCAAGGATAGTAAAATGATATAGATGCAATGGATTAAAAAAAATATGGGCAAAATAACAGAATTTATCCATCTTTTCTTCCAACATTTTCGAGCACCTGAATTGCTCGGGAAAAGGATCAGGGCACCATACATACATCCAAGACACCTGGACACCTGAGCAAGAGATGACAAAAGGATTGGCTTCCAATCTCACATCAGATTTCTTCCCTATGCAAGTACAATCTTTTTCCAGATACAAGCATGCTAAGAAAAATAAATAAACCAATAATTTGAGATGAAACAAGAAGAATAAAACAAAATAAAGAAAACAAAAGAAAAGAGGATTAACTGAAGCCACATAAGCTATTATTGTTGGTTATGCAAGTATTCTAGATTTCAAGTAATACCATACATAAACAATGTCACAACACAAGGAAGCCTTTGAGCACAAATAACCCAATCCATCACCAAAACCACAAGTCTCAATTGATCACGACAGTTTAAAGAAGGGGGGGGAGCTTATTCCGCCTTGGTGAAGTGCCTGACGGCGAAGGCCAAGCCCAATATCATGATAGGCACAAGGAATTGCAATATCTTGATGATGAAATCAGAAGATTTGTCAGGGTTGTATGATGGTTGCTGAGGTGGCACATAAGATCTCTTCGCTGGAACAGATGAGGCATCGATGTCTCCGATCAAGTACTTGTCCATCATCTCCCTTGCTGAGTTGCTGTGACCAACATCCTCGAAATCGTTTGTCGCGTCCTTACCTGCAACAACGTAGAGACAAAGTTGTTGAGATTACTAGAGTCGATGCATGATTGTTTTATCTACACGTTATGGGAAATTAATATACCATTTTAACCTTATTTTTATAAACAAACTTTTCATTTTTTTTTTCATTTGTCAACGCACTCCCAACTTCTAAATGGTTCACTACAAATATAATTTACATTGAGCAGTAAGAATTTGATTGTGCATCTCCCATTTTGCTACTTGTTATTGTCGTTGTCACCCTCTTTAACCCTACCTCTTTCGAACTAGATACTCCTAGTAGAAACCATCAACACCATGATTTAATAATGCTAATTCCTTTACTAATGGACCCCCATGGGACAACATGAATTTGAAACAAGAAAAAACTGAAATCAGCAGGATAAGTTTATTCTGTAGAGTGGGGTATAGCACCGACTTCTACTAGCTAGGCATAAACAAGGAGCCATATACTTTCATAGTTGGTATACATAACATCGCCAAGAGAATGGATTACATTTTCATGCAGACATGATTCAGATATCTGAATAATATGCACAAGGATAATCTCCAGACCAAAAAGGGGGCCAAAAGATTAATTGTCAAGCAGCAGCTTCATTGTCTAAATAGTAATTTAAAGGAAAGAAGAGTTCAACTGGGTGAAGATTTAAAGTCCTTCACTAAGAAAAGTAGTATGCTTCTCGACAATAGGCAGTGTTAAGATGAATATCTTGTTTTCTCAAGCATGTACTTCCCAGAATAGTTCTTCTGGATTGTTGGCTCATGCATATGCAAAAGGAACTAATTATTGATACCACTAACAAAGTAATTATCCTAAAAGAAAAGGTATCTAAAAAGACGATACATAAAATAGCACCTTTTGGATTCACCATAAATTCCCATCTACAGGAAAATCAGTTATATTGGCATTTGTGGGAGAAAAAAAAAGTGCTATTATCAATCTACTTCAGGCCTATAATGAGTCTAGGAACCAAAGAAAACTTCGGTTGAAATTTTAAATACTGAAATAAAAAATCAAATCATTTGGCATAAAGACACTACTCAAGATCAATTGGTTACTTAAGGAAAGGTCAATGGGTTTACACCACTGTAACCACAGGACAATAGATATTCCTAATAGATAATATCTATGATCAGAATAGCATGAAAGAGCAATGCATTTGTAAAGTGGTTATTTTATGAGTAAAACCTCCACTGCATGCATGAGGAAACATTTGGTGGTATGTTTCTAATGGCTCATATTTAATAATCATGAAATTCACATTTACAGTGGTGTCCGAGTACACTCAATAGTTTCATGCCAAAGGACAAACCTAGTAAAGCATTGCTGAGCCAGCTTGCACATGTTTCAATTCATATTACTAAATACTTCTATCCTAGACACCACTTGCCCTCTTATGATAGTATGCTGCCAGTAGTATAAGACCAAAACGTAAAATTACTAATTCTTTTCTTAGTTCCATAAATGATGTCTAATTTCTCAAGAGAAACATGCCATACGAGCCCTGAGGCCCCTCAATGACACGACAACAATATATTATGATATATCATGTAGTTAAAATGCATATGACAAAATTATCTATTTCTGTGACCCCCAAAAAAAACACGACAAATACAAATAGTAAAAGCATAATTTAAGTCGGCAAGTAGAAATCTTACCAGTAGCTGCTAGCAAGACTTCATCACCACCAGGATGCTCATCCATAAAAGGGGTGACATCATAAACCTGAATAATCCATTTAAGAAGGGGAACGTATTATTACTTTTCAACACTAGATGTAAAATCAACAATGACAAAAGGCAATAAAGGCCACTGCAATCAGCAAGGATAATATTGTCAGCTTCCAACTCCACTTTTAAAAGGAAAACAATGCTAAATCCATGATAAGTTTATAACTCGCAGTAAATAAAAAGATAAATGTCAGCTGATTAATAAAAGAAAACAAGCATGTGCTTTATCAAGTTTCATATTTCTACGTATACAGACTCAAACAATGAATCAATTTACTCATAGGTTATCAATTCATGTTCAAGCAGAGCATCTAATAGAATATAACATATATTGAATTTGAAAGGTCCATCTTTAGCACCTTCAGCAATAGAAATATACAAGACAATGGCATCATGGATAAGTATGTTTCGCGATGAACAAGAAAGACAGAAGATGAAGTTTAAAGATATGTCTGTCGCGTCTTGCGCCTTTGGGGAACTACAAGCATATTCCCAGTAGGCAGAAATGAGAATAATTTACAAACAGTAAAACCATGACCATTGGCCACTCCAATCTAGTACCTAGCAGATGCATTTGTAAACTTCCCCTAACTGTTCATCATGATTGGACAACTTAATTTGAATCTGAGAAATCCCATAACACCAATATTCACACAATAAAATTCGCTCTTAAATGAAGGTCCGAATCTTTGTATGTACTACAGAACTGGAACAACACCATAAAACCAAACCAAGTACTACATACAAATTAACAACTGGCAATATCTCCTAATATAGAATATAAATAATATTTGAAGAGGCCATCTGCTTCACTTGAGTTGGTCGATATTGATTCGTGAACTCCAGAACTTTATTTCATAAAGGACTGAACTTCCCAAAGCTTTCAAAATAACTGTCTTAGCTGTCCTAAAGCTCCCAAAGCGACTGTTTTAGGTATCTCCTTTGCTCCATAAATCAAGAAAGATCTAAGAAATGAGGGGGCTTCCCCAACAGTTTCTTGCCTAATTGAGTACATTGAAGAACCTTGTAAAGGTGCAATAGAAAAGCATTCTGCAGCTGCATTTACAACTAGACCTACATCTTTGTAAGGCATCACTAGAGTGTCATTCTTGATCATGAAACTAATCAATCATCAACTAATTACAGGACTCCATGTAATGCCCATTCAGCTTTAACCACAACTGACAACATTAAGATAAATGAATGATTAAATACAATGTGTTGAAGGCATCAGATAAACCAAGAAGAAACAAAAACCTTTAAAAGACTAAAAGGCTAGGTGACTTACTTTAGTTACAAGCAATATGAATGAGGAAGGGAAAATTGATTTCAGAAATTCATCAATGACTATACTAGTTACAGGATTCAGTAAATTCCCCTCATTAAAAAAGATATCTAAATGAGATATCTAATTCCGTATCAATAGATGAATAATAATCCACATCCTTCACAAAATACGAGACACGCTTTACTAAATCACCTTATCTAATCTTCATATTCCTATCAAATGTTCTCTATCAATTCACCGTGAACAGTAACTACCTTCGGCAAGAATAGTCATTTGCTAAAGTTTCAAGAATTACAACTATCACTGAATTCAATCCGCCACTATAATTCCATATTTGAATATCTTAGTTCAAATTGCAATCAAACACGGAAAACTATATTTGAACACGTCTTGGTTCAAATCACCACCAACTAATTGAGAATACTAATGTTAGAGTCCATCGAGTCCCAAGTTCACTGAATGGGGAGTCTATTCGGGTATATAAGAATTTGGCTCTCTACCTCTTAACAATGACATCTAGCACTTTGAGGTGAGTTAATCCTAGATGACAAATGATATAAAAGCCAACCCCACCATTCCATCCAGTTGCAAGTGAGCCACACCAGCTGTGACGCCGGCACTACAGTGTTCGCTCGCGACTAGATTAGTGCAAGGAAGCAAGCCATCCTGCATGAATGTCGGGATTGCAGAAGTTTGGTGGCATATTGGGATCTCTATTTAGCCAATCATGGGTTTATAAAAGATTTCGCTTCCCCCCATCTAAAGCTAGCATCTATCTACTAAGGGTGAGACCTCCCAGATCTCCTACACATCATACATGAGACTCTCACACCTACCCCAACTTAATCATAATTCTCAAAAACTTATTCTTTTTAGCTAAAATACCCATAATTCTTCATTTATGCTTATTATATTCAACAATTCCAAACTAACTCTCCCTCCAAATCCCAGATCTCATCCAGCCGCATCAATCAAAAGAATCTCTAACCCTAATCTGCATAAAATTAAACCCAACAAACCAAAAGTTCCACAACAAATACACAAATTATAGAGAAATAATTCATAAAAAAATAATTAAAGGGAAAAAAAAATGCACGACCTTTCCGTTGATGATGAGCCAGCAATCCTTGGTGGCGTTGTGCTTCGAAACCTCGTCAAAGTGATAAACCTTGGAATCGCCGGCCATCTCCAAAAACCCTAACCAAAAAAAAAAATCCAAAATTAATCCCACAAAAATTACAAAAAGAGAATCGAGATCAGCAAAAAAAGGCGAAAAAAAGATGAAATTTTTACTTGATTTCTAACCCCTCTCCCTCTCTCAATTTCTCCGATGCCGGGTTTTTTAGAGATTCACTTCGCCCGTTCTCTCTATATTTCTAAGGACGCAGTGAGTAGGTGGGCTCTTTGACCTTGGACTAATAAGAAAACTACTATTATGCCCCTCGTTGTTCCCCGGTTTTCGTCGCGGTTTTGCGGGTAAAGCGAAGGGCCAAGGGGTAAATCTTTCGGCTTGACGCGCTGATGACACACGAATTCGGCTCGAGATCCGAAGCCCAACGCACTTTATTAAAACACCCGGTCGGCGACGCTGGCATTTAGCAGAGGTCCCATTTTGGGGTCCACTCTTTCGGTGAGGGTTTCAACTAAGGCCCGTTTGTTTCATTTTTTTTGAAGGAGAAAGTTAGAGGAAAGCTGTCAAATCTGACAAAAACTGTCAGTTTTGGCAGGCTTTCTTGCAAAAACGCCTCTTTTAGAGGCGTTTTTGCAAGAAAGCCTGCCAAAACTGACAGTTTTTGTCAGATTTGGCAGGCTTTCCCCTTCCCATTTTTGCAAAAGCCTGCCAAAACAAAAGAGGCGTTCTTGCAAGAACGCCTCTTTTGTTTTGGCAGGCTTTCTTGCAAAATGTCTCTTTTGCCAAATCTGACAAAAACTGTCAGTTTTGGCAGGCTTTCTTGCAAAAACGCCTCTAAAAGAGGCGTTTTTGCAAGAAAGTCTGCCAAAACTGACAGTTTTTGTCAGATTTGGCAGGCTTTCTCCTTCCCATTTTTGCAAACAAACAGCCCCTAACAGGATTTTTTTAGTCCTTGCCGATACTTAGCTCCTCAAATCGTTTGGAATTACGAATAGGTCCCAATTCCTACGAGCAAAAGAGACCATTAAAAAAAACATTAATAAGTTTGATCTTTTCTGGAGATATCTAACAAAATCGATGTTTTTTTGTCACGTTATCTTGGCGGGTCAAAAAGAGAGATCAATTTTATAAACTATCGACCTTAAAATATATGCGACTAGTAGTCCCGTATTATTAGCAGTTAGTAATTATGATTAATCTAAAATGATAGTCCTGTGTACTTTGTGCTCAAATAGTTGAGATATAATTACTAAGAACTAATTATACAGGACTATTAGTTCCGCATATTATAAAGTTGATATTTTATAAAATCCACCTCTTTTTTGCTAGTTGTGATGACGTGGCCAAAAATAGATCAATTTTACTAATATTTTTATATAAGAGTTGATTTTACTAATTATTTTTTGGAAAATATCTTTTTAAAAAAATTCTCCGACAAGCATTGTGTGGGACCTAAAAACAATTGAAGTGGCTGAAGAGCTAAGATGAAAAATCCCTTCACAAAGCAGCCACTGGTTGAGGGGCTAAGTTCAAACCAATGGGTTTTTTGTTTATAATTGGAAATATGGGACTACGGATCGCGTGCGAATTTAATATTTATATGCTTGAATTGGATACGAGTGTGGGCCTTAGATTGACTGGGCCCATTGTTTGTTTGGTGGTAGGTTTTGAAACGGTTGGGTAGTTGAGCAGAGGGTTGGTGGGGAATCCCATTTTCTCAATTTATTAGATCTTTGAAATGAATTTTGTAGTTATTGCTCTTTTTCAATTGACCATGACAAAGTTAAAACAAAATGACCATTGGTAGTACTAGTGGTGATATTATCGTACAGATTGTCATAAATTTTTGAAACATCAAGATTTTTCATTGGTATTAAACATTCTACATGAAGATCGAGATGAACAAAATAGATCGTCAATTGGAATAACCCAATAAACATATTAAGGGGTTATTTAGATGTACTTTCGTAAAATTACTAAATTTTAAGTCATGTGATGTATGATTAATATGTGCTCAATATACATGCTTTGCTGTTTTATAACTTTAAGACATTCAGTGATATGGTAGTTTAGACATGCTCGAGCGAGAAGCTCGTGCATAAACACAGACATGCACGAACAAAACACACAAAATGCCATAACGACACCGTAAGTTTCTAAATATGATGTAAAAACAATGTTGCATCGAGAAATTTTTGTTCGATATTAGGCCTCATATATAGTCATACACGTATGGCATGACTCCAATGCACATGTTGAAGTGTTTGTTCCACATATTTGGTGGTCAAAAGTGTTCTAGAAGAAGTTGAATGTATAACAAATTTAGTCATGGCATGCTAATATCATGCGTGGAATCAGTAAGATCGAGGACTTGAAGATGAAGCTGCGTAGTCAATTCTCCTTGTGGGGGGAGAAATTTTCAATTGTGATAATATATTAGCAAACTTTCGATAGAATAGTTGTTCTTACTGGATTTTAAGATGATTAGGATTAAATTCCATTTGAGGAAACTAGGAGGGACTAGCAATTATCACAATGGAGATAAACTAATTAAAATTTCATTTTCAGATGTTAGCTCCGTATCGCATAGGGAATTCATGTGCTTGTATTATTGGTAAGGCTTATCCCTGATTCCTCTCAAAACTTTTCCTGTCTAGATTAAAAGCCTTTTGATGCAACTAAGAAAACTGAAGGGGGCGAAAAAAAAAAGGTTATTTCCCCCAAAATACCATCAAGCATGTTTTAACTCCTATTTTATATGTGAGTTCAAACTTTAACTTAGAGCCTAAAATAAAAGAACATGGGCATTATCATTGTTACATGATGCATTAATTATGTGTTTTCCTCCCTACTTTTTCTTTAGGAGGAAAAGGAGGAGAAAAAAAAATCATCACATAAGGCCTTCTCTATACTCATTGACTTTGGTATTGACCAATGAAATACATCAGTTTCTCTTGTAATTTGAGAAGCATTTTTGTGGCTTTTGCTGTTCTGCAGTATCATACAATGAGCTAGGTAACAAACAGTACAAGAGCTTCCACAGAAAAAATCAACTCAGAACTACTACTTTTGAGGGGAACAAAACAAATGAAAGGGCATTTATCATCCACTCTCAAAGCAAATTCCAGAGAAATTTATTTGGCTAAATCAGCCATTAATATTTTTCACTTTGTGGTCCGGAGTCCACTATTGCTAACGACTTTCTCGCGGAACGACTTTCTCGCGGTTCTCACTCCAGTTGTTAATTTGTGGTTGCAAGGGCGTTGTCTGGCCTCCTTGGCGGATTTTATTGCTAGTGCTCCCCTCACTCTGTTGTTGAAGAGTGATGGAGTCATTAGGCCGATTGTGGTAAGTACCATTTGGAGGCGTCTCATCTCTAAAGTGGCCATGAAGAAGGTAGGGAAGGACATGGCGAGTTATTTGGGAGATTTTCAGTTTGGGGGTGGGAGTCTCAGGAGGGGCAGAAACAATTTTGCATGCGGTTAATATGTTCGTTGATGTCCACCATGCGGAGGACTTGCTCTCCATGCTTTTGGTCGACTTCTGGAATGCATTTAACTTGGTCGACAGGAGTAGTATGTGTTAGCAGCCCCAGCCAATATTTTTGACTAAGGACAAAGTTAGGCAGTGAGTTTTTCCTAATGAAACAAAAGTGTTAGGCAAAACTTAGGTGAAGTTTGAAAAAAGGGTTGTGGGTCCCACAAAGACGGGTCCCACTAATATATTTTATTTGTGCATAGTATTTTCTCAAACACTATAAATAGGACCCTAAACTCTTAAGAAAATCTCATCCCAGAAACAACTCCTCTCATAGAAGAGTAAGAGAGAAAACACAGAGAGAAATTGTGAGAGTTCTTAGAGTGTATCTGATCAAGAGAGGGTGTTCTCTTTGATCAATTCTTTTGGGATATAAAATAATTTGGCATCGTCGTTATACCGTGGAGTAGCTCCGAAGGAGTGAACCACGTATATCTGTGAGTACTTTGGTTGATCTTGTGCCTTTATTTTGTGTATTGCATCTCCGTTAGAGGCGTTCTTATTAGGGTGTATCCTAACAACTGGTATCAGAGCCTAACTTAGAGTATATATATCTGCTTATTGTATGCTCTGTGGCTGCTACTAAAAGTGGATCCTCCACATCAGAAAATAAGTTAGATTAATATTTACTCTTTTAAGGCATTGGATACTATTCAGGTGTACCCACACTATTCACGTGCACGACACTGTTCACGAATATGGTACTATTCACGAATATGGTACTATTCACGAATACGGTACTATTCACGAATACGGTAAGGACGTAATCTTTCGTCATGGGATCTACAGTTGAAGACAACAGACTTCGAATTAAAAAGTTCGGCGGCCAAAATTTCAGGTATTGGAGGATGCAAATAGAAGACTATTTGCACCAGAAGGATCTCTTCCTACCCCTCCAAGGAGAGGCGGGGAAACCTGAGAAAATGGACGACGATAAGTGATCTCTTCCTACCCCTCCAAGGAGAGGCGGGGAAACCTGAGAAAATGGACGACGATAAGTGGAAGGTGTTCGATCGTAAAGCACTTGCTACCATCGGGCTCAACCTTCACCAGCATGTGACTTACAACGTCTCGCATGCGACCACTACCAAGGAGTTGATGGAGGCCTTGGAGGCGCTGTATGAGAAGATGTCTGCTTCAAATAAGGTGTTCCTAATGAAGAAGCTATTCAACTTAAAGATGCAGCAAGGAGCTCGTATGGCGGACTTCTTGAACGAATTTCAGGCTGTTGTGCAACAGCTTGCTGCAGTGGATCTAAAGTTCGACAACGAGATCCAAGCTCTTCTGCTACTTTCTTGTCTACCAGATTCATGGGAGAATATAGTGATGACGGTGAGCAACGCTAATGGCAATGACAAGATGAAGCTCGACACAGTAGTTGGGGCAATTCTGGATGAAGAATCTCGCCGCAAAGTCTCAGGAGCTGAGGCCTCTAGCAGTGGGAGTGCTCTGCATGTCGAGGCACGAGGGCGTGCACAGAAGAAGAGTAGGGGACGACGAGGCCAATCAAAATCTAGAGGGAAGTCTAAAGGGCCTAACCCGAATGGTTATGGTGAAAGGAAGTGCTTCAGATACGGAAAGAAGGACCACTTTGCACGGGACTGCAGAGTTACTATTCTAGCATCAGCAGGGGATGATCGGACTGACGGTGTAGCCAATCTCATGCACGAGACGGATTCGGATGCACTTCTCCTATCCTTAGAAGACAAAAGCGATGCGTGGGTCATTGACTTTGGCGCATCTTTCCATGCAACCTCACAACAAAAGCTGCTTTTATCGTTCGTGAAGAAGGACTTGGGGACAGTCTATCTTGGCGACGATCAACCTTGCAAGGTTTCCGGGAAGGGAAATTGTACCCTCAAGATGGAGGGCGGGACCACCTTGACGCTGAATGATGTCCGGCATGTAACGGATCTCAGGCGAAATCTTATATCAGTCGGGCAACTGACTGACTCCGGTTATAGAGTATCCTTCGAGCAGAGAAGCTGGAAGGTGTCTAAGGGTGCCCTGGTGGTGGCACACGGCAAACGCGAAGGGTCTCTCTACATCGCCAACGGGAAGATCGACCACTTGCTTGCCGCAGGACAAGTATCATCATCATCATCCGTCGACTGCATGACTTGGCATCGACAACTTGGCCACATGAGCGAGAAGGGGATACAGATTATGGCCGCGGGAGATAGGCTTCCGGGTCTGAACAAGATCGATCTGACTTTCTGTGAGGACTGCATCCTAGGCAAACAAAAGAAGGTGAGCTTCAACAAGACCGGACCGGCTCCAAAACTGCAGAAATTGGAGTTGGTGCACACCGACGTGTGGGGACCTGCGCAAGTCCCATCTGTTGGTAACTCTCTTTACTTTGTCACTTTTATTGATAGAAAACTATGGGTGTTCTTCTTAAAGCACAAGTCAGATGTTTTCATCATCTTTAAGAAGTGGCTTGCCTGTGTGGAGAATGAAACAGGCAATAAGCTGAAGTGCCTAAAATCCGATAATGGAGGCGAGTATTGCAGCCAGGAGTTCGAGAACTTCTGCTCGTCCCGTGGGATTCGGAGACTGAAGACCGTCCCAGGCACACCTCAGCACAACGGAGTGGCGGAGCGCATGAATCGTACTATCTTGGAGCGCGCCAGAAGCATGAGGATCCATTCCGGATTGCCCAAGAGCTTTTGGGCTGAAGCTGTCAATACTGCTGCATACTTAATCAACCGCGGGCCATCCGCGGCTCTCAGTTATGGGATACCTGAGGAGACTTGGACCGAAAAGAAGCTGAAGCTAGAGCACTTATGAGTATTTGGTTGTGACGCCTATGTCATGACCAATCCTGCAGACCGGTCAAAACTTGATCCAAAGTCAAAGAAGCTCTCTTTCATCGGCTATGGAGGAGATGAGTATGGGTACCGCTTCTGGGATCACGATACGCGCAAGGTGGTGCGCAGTCGTGACGTCGTGTTCCATGAGAATGTTGTGTACAAGACCAAAGAGGTGAGTGGGAGTCAGCTATTTCCCCCTCTTTTTTCAGATATTGCTGACAGTGAGGATGGCGGTGAGATACCAATCAGCATAGAAGACGGAGACCAAGAGAACATGCCGGATGCACAGCAGCAGGATCCAGCAGAGTTACCGATCGCAATTCGCAAAGGTCCAAGAAACCCAAGGGTGCCAGGGAGGTACCTTTCTACCATGAATTACCTTCTCCTGACTGACAGTGGTGAGCCAGAGAGCTATGAGGAGGTACAGCAGACCAGCAAAGCTCGGGGCGAGTGGGAGTCTTCCATGGAGGAAGAAATGAAGTCCTTGATGAAGAATGTGACTTGGGAGCTCGTAAAGCTTCCAAGAGGGAGAAAGGCTCTTCACAATCAGTGGATTTATCGGGTCAAGGATGAAGCCGATGGACGGAGACGTTACAAGGCGAGACTTGTAGTGAAGGGCTATGAGCAGAAAGCAGGGATAGACTATTCTGACGTTTTTGCTCCCGTCGTCAAGTTGACCATAATCCGAACTATACTGAGCATTGTGGCAGTTCGAGATCTCCATCTAGAGCAGATGGATGTGAAGACGGTATTCCTTCATGGAGATTTGGAGGAGGAGATCTATATGCATCAACCAGTGCGCTTCGAGGAACGAGGCAAGGAGGGCCTCGTGTGTCGCCTGCTCAAGAGCTTGTTTGGCCTGAAGCAAGCTCCGCGACAGTGGTACATGAAGTTCGAGAACTTTATGGAGGAAACAGTTTTCTCAAATGTGACACAGATCACTGCTGCTTCATCAAGAGATATGGTGAATCCTATGTGATACTCTTAATTTATGTTGATGACATGTTGATTGCAGGGCCCGACTTGGCCCGCATTGAAGAACTCAAGGGGCGTCTCTCCGAGTGCTTCGAGATGAAGGATCTGGGTCCAGCAAACCAGATTCTAGGAATGAGGATCATCAGAGACAGATCAGCACGGAGGCTGAGGTTGTCTCAGAAGGCCTACATTGAGAAAATTCTTAAAAAGTTCAGCATGGAGAAAGCTAAAGCAGTGGGCTCGCCGTTTGCAAGCCATTTCAAGCTATCGAAGACCCAAGCACCAGAGACTGCTGAAGAGCATGAGTTCATGGCCAACATACCATACGCATCTGTCGTCGGGAGTTTGATGTATGCGATGGTGTGCACGAGGTCAGATATTTTACAAGGAGTGGGAGTTGTGAGCCGCTTTATGAGCAATCCAGGGTAACAACACTGAGGTGCGGTCAAGTGGCTTCTACGCTACTTGAGAAGCTCGTCCGACCATTGTCTTGAGTATGGCGGGGCAGATTTACAGCTAGAGGGCTTTTGTGATGCAGACTATGCCGGGGACATAGACTCGAGAAGGAGTACGAGCGGCTACATCTTCATCTTGGGTGGTGGAGCGATAAGTTGGAGATCCAAGTTACAGGATACTGTGGCTTTATCGACAACCGAAGCCGAGTACGTGTCTGCAGCAGAGGCAGTAAAGGAGTTGCTATGGTTGAAGGTTTTTATTCTCGAACTTGGAGTAAGCTTTGAGAAATACTTCATCTACTGCGATAGTCAGAGTGCCATTCACTTGTCAGAGAACGACACATTCCATGCTCGGACCAAGCATGTTGACGTGAAGCACCATGCCATACGGAGATGGCAAAGCAAGGACGAGTTCAAGCTTGTGAAGATTGATACGAGGTACAATCCAGCCGACGTGCTGACCAAGCTAGTTCCGCTCGAGAAGGTGAGGCTGTGTGCAGCCTCATATGGCATCCGTTGAGAATGTTGAGGACAGTGCAAGACGCCAAAGATACAAGACATCCGGATGATGCAACCAAGAGTGGTGTGAAGATATGATTGATACTCAATCAAATCTTCAAGTGAGAGATTGTTAGCAGCCCCAGCTAATATTTTTGACCAAGGACAAAGTTAGGCAGTGAGTTTTTCCTAATGAAACAAAAGTGTTAGGCAAAACTTAGGTGAAGTTTGAAAAAAGGGTTGTGGGTCCCACAAAGACGGGTCCCACTAATATATTTTATTTGTGCATAGTGTTTTCTCAAACACTATAAATATGATCCTAAACTCTTAAGGAAATCTCATCCCAGAAACAACTCCTCTCATAGAAGAGTAAGAGAGAAAACACAGAGAGAGATTGTGAGAGTTCTTGGAGTGTATCTGATCAAGAGAGGGTGTTCTCTTTGATCAATTCTTTTAGGATATAAAATAATTTGGCATCGTCGTTGCACCGTGGAGTAGCTCCGAAGGAGTGAACCACGTATATCTGTGAGTACTTTGGTTGATCTTGTGCCTTTATTTTGTGTATTGCATCTCCGTTAGAGGCGTTCTTATTGGGGTGTATCCTAACAGTATGTTGCGGGAAGTGCTCCTTAAGTGTTCGCCGATCTCTCCTTGGGTGGAATTTCTATATGTGCAACCCGCTAGACTGTATTTGGGGGTGGATTTCATTTGGTCTGCTCGGGGGATCCAGCAGGGGGATCCGTTAGGGCCTCTGTTGTTCGCGCTCACGCTTCATCCGTTGATTCTACGAGTGCAGGAAGAGTGCAAGTTGGCTCTTCATGCTTGGTACTTGGACGATGATTCCTTGGTCGGGGATACTTTGGAGATTGCTAAGGCATATAAGGTGATCGAGACTGAAGGCCCGAGGCTCGGGTTGGACCTCAATGTCACCAAAACTGAATTATTCTGGCCCTCACCGGATCCTAGGAGTTTGTTGGAGGGGCTTTTTCCCTTGGATATCAGTCGTCCTCGTGATGGAGAAAGGCTTTTAGGTGGAGCAGTTAGCATGGACGAGGGTTTGTTGGAGGGTTAGCAGTGAAGAGGTTGGCAAAGGAGACTCAGTTAATGGAAGCATTGGACCAACTTAGGGATCCACAGTGCGAGCTTGTCCTTTTGAGGGCTTGTGCGGGTTTGTCCAAGTTGTATTTCGCCTTGAGGACTTATCCGCCACAGCTCTTTGCTCAGGCGGAAACTCAGTTTGATATTGCGCTTCGAAGGTCAGTCGAGAGCATTGTCACATCCGAAGGATCAGGCTTTGGGGATCTCCAATGGAGGCTGGCCTCTTTACCTATCGGGTGGGTTGGGGGTCTATGCAGCGGCATATGTCATACAGTTTTCCTTTGTGGCCTCTCGGATTCACTCCATCGAGCTCCAAGACCATATTTTGAGAGGTTGTGGTGAGGTTTCTTTAGGTGGGCATTTTACTTCCGCCCTGGCCTTTCTTCAAGCCAAACTACCTGAGGTTGACCTTCTTCAAATCACCACTAAAGTGTCCAATGCATTACTTGGCAGGCATCTTTTATGGTGGCGTTTGTAGAGATCTATCGACGGAGTTTGACTTGTCAGAGAGGCATGTTATGATTGTTGAGTGCCTGCGGGCAAAGCACGCCCAGGATTTCTTGTTGGCCACGCCTATTGAGGGATTGGGGTAACGTATGACTCCGGGGGAGTACCAAGCCATCCTCAGATACAGGTTGTTGGTTCCTTTGTTCGTGGAGGGGACACTATGCCCAGTTTGTCGTAGGACGCATATGGATGCTTTCGGAGAGCATGTCATTCATTGTCAGAAGCAGCCGGGGTTCAAGTACAGACACAATTTAGTCTGAGATGTCTTGTATGATATCCTTCAAAGAGTAGGAATCCCATCAAAGAAGGAAGCGCCGGTCAACTTCCTCACTCCTCCTGGAGAGGCTAGATCTACTCTAAGGCCGGCAAATGTTCTTATTTACAGTTGAAGCGGGGGGAAGCATGCTTGTGTTGATCTCACAGGGGTATCTCCGTTGGTGGGGTTTGGTAATGGAGAGTTTAAGGTTGGACATGCAGCGAATAGAGCAACAAAGGCAAAGGTGGGCAAACATGATCAAGCTTGCAAGGACAACCACCACAACTTCATCTCGTTCGCTTTCGATACGTTTGTTTTTCTTGCAACTGATGCGGTAGAGTTTCTCAGGAGGATACAGAAATTCATGAATAAGAATGTAGCGATAACAGGGTCCGCTGAGTACGTGTTTCGTAGATTAGGTTTTGCAATTCAGAAAGGATTAGCGGCGCAACTTGTTGCCCGCTTGTCATCATCACATGTGTAATATTTCTCAATTATGATTCGTTCACTATATTAAATAAATAATTAATAATGATATAAATAATATTTTTCATAATATTCTTTTATAGAACTCTCAAATTATTTACATGAAGATGAACACAGTGGATTATGCAAATTCTCTCTGCCCTAGAATCATCTGCTCTCTACCCAAACATAAATCTCATCTCTCTTATGACTACTGTATGTACATACCTTACTCTCTCTTCACTGTTCTTGTCAGTAGAAGTAAACTTGATCTCCACTTTTCTTTTTCCATCATCTTTGAATTCTTCGTCGAAAAATACTCCAAATTTCTACATACGTAATAATCTGGTAGGCAAAAAATTCATGCACATAGGAGGACTAATCTTTGCAAGAGCAAGAAGAGAAGATGGAAGTATCCAAAGCCCATCTCCACAAATCAAACCAGAGGCGACCGCAGGAATCATAAGAGAAGCCCTCTCTCTATCAATCTTGTGCCAAGTAAACACTATCAGACTCCCAACACACATATCGATCGCGAAGCTCGCTCCGACCAAGAATGGAACGGCCATCGCCATCGGCAACGGGACCCACCTCCCATACTTTGATGGGAGTAGGTCCCTCATCAAATTAGCTGCGACAGCGAATCCGAAAAATCCATAGCAGAGCTGCAAGCAATGCTGAGGCAGCGCAGAGAAACCCTGAACACCGAGAATAGCCATGTTTCTATATATCAACGCATAAGGAGCTTTAAAATTTCCATCTGGATTTCCAATATCAAATGCTTTGTAGAAGAGGAAGAAGGTAAGAGGAGCGATGACACATCCCATGGCAGTTCCAATGGCTTGACTAAGGAGCATTGATCGAGGGGATGTTAGGGTTAGATGACCCGTTTTGAAATCGTGCATCAAGTCAGCGGAGATTGATACTACGGATTTTATTAGCCCGCAGCCTATGAGGCCTGCGACTACTCCAGAGTCTTTGCCAGCAACAGCGGCGAGAATGAAGAGGGCAACTTTGCCATAGTTGTAGGCCATGTTCATGTCTGTGAGGCCAGTACCATAAGCATTGCAAAAGCCGAGGATGGGGGCAATGATGTAGGCGATGATGACATAGTACCATTTTACCTCGGGGAACATCATGGGAATGATGATGAGGGAGATAATTGTGAAGAATATGTATCCGGAGAAGGCAAGCCGTAGAGGAATGCTTTCTTTCATGAAAACCTCATTACGTTGGATATCATCAAGGAGAGGAGTACCTGCCACTGAGAGAAGGGGGGGAAAAGAAAAAGAAAAAGAAAAAGGAGAGATCTTGAGTTGCAAGATATGAATGAAGAATTCAGGACCTGGGTTAATTTATAGTAGGGTTAATTGCGGTTAGACCCCCTGTCTTATCGCCAAATTGCGGATAGGCCCCTTTAGTTCTTTTGTTGCAAATAAACCCCCTGAATGAATTTCTTGCTAACTCTTTTACCCTCAAGAGAAAAGTGTTTTCTGACAAATAGACCCCTCTTGACGGTAAAAGAGTAAAAAAACATTCACTCAAGGGGTCCATCCGCAACTAGGCAATAATATGGTGGGTTTATCCGCAACAATGGAATTATAGAGGGTCTATCCGCAACAATAGAATTACAGGGGATCCATTCGCGATTAGGTGATAGTTCAGGGGGTCTATCTCCAACTAACCCTTTATTGTATATTCAATGGTCAAATTTTCTAAAGACATAAGATACGCAATGGGATGGTAAAAACAATGTCAGATTGCATCCTTCAATGACATGTAGCAGCTGGAGGAATATATAAAAGCGTAAGTTTAATATATGAAAAGCTATACCAATACATTAAGTAGAAAATTTATATTTAGATAAGATGAGAACTTTATCAATAAATTTTAAGCCTGCTTGTCCAAGTTAAACCATAGATAGCTATATATTTGCTAAATCAAACCCTACAATATAAACTAGAAACAATCTCTTCGCTTACTCCTAATGATATTTATCACTTTTAGGTTTGAGTCTTTTGACTCAGCTTCAGAAAATAGCCTACTTTATGTGATCTATGTAAGAGCTATGCGTGTTAACATATACCAAAAATTTTAAGCATGGTCATTTGGCATTTTACCTTTTTGAAGGTTTCTACATCTTGATCGAGAATGAATACTTCTTGCAGTAAAAGCAAGAACCTTGAGGAAGTTGTAGAGCCCGTCTCCAAGTATAAGTGCAATTGAGATGAAAACCTAATAGAAAAAAACATATGCATAAGTAAAATGGCATGATCATTCAGAATTCTGAGTACATTATACTAGTAGTTTGTACATACGACCTTATAGCCCTGCAAACTTCTCATACTACTTTCCGGTAAGCTTTCAGGGTACCAAGTCCCTTTGAGCTCACTTATCAAGGGCCACATCATTCCCCATGAAAGAATTGCTCCAAGAAGAAGAGAGAGATTCACAAGATGAGAGCAAATCATCCCAGCTCCAACATATGTGAGGCTGAAATCAAAGAAGAATCTGTACCAATACGAGTTAAGACTATACCCTTTTGATGAATTCAAAACAAACATAAGCTGAAACTAATTGATGAGACATACGTCTGTTTCCAAGCTTTAAGGCCAAATGTTGGGAACTGTGAAAATCCACACACATCTCCTCCTGAGTAGAACCACTCGAAGAAACTCCAGATGAAGCTGACAGTAAAGAACTTCGTGAAACCATGCACTTGGCTCCTAAAGAAGTGAAATTTTCAGTTGTGTAAAACTAGAAATGATGATGGTTTTCTTTGTGGAGGAAAAGGTAAGTTAGTGCCTACTTCGCCATTTTATCTCCATGAGGAGTATGAAAACCATTGATGAGAACAGCAGTGGCAGTGCCGCTTGGATAAGTCAATTTGTAGTCAATTATCATTATCTGTGAGCAAAGGAGATTATACGTGTCAAACTCGTGCAAGATTCTGGAAACAAAATGTGAGGAAAGTGATTTATTACCATTGACATAGGTCAGTTTCCAAAAGAATTTAGTGTCAGTTTGATGTTAAGTTTATGAAATGTTATATGTGTGGCACATATTTGATGTGAATTTTTGTTGAGAAGCTAATGTAATTGAGGGATATTGGAGGGCTTATATGTAAATGTGTGTAAGGCTATATAAGCCAAAACTATTCTATCAATAGTTGAGATCCTTTTGAGCCCTAACTTTTGAATATGGGGACAAGCAGTCTTGACTGCTGCTCACTTAATCAACAGGATGCCTTCGAGTGTGTTGAAGTGGAAGTCACCCCGTGAGCGAAGCTGCTGTTGCTGCCATTTCCCAGCGATGGAGAGAGCTAGGATTTCTTGGAAGCTTGGCTGTTTGAAGGACGAGATGGGAACCTTGGCTGTTTGAAGGACGAGAGAAGATGGCCAGGGAAGAGAAGATGGCCAGGACGTGCTGATTAGATCCAAGAGAAGAAGAAAAAAAATAAAGGGGATCTGTAATCTGTATTAGATGACTCTTTTTTCTTTTCTCGAATTGTAATAGCTTGTTTAGGTTCCCTCGACAGGTCAGTCCTCGAACTGATGAGAGGAAAAGCTGATATCTCACATTGTTGAGATATCTTGCTTTTGGTTCTTGTTTCCTTAGTAAAATAGGAATTCTTGTTGATCAAACTCTCTTGTTGTGTTGCGCACCACGAAGGGGAGGAGGAAGAGACAAGGGGTGTTAGGCCTACAGATCAGGGGGATTTGCTTACATACAGTAGGAGGGGGAAGGAGCCAGAGGTGCCTATAGTAACAGTGTCAGTGCCTAGTCCCTCGTCCAGCTCTGCTCTAACTCCTGAGATACCTACACCACCCTCCACTCTAGATAATACCATTCCTACTCCTGCCCCTCTCGCTGCACCAATGTCAGAGAGAAGGACTACTCGTAGTAATGCGGGAAATCCCTCTAAGAGATATGGTTGTGATCTAGCTCAATTTATTTCCTATTCTCACATATCTTCTTCACACGGAGCATTCATTGCATCATTAGATTCTGTTATTATACCTAACAACTGGCAGGAGGCTAAGAAGGACCCAAAGTGGAAGGCAGCTATGCATGAGGAGCTGGGGGCTCTTGAAAAGAACCACACGTGGGAATTAGCGACATTGCCAGCGGGGAAAAGAACAGTAGGATGCAAATGGGTGTTTGCCGTGAAGCAGAATCCAGAAGGGAAGGTTGAACGATACAAGGCACGACTGGTGGCAAAAGGGTACCGCCAGACATACGGCATTGACTATGATGAAACTTTTGCACCAATGGCGAAGATGAGTACTGTTCGGACGTTGATTTCTTTGGCAGCAAATGGTGGATGGGAACTACACCAACTGGATGTGAAGAATGCATTTCTACATGGAGATCTAGTGAAAGAGGTGTATATGGAGATACCACCTGGATGTGGCACAGGACAGACAGTAGGAAAGGTCTGCAGGCTGAAGAAGTCTTTGTATGGGCTGAAGCAGTCCCCTCGAGCATGGTTTGACAGGTTCAGGAGAGCCATGATTGGTATGGGGTACAGACAGATTAATGCCGACCATACTGTATTTTTCAGAAAAAGTGGGGATCACATCACTATGCTGACAGTGTATGTGGATGACATGATCATCACTGGGGATGATGAGAAGGAGATTGCTCAGCTCAAGGTGAGATTGAGCAAAGAATTCGAAGTGAAGGATCTGGGTCAGCTTAAATACTTTCTTGGGATAGAGATAGCTCATGGACCTAAGGGGATTGTTCTCTCCCAGAAAAAATATGCACTGGATCTTCTTACAGAAACGGGGATGTTAGGGTGCAAGCCTACTGCTACACCAATTGATCAGAGTCTCAGGCTGAGTGCTGAGGCAGGAGAACCAGTTGATCGTGAGAGATATCAGAGATTGGTGGGCAGGCTAATCTACCTGAGTCACACACGTCCAGACATCTCATTTGCAGTAAGCGTGGTGAGCCGCTACATGCATGAATCTGAAGGGGGCCCCTGGCAAAGGACTAAGATTCAAGAGGAGTGGCCATGTGAACATTGAGGGCTACTGTGACTCAGATTGAGCTAGTTGTGGAGATGATCGGAGGTCTACCTCAGGGTATTGCATATTTGTAGGAGGTAACTTAGTCTCCTGGAAAAGCAAGAAGCAATCTGTGGTGGCGAGATCAACAGCTGAAGCAGAGTACAGAGCCATGGCCTTGGGAGTTGCGGAGTTGATGTGGCTGAAGAGCATGCTGGTAGAGCTGAATCTTGACCAAGGGGCCAAGATGAGTTTGTGGTGTGACAACAAGTCAACTATTAGCATCGCCAACAACCCAGTTCAGCATGACAGAACGAAACACATTGAGATTGATAGATTCTTCATCAAGGAGAAGCTGAACAGTGGGCTACTGGAGTTAGGTCATGTTCCAACTAAGGAGCAGGCTGCAGGCTGCAGACTGCTTGACTAAAGGACTTAGCTCAGTAGATCTAGCCAGAGGGTGTGACAAGATGGGCTTAGTAGACATCTTTCGCCCATCTTGAGGAGGAGTGTTGAGAAGCTAATGTAATTGAGGGATATTGGAGGGCTTATATGTAAATGTGTGTAAGGCTATATAAGCCAAAACTATTCTATCAATAGTTGAGATCCTTTTGAGCCCTAACTTTTGAATAATTTTGATTTGCATCATAAATCAAATTATTCTTTGTCAAATTGGAGTTGTCAATTGAATAGGACTTGAAATTAAAAAAAAGTTATGAAAATGATAAGACACAGTCTTGCGAGTAGCTGAGGACCTATCATCAAGCCTCATTCACTAACAGCCACTCGTGGACACAGAAAAACTTTCTTAGGGGGCGGAAGTACCTATTTATCCAAAAATTAAAGTGTAATATTATAAAACAACATTCTTTAAAAAATAGACTAAATTTTCAAATTAAATAGCCTAAAACTCAACTGGGTTGCAAATATTTTTTAGTTACAAGGGGCAAATTGTAAATTTACAATATTATAGAATGTAAATTTGCAGAATCTTAGGAGTGCAATTGCCCTTCTAAGACAATATATGAATCCACCAATGCTAACAGCCAATAAATAAAAAAGGAAATGCTGAGATATCACTATTAGATGTTGATGAACCATATGAAGTTTCCCTTTGTATATAATTACTGGCCATACAAGTTGAATGTTCCTTTCGGTGATAGATACTTGCATTCCATTATCATTAAGGAATACATATACAGAATCAGACATAAGAAAAAGAGAAAGTTTCTTAAATTTGGATGATCTATAGCATAGCAGCATATAAATTTGTTGGCCCGCATAATTAAGTTTCAAACTACAAACTGGATCAAAATAGTATTACCTATCAAGTAAGTATGAACTGTCAGTACTAATTTGGGTGAAATATAGCACAACATCACGTAAATTTGTTGGTCCACGTAGTTACGTACAAACCAGCAACTAGAAAATACAAATACTCCTTTAAAGAAACATCACATATATACGCCTGGTGATAAAGTCCACATAATTACGTATAAACTTGATGCAGTCAAATATGAATACCATGTCTGCGATGTCAATTCTATCATTTTCAATGGTCTGATCAATGACCCATAAAATTGTGTACAGAAAATAAATTATTGAACATGACAACAGAGCTGATGGGATGCTAATCACAGCCTACAGCTTTCATGAAAGTTACTTGACAAAAGCATCCTATCGCAAGTGACCAATATAATGTCACTGAATATATATTACTTGCAAGTTACTAGTTACAAGCATATAGACCAGAGTTTCATTAATCTACAAGAAAGGACATAGTCTAAAGTTGCAGTTAGGGTTGAGGGTTGATAATTGTATAGGGCTAACTCCAGAGAAACCCACAGTAGTCCTTTGTTGCAGATAGACTCCCCAAGTAAAATTGTTCATACTCTTATCCTTAAAAGAGTGAAAATTGTTTTTTCGACAGATAGATCTCCTGAGGGTAAAACGGTCAAACAAATTCACTCAGGGGGTCAATTTATAACAATAGAACTACAGGAGGCCTATCTGCAATTGGAGATAGTACAGAGGGTCTATCTGCAATTGGGCATAGTACATGGGGCCTATCCACAATTAACCCAATTTTATACCCTAACATGCCCCCGCAGGCCGAGCGCCCTTTTTATGGGTAGAAACCATGACTCACGCGGTGGTATCTTCTTTCTAATTTCGCTTTAATACATGGTCAGTGAAATTAATAGAATTACATCATGAGTAGAATTGTATATTTTTTATATGCAGTTCCTTAACAGACTCAATCTGTAGCAAATGACCTGTATAAAACTAATAGAATTACATGAACGAAGTCCTGAATTTCATCAATCTAAAAGAAGCAAGTACCTTTCTCAAAGGAACCAAGGTAAGAATCCCAACAAAACTAACAACAAACATGAATCCAGTCATCCAACCAATCCCAGGCTCCTTATAACTCCCCGGTGCGTTCCCTTCTGTGTCGATCCCAGCTTGTTCATATGTCTTCTTGTTCAATCCCAACATATAAGACCCAAACCCCCCTGCAACCAGACAAAACCAATAAACACCCAAATCTCAAAAATCCAATCAAGATTCACCCAAATTTCAACCAAAATCAAATTCTTCACCTCCGACGGCGATGCTATAGCAGGCAACTGCGCAAGTCTGGACCACGGTGTTCTCCTGCCGGGTGAAAGGTTCAGTGACAATGCCGAGCTTGTGAAGGAGTTCAGTCCAAGTTCTAAGGAAGACGAAGGCGAGGAGAGCGGCAGAAACATTGAGGGTAGGGACGAGGCCGGTGGTCAAGTTCAGTTTCATCACAATGACGCTGTATATAACTCCGATGATGAGGCTCGCCACGAGGCCTCGGGGCGTTAGTTGTTTCGACCACGGAGGGAGATTTTCTGAGTCTAAGGACTGTAATTTTTCAAGGGGGTCTTCTAGATTGAGGTCTTTGTCCATTCCTTGGGTTTGGTTTGGTTCTTCCTTCATTTATGGTAAACACTGAGTTGGGTATTGATTACTATACTTTCAATTGACTGCTTGATCCTTCTTTTAAGTCTGTTCATTGAAAATAATTAAACAGAATTGATGATTAAATTTGGGGGAAAGTAAGAAAGACCCATGCAATAGAATTTGATTAGACCAAACAAAAGGATCACATGGACGCATCAAAAGCGTTAAAGAACAAATGGGCATGCCTCTTCTAGTTCAACATGCCACTAACAAATTGAAGAAAATTTCCAGATTAATTTCAAGTATTGAGCTGGAATTTTCACTTGCATCACGAGTAGAAGAGAAACTAATGAAACCCTCTACGAAATTCAAGAAAATAAAGTTAACCCACATAAAAATTAATCAGCAAGAAAATTTAAAACCAGCAGCTGGAGAGCTCACCTGCGTATATGATCAACTTCCTCAGGTAAAAACTCGAAGACGATTGAAATGAGATCTTAAAAAGGACAGGATTTTTGCGCTGTGACGTGCTTTGAGGAGCACAATCAGCATTCAACAATCAAAAGTGCAAATTGCTCAAAAAAATATATAAAAGAATCAAAGGAGACAAATGGGTTCCTTGTCCACTCCCTCTTTCTCTTCACTTGCACAGCACGAGTCACTGATAACAATGTATATATATAAAGGAGTGTGGCAGGGACAAAATATGCAAATTTGGTGTTTATGAGGTGCGAGCATCAAACGCAATTAAAAAGTGCTTTTTCTATATTAGGGGCTGTTTGGTTGTATGGTTTTACCATGTAAAATGATGGAAAATGTAAAAAAAAATGGGTCCTAATGTCAGCTTTCATCACTTTCAATTGTTTGTTTGTAGTTGTGAAAATAGTTTAAAGTGATTTCATATGCTGATGTGGCTTGTAAAGTGATTTCATAAAAAAAGATATGATTTTGGGAGAAAGCTGACATTGGAGTCAGAAAAAAATAATAAAAAATAATTCCAACCAATATGATCATTTGAGTAGGGATCACTTTTTACACTTTTCAAACAAACAATTAAAGTTATATTTGCAAACAAAACAAGCAATTTATGATTCCAATGGAATAAAAAACAAACAAAGAAAAGTATAAAAGTGAAATTGATGAGGTGGACAATAACTTTCTAAGTTGTGTCATAAATACACAACTTTACCAACAACAACCAAACAGCCCCTTAGTCTCTTAAATCTTTCATAACTTCTAAATTAGTTCCTTTAATCCTTGAAATTGCCACTAGGTCCCCCAATTGAAAGTGCTATTGCATTCCGAATCAAGAGAAGTGACGGAAAGATAAGGGGCTGTTTAGTTGGCATTTTTTACCCTTGTTTTCCTGCCAAAACTGGCAAAATTGTTAGTTTTGACAGCTTTACTTGCAAAAAAGCCTCAAAATGAGGCGTTTTTGCAAGTAAAGCTGCCAAAACTGACATTTTGAGGCTTTTTTGCAAGTAAAGCTGTCAAAACTAACAATTTTGCCAGTTTTGGCAGGGAAACCCAAACAAAAAAACCAACCAAACAACCCCTAAAAGACTTATGGGACCTAAATCTAATAATAAGTTCTATGATCCTGGGGACTGGTTTCAAAATATTACGGAACGAATGACTAATGCAAGAAAACTCTAACGTACACACTCATGTGGAAGGGATAAAATGTGAAAGTTTCATATTTGTAAGGGGTGAGAATGAAAACGCAGTTGACAGGTGAAGTGGGCCAACCGGCGCATGGCTTCAACGCGCCCCAATGATATCAGCAGATAGCATTTTATGCCAATTGACGCATAGAGGTTTCTATGAGTGTAACGTTATGTCCGCCGTCGAACTTCGAAGCTTCCATAATTGAGTTGTAATGGACGGCGAGGATATTTCTATGGTGGTATCCAATGAGAGAGAGGGTGAAGATGCTGCCGTCAGTCGCGTGGACTTCTCAGGTAGCGAGAAGCCGAGACCAGGGGTGGAAAAAATATCAGTATCCGCAGATAAATCTCTATCAGGATATGGATATAATTATTAAATGAGATTAATGGGTATCTTTGTCATAGGAGGGGATTTCTTTCATTGTCGCCTATGTGGCACAATCCCCACCATCCTCATAAAGTAGGTGCCTACTTTATGATGATGGTGGGGATTGTGCCACATAGGTGACAATGAGGGAAATCTCCTCCTATGACAATGATACACATTAATCTCTTATTAAATATATACATCTATTCCTCTATTATTCCTCTATAATAATAGTAGGATCCAAAGATTTACTATTTATGTTATAGTAAATGATACAGTAAATCACTGTAGCACATTCGGGAAATGCAGTATCGTAAAAAATTACTGTAGCATTATGACCGTAGCACAAGCGGAATACTGTAGCATTTAAAAAATGTTACCGTGGCACTTACAAAAACGTTTAAAAACAGAATTACTGTAGCGGAAATAAAAAATGAGGGTCGTGCTTCACGGGGTGCACACTAGTCTGAAGGAATATGATTACACAGACAAATAGCTAGTTTAAATTGGTTTTGGCTTTCAAAATTATAAAATTTATTCATCTCACCCCTAAGACTTTTTCAAACCTTCAAAAATCTTCAAAAATTTGTTTAGCCCCGTCATCCCGTTCCCATGTGTCACGCCCCACTTCCCAAAATACCAAGGAACCGAGACGCGAACAAGCCCGCAACGTATTAGATTAAGGAGAATAAATAAAATTAAACATTTCTCCTCAACCTAATACGCTAAGCGTCAAGAAATAAATGCAAAGGCACAGATCCTCGATCACAGTAACGACAATATAATGAACAACTCAACACAAAAAAAAGACATATCACAAATAGTATATCATCCGAGACATAAGTTTGGGTCAAACATGCCCTTATTACAAAACAGTCCAACTAAAATAAGAAAATACAGAGTCCAACAAAATAAGAAGGAAGTACTGCAAAAATAACTAAGTCCCTCGAAAGACTAAAGGATAAGGTACTACATAAGTAATATAGTGTCCATCAGTGCCTACGTAAAAGAAAAGGCTAAGCTTCCGTCAGTTCTTCTGTTCCACCTGGAAGACACTCTAGCTAGGCATACTCCTGCTCTAATGCATCATCATACTGGACCTGTCCGTCCTCTAAATCTGACGTATACCAGAAAAAACAGGTGTACGTCAGCGTGTATAGCACACGACAAGATCCCAAAAGGAAAGTAGAAACGATCGAACGACCAATGCAAGAACAATAATAATAATAATAGTAATAATCTAAATGAAATCCACCACTAGAATATAATAATCAGAAGAATCCAAAAATTGATCAGGTAATGAGGTCATGTAACTAGTCATCCTATAACAGGTCACTGGTACACATCTCACACAGAATCAATATTCATATTCTCGGATATATGACTGTTACACAAATTCCCTACATGCTTCCAATAGGACTCCACGCAAACCGATTCGGCCTGGTTCGAACTCCAGCCGACTCGGGTGAATATCACATTCACGAACCCAAGTGACGCAACAAACCTTCGCTGTGGTCCATCAAACCAACCCCAGTTCGAAACAAACCTAACTGGTGCGAGTCTGGAAGATAAATCAACAGCCATATCCGATCACATGAACCATGACTTCCCCATCCCAACTCTTTTGTTTATCCAGATCAACATACACACAGGTTTCTAAGTCTTAAACAAGACATACCAGGCCACACTAGTCATGAATTTCTAACGGTTCTCAAACGTAACAAAGAGTAATAAATGCAACTAATCATATACAACAATATCATAGCATATCACATAATTAAAATTAAGAAACATAAATCATGAATAATTCATAATAATCCCTTTTCTAAAATAAATCCTTTAAAATGATTTATAAATGTTATAAAATAATTCCTTTTATAAAACTCTCTTAAATTATTGAAATTATTCTAAATTGATACTTATTCTAAAATAAATTCTTTTAAATTATTTATAATTATTCTAAAATAATTCTTTTGTCAAATAATTTCTATTAATTTATTATAATTACTCTAAAATGATTTTTCACCAAAATAATTTATTATATTATTTTAAAATAATTATTTTGTCAAATAATTTCTTTAAAATTATAAATTAATCTAAAATAATTTTATTTTATTTTATCTTTATAGTATCTATTACCACAATATTATTTTTTTGTACTTTTTAATATCATTCGTCAAATAAATCTGTGTAGGTCATTACAGTATATGTATTACAACGTGAATGGTCATACGTTATTGTTCACAGTCCATTTCGTTCATGACAGTTCTACAATTGTAACGGTCATACGTTATAGTTCTCAGTTTAATATGTTCACGACAGTTCTATATTTGTAACGAATAATTGTTCGAGAAATGAGATCTTATGCATAATTAATCTATGATCCATCTAAAATTGTACTGATCAAGAATAGGGATCTTGCAAGCAACTAATTAATTCAAAGCGGATCTAAGAATTGAATGATAAGTCAAGAGAGTATCGGAATCTTGCCTCGGGTTATTGTCGGATGATTCAACGTTACAGTATGAGGCTACGTGTCTACGGATAAGGCGGCGATGTCGCTATTTTCTGTTCGCTGTTTCGGTGATGTGCGCAGTGGTTCGAGTCAGCGACGAGGAGAGGTGAAGGTGATGGAGGAGCTGCAGCGGTGTAGGAGAGCGGCGGTAAGGATTCGAGCAACGGCGTTGTCGTCGGTGGAGCTTGGGTTGATGGGTGTGGCTGCTGTCAGCGGTGAAGGGAAGAGGAGAGAGGAGGCGATCAGGAGGAGGGCGAAGGGGGGCGGGTGAGGCTTGGGCTGCAGGGGAGATACTCAAGCGACGGCGAGCGGGTGGTCGAGCTGGGCGAGGCAGAGCTCGCTGGTGGCGTTCGAGCTGACGCGGATTCGAGCTCAGGGGGAGGGCGTCAGCTGAGGATCTTGGGCGGCGAGCTCAGGTTGTGGTGGGGATCTGAGTTTGAGAGCTTGGGTCTGGAGCGGAGCTGGTGGCGTCGGAGAGAGGACGAGGAGGAGCTCGTGTGGCGGGGTTCGAGCTAGGCTGTGAGTTGAGGGACTGGTGAGGCGGCCGTTCTTGCTAGGCAAAGCGGTGAGGGGTCGGTGATGATGATGAAGAGAGGGGGAAGAGAAGAGACTGAGATGAGATGAAGAAGAGAATGGGAGAGAGTGAGCTGATGGGAGGAGAGAGAGAGAGAGAGGAGAGAAGAGAGAGAGAGAGAGAGAGAAGAGAGAGAGAGATTGTGAGCACCGAGAGGGAGAGGTGAGGGTTTAAATAAAAAAATTTAATAATAAAAAATTTAAGATATGATTGATGATGAGCTGCTTAGTCTAAGTTTACGGTGCGCGTGGACAGCCGTTTTCTTGGAAAAGTGAGGAGAGAGAGAACATGATTAGGGGGAATGGTTGTTGGGGGTTTGACGTGAAGCAAAATTTTGGATTATTTTCAAATGGGTTCAGGTATTTAAACGAAAATAATTAATAAAAATATAATTATTTTTTTAAATTAAATAATTATGGGAAAATTATTTACAAAATAAAACGTAATAGTTATACTAATACAACGGATAATACTCAATAGTAGTAATAATACAACAAATTGTACAAAATAATACGTAATTAATAATATAACGTATTATACAAAAAAATATGTAATAGTAAAAATAATACAACATATTATTCAAAATGATATGTAATAGTATCTACAACACAACAAATTAATTCTAGAAATTTTTACTGTACTAAGTTAATTTATAAATATCAAAATCATTTAAATAATATATAATCAGATTTTTAAATCATAAAAAAATCTAGAAAATCAAGAAAAATACAATACTCTTTTAAAAATAATATTTTAAAATACCAAAAAATTATTTTAACTAGTATTAAAATTTTACGGTCATAAACATTCTACCTCCCTTAAAACAAATTCCGTCCTCGGAATTAAAATAATGGTGATGTATAAAGAACCCAAAGACAGAGATATTGAAAGAGATACTCAACTCAACACATATAGAGAATGATTCAAATAACTGCATATTCATAAGCAGGGAGAAAGTAAGACAAGAACAATACAGGGTAGGTACAAGATGTGACAACTAAGATTCAGAAAACAAATAAGGGTATTGTTGTCTTGTTCAGACTCAGTCTCCCAAGTCAACTCGCCAGGAGAATCTGAGTGACACATCACACGAACAAACATGACGGTTTTGTTCCGGAGAGTCTTCTCTCTTCGGTCCAGAATTACCATAGGTTGTTTCTCGTATATTAAATCAGGTCTCACCTCAATCTCCGAGAAATCTACGATATGACTCGGATCTCCGACATATCTCCGCAACTGAGAAATGTGGAATACGTCATACACTCCAGCCAATGTGGGTGGTAATACAAGTCAATACGCCACTTCTCCAACTCTCTCTAATACGTCGAAAGGTCCCACATATCGTGGACTCAACTTCCCACATCTTCCAAAGAGAATGTTACCTCGGTTGGGGGAAATCTTTAGGAACACATGGTCTCCTGTCTAAAACTCCAAGTATCGACGCTTCGCATCCGCCCAATGCTTGAATCGGTCTTGCGCTATGCGAAGTCGTTCCCGAATGATTTTGACAGCATCAACTGTCTTGTCAATCAACTCCGGCCCAAAAATCTCTCGTTCACCAATATCGTCCCAACTTAAAGGAGAGCGACACTTCCTCCCATATAATGATGCTAAAGGAGCCATTCCAATGCTAGCCTGGACGCTATTATGGTATGAAAACTCCACCAAATGTAAGTGATCTTCTCACGACCCATGAAAGTCAAGCATACATGCTCTAAGCATATCCTCTAAAATCTGAATGGTCCTTTCCGATTGCCCATTGATAAGCTGTGCTGAAACTGAGATTAGTCCCAAGGCTTGCCTACAAACTCTTCCAGAACTCTGAGGTAAATCGAGTATCACGATCTGAAATGATGCATATTGGAACTCCGTGCAATCGTACGATCTCCTCCATATATCTCTAAGCAAGATGCTCCGTTGACTGTCCTACTCGGAATGGAATAAATTAAGTGAACCGATTTGGTTAATCGATCTACGATCACCCAAATAGCATCATTCTGTCTAGTGCTTCGAGGTAAGCTAGTAACGAAGTCCATGGTGATATGTTGCCACTTCCATTCTGGAATAGGCAATGGCTGCAAAAGACCTGCGGTGCGCTGATGTTCTGCCTTCACCTGCTGACATACAAGGCACTTCGCCACACTACGAGCCACATCTCTCTTCATACTGTTTTCGTCAAAAGTTGATTTTGTTATGGAATTCATTATATCTTCGATTGATTATAACAAATTTGGAAGAGATAGTCTTTTTATAAGTCTTCTTTTACACAACAAAAATAAAAATTACAACTCTTGAGAAAATAACACAAAAATCGTTTATCGATTCTTGTTTTGTGGGACTTTGCCTATGCCGGGAGTGCTTTGGCTCGTGGACCACCAAATCACAGATCGTGATGGGGTTTAGAGATTCTTCCTTTGTTTATCGAAGTGAGAATTTGAAACGAAGATCTTATCAAAGTAAGACGATCGTTCTTCTTAAGATCAAGTCAAAGCTCGAATATCAAGGAATCACACCAAGAACTCAAATCTCACTGTTCTGTCTGCTCTCTCTGCTCTGAATTGCGCAATAAATGCTCGATCCTCGTCAGTAGTGACCCTAGGGGGTATTTATAGCCTCTGGGACATAACTGAAAAAACTCAACAAACGACAAAATTAGGCTGGCGAGACAGTGTTTACTGTCTCGGCGGCCGAGACAGTGTTTGCTGTCTCGGCGTTTGCTGTCTCGGGTTCCGAGACAGTAATTACTGTCTCAGAAGATCTAACTGCCAGACAGTTTTTGCTGTACCTACCTTCCCATGTTTCAAACTCCGTTGTTTTGGTAGTAATTCACATGATTTTCGCCCACGACGTTTTTCACGTCCCTTGGCAGTTAATGGACACGTGTGTTGCAGTTATTTAGGTGGTTTCTGACCATTTCAAAGTTTTCTCGCTGGCCGAGACAGTAAACACTGTATCGCTGGTCAAGACAGTAAACATTGTCTCACTGGTGAGACATAAACACTGTCTCGCTGGCGAGACAGCAAACACTGTCTCGCTGGTGAGATAGCAAACACTGTCTCGCTGCGAGATAGCAAACACTGTCTCACTGGCGAGATAGCAAACACTATCTCGCTGCGAGACAGCAAACACTGTCTCGCACAGCGAGACAGCAAACACTGTCTTGATTCTTCTAAGACAGCATGAAGTCAATTCTTATGATTTTTTGTGATCTTTTCTATATTTGGATATCTATCAGCATTTTTTGACGCCTACAGATACCCCCTCCAATGTATTCTAGACTCATTCTTTTATAGAGGAGTCTGGGATACTTTGGATAAGATAGATTTTACTTACGATCCCTTCAATGCTTGGTTGAGTAGATCGTGTAGAAGAATCCATAAAATGGTTTCGGCTCTTGATCTCTTCATCCTTTAGTCTATTCAGTTCTTTGTAGAATAGCTATTATTCTTTCGGTACTGCATTTATCGCTCGACCGTTATCGATATCTTGAATCGAAGCTGGTATTTTTTTAGACTTCTGTCACCAACTTGATACTTGTATGTCCTTCAAGAGTTCGTCAGGTTATCCTTAAGAATATTCAGAGTAATATTCTCCAGAAACTGCCTGTCGAATGTAGGAAAACAGTTTAGACTTGTGTACCTATTGGAGTATTCATGTGTATCGAAACACCGTGATATCGCCTATTATACTCAAAACAATCATGTGTACCTATTGGAGTATTCATGTGTATCGAAACACCGTGATATCGCCTATTATACTCAAAACAATCATTGTCGTCTCGTGATACGAGACAGCTTATACTGTCTCACTGTACGAGATAGTAAATGATGTCTCGTGGTGCGAGACAGTAAATGTTGTCTCGTGGTGAGAGATAGTAAATGCTGTCTCGCGGTGCGAGACAGTAAAGTCTATCTCGCATGGCGAGACAGTAAAGTCTGTCTCGCTCGGCGAAGTCGAGGTTATAAAACCCCGACTTAGGGTTTTTTGGTAGCTTTTCACGTCGATTTTCAGTGATTTTCTTTGGGTGATTTTGGGCGATTTTCTGCAAGTTTTCTGCTTCTTCTTCTCCTCTTTGTTTCCGACTTGGGTAGAGCTCTATTTGGGGGACATTTCACTCGAGTTCCATAGGTTTGTTTTCCCTCTCTTCTTTAAAATTTTGATTTTCTTTGATTCTTCCCTATGCATGCGTATTTCCACTGTATTTTGTGATATTTTTATCAATTCCATGCTCAAAATCCTAACTTTCTCGTTGGATTTCAATGTAGATCATATAGTCGTCATGTCGCCGTGTAGATCTCGAGCTCCTCGTGGCCATTCGACTGTCCAGTCCACCGAAGGGGCTGATCCCGTTACTGCTTTGCATGGGGGTATATCTCTTTCACCCTTTCACTAATTTAAATACTGTATTTTATCAATTTCATATGTACATATCTGTATTTGTATGCAAATCCTCGTTTGTATCCTTTGAGATACATTCGTGAAGATCTGGTATCCTCCTTTGAGGGGATCGATGCTAGAAAGTGTTTGTTTTGCTTAGACAAAACACACACCAGAATATACAGGGGCGATTTCGTATCATCCCATGTGTGTTGAAAGGTTTTGATATGCCGTTATAATGCTCGTGCATAGTAACACGTATCTCTTTTACACATATGGTAGATAGGAAATCGCCGCACCTGTTATGAGATGGCGATTATATCTTATGGAGTAAGATATATTGCCTTCTCTAAAATTTTAGGACTATTCTTACACAATTTATGTGTATGTCTCCTTTATTAGTCCATTTTCCTTCTGTAATCTTCACTGTTGATGAGGTTACGGGCCAAAGTAGTGCTACCCATTCCTACTATGAGGGGATCCCGTTGATTGAATCAGCCCCCCAATTCAAGTCAGACTACAGCGAAGGGGCCAGAGAGTTGATCTGGTGGGGTAGTTGTCGTATTCTGCGACGGTTAATCACGGATACAACTTTAATTTCAGAGCAAGACTCGAACCAGTGCATAAGGAAGCCAGACTTCTTGTTTGGTGACTCTGTAAGAGACCCAGAAATTGTTTCTTGTAGACCTGCGTAGTGGTTGCATGAGAGTGGGTCATTATTCCTGTACTTGCCCTGGATGCCTCGGGAGCATTCACTTTTAAAGTTCAGAAACTTGTCAGTTGAACGTGAGATGTTCTGGAGATTGACCGAAAACCACGAGCGTATTCACTGTGGTTTTATTGGGAAGGAAGCCACCCCGGGTTCCAGTGACAGGGTTTCTGTGCGAGGACTTCACCCGGGTATCTTAGGTCAAGACAATATACCCCAGAATGAAAAGGTAGTACATGCAAACACCGTGAAGAATCGGTTAGCCGTAGCGGGAAAGAAGCTATCCAACCAGAACTTTAGATGTTATGGATGGGTCCATTACTTTGGAGACAAGTGGTGGACCAGAATGACCCGATATGTGTTGAATCGTTGGGGACGAGAATTGGTAGAATTAGGGTTATTGGTCCCGATCCGTGCTACCATGTATGATCTGCAGATCAGTATAGGTCATTTTCTCTGTTTATTCGAGATTTACAACCTTGACACCAATACATTCTTCACCAAGAATAGAGAGCTCGGGTTACCATTACATGAAATGATGAAGGTTTCCGGTTTACCCATAGGTGATGTCCCGTATCAAGAATTCTTCCCAACTACCAGTTAGTTGAATAAGATGAAAGATCGGTCAACTGTGATCCACGATACTTTATGGGAACTGACTTGTCATTATCATATAGCTATAGCTGAGATGGAGACTAGAGCTAAGAAGAAATCTCCTCGGGTTAGCTTAAAACGATTTGCCGATTATTTGTTCAAGAACCTTGATAATCGTTCAGAAGAGGTGCGTGGAGGTTAGCTTAAAACGATTTGCCGATTATTTGTTCAAGAACCTTGATAATCGTTCAGAAGAGGTGCGTGGATTATCTCCTTTGACTCCAAACGAGATTAACCGGCTGTTAGAGAAAACGAACGCACAATCTTATACCTCTCGCTCAGAAGACGGGTTTCCCCATGGTACTAAATTTCGTTCTTATCTGTGGCAAGCTGGGGTTCTGATCAATCCTACTACCCTACTAGCAGGCTTTCTGGCCTTATGGTTGAAAAGGTGCGTCGTTCCTCACCAACCCTCTGATTCGATGTCGATTGAGGTGTTGTATCTAGCTGTCCAATTAGTTACAGGTCGCAAGGTATCCTTGCTTCCTGCTATGGTGGCCGGCATTCATAGTGGATTACGCCAACTAATTTCCGTGCTTACTCAAGAGGGAAAGAAATCCGCTACCGACGTATCAGCTCCGAAGCTGGAACTACCTTATACATATTTGATAACTTGGTTGGTACTTCACCGGCCAGATTTGATGGAGGCTCCTGAGACAGTGGATCCCAGTCTCCCTCTGTTGCAGAATCTTGAGGGTTGTAAATGGGTCAAACATCGGTGGGCGGATATAACGAGACATTTTAAAGTTCACAAATGTTGGGAGTTCTTTCCCTGCTTCCCTCGATTCTCCAGTACGTACAATACGACCTTATTGGATGCTGAAGACCCAAGGCAGAATCGCACTATCTTGGATGTCGGGTGCTTCAGATGGCTGATGAACATTCAACCTGGTTATCTATTGTTCAGGGTAAGAGATGTTTGTCATATTTAACCTTATCTTCCATGTCGATTTGCCCGTCAATTCGGCTATGACCAAATGTACGTCGGCAATCCGAATCATCACCTTAGCTTTCGAGGTGGACTTATCGATGGGGCAAGAGCTTGGTTTTGGAGCATTGCCGGTTGCACAAACGCTGAGTTTGATCTTTCTTTGGAGGTGCCGCCCCTACGAATGACTTTTCTCTATTGTAAATGGCTGATAGCTGCCAATATCGTCACCCGACAAAGGAGGATATCGGACTCGGAAGAAGAAGCTGCCCCGTAGCGTACGACAGAGGTGACCCGTGACACTATGTTATCACCCCGAAGGACAGAGGTTGCCGAATCATCCAGAAAGGGAAAGGAACCGGCTCGCCCAACTGATAGTGAAGAAGAGTTTGATAGTGAGGAAACCGAAACTTCTGAGGGGGCGGGTGAAACTGGTTCAAGCTCTGAGGAAGCAGCTGGTCTCCCCTATTCTTTCTTTGAGAGAGGACTCATAAACCCTTCCGTCGCTCCTGCCCAAACGCAAGACGTTCCGAAAAGAAGGAGGGAGAGAGTCGTTATGACTTATCCCAATCGGATGACGGTAGAGGTTCTCAGTGGAGATGAAGAGGATGAAGAGGATGAGGTGCCTCTTGCTCGTCGACAAAGGTCACGATCTTCCACTCAAGCTCAAACCCAAGCCCTTCCCGGAGTTGAATTGCGTACCAAACATCGTCACGATGGATCTGGGATTCAGGATGAATCACGCCCATCGAAAAGATGAAAGAAGGCCGCTTCTAAGCCACGTGTTCGTCTTCCCGTTTTAGAGGAGACATCTGCACGTAGCGCTTCTTCAGATGAACAATGTAACAATTCGTCTTTATTGTTCTCATACTTCTTAACGCTCGAACTCATTCCATACTCGACTTTTGTAGGGAGTCGAGAAGAGGGAGAATTTCAAATTGACGTTGCTTCTCCTGGTGGTATGGAGGCTGAGGAGTCCAGCTTCGTCCAATAAATGCAGGATGCTCTAAAAGACGAAACAGCTGGTGTTCCACCAACTTCTGACATTGATCCATCGGCTTCAAACACAGGTACTGATCTTTCTCCATTCGGAAAACAATTCCGAGAAATGAATGTGTCGGACCATGTGCCTCCTCTAATGACTTGTGCGCTTTGTCTCCTTTTAGTCAAACTAAAAGAGGCGGGTGCAGGTGGTGGAGCTTTCGAATCTGTTCCGGTCAACAAAGGTAAGATTAATCTTCGTTTTGATCATATTCGTCTAAATTTATATGTTATTTATGACTCAACACATTCTGTAGATGCCGTAATGGTAGAATCTGTTGGAGGAGAGACCACACATGCAACAGAGGTCGAGGATTTCAACGAGCATAACCTCGATCTCGATCTCTCAGATGGTGACCATTAGTATATCTCCGTCTTGTTATCGGGGTCATGTAAGTGTCTGAATTATAGGACCATTTGCCGGAACTGATACAACTATAATCACTGAAACTTTTGATCAACCTGAGGGTCGTGACCTCTTGTCATGGGCGGGAACTGAGGTTGATTTGCAATCATCAATTCTCGAATCTCAACCTACTACTCCTGCGGACCCCATGATGATAGAAATTACTGTCACTCCCCAACTTAGTCCGATCGCAACAAAAGAGAGACCAACTGAAGAAGTTTGTACGTCGGCCGATATTGTGCCTAGAGTTGGTGAGTTTTACTCATCATTTGTTTCAAATTTCGGATCAACATTCCATTATACTCATTGTGATTCTTTTGTTTGTAGAACCTCCTCCCAAGGAGCCTCTTAACTTGGACCCGAAGTTTTCTGAGGTTTTAGTTGAAAAATCATCTGATGTAGCGGGCACATCAACAAGTATCATTCCTGAACCAACTTCAATGGTTGTAGAGCCCACTCCAGCATCGACAAGTCAAGGTAACCAAGTCATGGAATTTTTTATTAAGCTTGGTATACTTCCGTTTGTTGTTATGCATGCACATATCTGTTTTGTACTGACTTATTTGTTCTCATCGCAGCTCCTTCTTCATCATTGTCAGATCATATCCAAGTTTTATTGCCAGACAAGGACCCGGATAAGGCTGTCATTTGCTCTGATCTCCAAGGCTTCATCTCCTTTTTAAACACTATGGTTGATCGCATTCTCTCCAAAGGATCATATTTTGAGAATTTTAAGAGACCTCTTAATCGCTACATGTCGGAAATTAGGGAAGAAGGATATGGTGAATTAGCTGATTCCATCGACGCTTATTTGGCCGACTTCAAACAACATGCTGAATTTCTAAAGGATCTCCGCATCAAAGGCGCACCCTCCTATATTTCTTCTCAAATGGACTCCAGGTTATAGGCGTGGCGTGATTCTCAGAAATCGGCTGAATTCGAACTCCAAAAGCTAAGAGACCGCAGTCATCAGCTTAGGGTGAGTGTCGCCAAAAGGACACAGGCCAAGGTCGACCGGTATCGAGACTTCCGCAGTCATCAGCTTAGGGTGAGTGTCGCCAAAAGGACACAGGCCAAGGTCGACCGGTATCGAGACTTAGAGTCGAATCAAGCCGAGATAGCCCGCTTGGAAGAGAAACTTGCGAAGGCCAAGGATGCTCATGAAATTTTGGAGTCTGATTTGGCAGAGATAACTCAATCTGAAGAAAACTTGTTTTAGCAACTGAATCTTCAGGATAAGATACTTGCTGAAAAGGAACAAGAGGTCATCGAACTTTAGAATGTTAGTGAAGAAGCTTTCAAAATTAAATTGACAGCTGAGCTTGAACAGGCTTATACAACAGAGCTCTCTAAACTTGAGGATCAAATCCTTCATTACAAACTATTATAATTTTGAGAACCTGTATATTTTTTTATGTGGTTTTGTTTGAACGCTTTTGGTCAATATAGTAAACTCTTTTGCTCATTGATATTTTATTATGATTATCCATTCTCGTTTGGAATAAATAACCATAATACTTATAAGATTTTTGGCAAACCCTCAGCCATAAACGGATTTGATATGCCTTTACCGACTACCATTTGAGTCGGGCTAGTATGTGAATTATCTAGGTCCGTTTCACATATAACGTTGGGCTAAAAGAATTAAACTCTTTTAGGTTTTGAACTACAATATTGAATATGTAAAAGAATTAAACTCTTTTAGGTTTTGAACTACAATATTGAATATGTAGGCTACATGTGTTAGATGTAGGCTTATCTCTAATAAAGGATTGAGATAACTCCCCCATGCATGAACGACATGGATTTTAAAATGTAAGTAGGTTGTGTTTCCTATATAGGACAACGAACCTGGTATTATAAAGAAAGAATTGGGTATTCTATCTTTTAATCTCTTGTTTGTTGGTAGAGATGAACCCAAAATCGGAGAGGAAGAATTTTATATTCTATCTCCCGATCCCTTGTTTGTTGGTAGAGATGAACCCAAAATCAGAGAAGAAGAATTTTATATTCTATCTCCTGGTGCAAAGGAAACTCGAAGTGGGATTTTCACTTAGAGAATCTAGGGAAGAATTTTATATTCTATCTCCTGGTGCAAAGGAAACTCGAAGTGGGATTTTCACTTAGAGAATCTAGATTGGTTTGAATAATCCTAACTGTCATAAGGTTTGATTATTCAATTCAAAAGTGGACCTTTCGCTCACGAAATAAATCAAAAGGAGATTTTGGTTGTGGTCCTAACTGTAATAAGGTTTGACCAAGTAAGAGTTTTTGAGACGATCCTAACTGTAGGAAGGTTTGATCGCTCGATTTGTGGGCCTCTCGTTCATTGAACGAATCGAGAGGGGATTTTGGTTTTGGTCCTAACTGTTTAAAGGTTTGACCAAGTGAGCAGTGAGAGTTTGAATGATTTTAATCCATGACAGATTTTGGTGTACCCTTCGTCGATCGATTTGATCGGTGAGGGGTTTTGTGAGGAAAGATTAACTGTTTACAGATTTGAATCTCATCTCAACAAAAGCTGTAAAAGAACTTTATGATAATCAAAAACAGATTATTTGAATGATCAGTTTTATATTTAGAACAATTAACTGATCTCGGGTTATCCCGAAATATCCTATACAGGATTCTCTAGGAACTTCCCGTTTTGCATAGGTTATCCTGAACGTATTATGAATAATATTTTTTCAGGAACTTCCCATTTATTGACATCATCAATTTGTTGTCATCCTGGGTAATCAGGCGATACGCACCATTTGAATAGACTGTTTCTATCACAAACAGTCCTTCCCATTTGGGTTGGAATTTTCCTTTCTTTTTAGAATTAAGAATCATAGGTCTTCGAACAGCGAGAACCAGATCTCCTTCTTTAAAACTTCGTCGTCGGACCTTTTTATCGAAAGCCCGGGAGATTCTAGCTTGATAAAACTCGATTTGTTGTTGAGCTTCTAAGCGTTTCTCATCTAACATCTCTAGTTCCTCAAGACGTCTTTGGTGATGTTCTTCCGCCGTCATTCCTGTTGCGAGAGCGATACAGAGGGAAGGAATTTGTATTTCCAAAGGAAGGACGGCTTCACATCCATAAGTTAAAGAGTATGTAGTTGTTCCTGTAGGCGTGCGGACAGTCATACGATAAGACCAGAGGGCTTCGCCGAGTTTGTCGTCCCAATCTCGTTTATTGGTTTTCACCAGTTTTGCCAAATTTTGATAATGGTCTTGTTAAAAGCTTCGGCCAATCCGTTAGCTGTGGGATTATAAGCGGTTGATGCAAATTTTGATAATGGTCTTGTTAAAAGCTTCGGCCAATCCGTTAGCTGTGGGATTATAAGCGGTTGATGAAACGTCTTTGATCCCAAATTAAAAGCTTCGGCCAATCCGTTAGCTGTGGGATTATAAGCGGTTGATGAAACGTCTTTGATCCCAAATTTGCCACAAAATTTGATAAATGCGTTGCTAACGAATTGAGGACCATTATCGTGTACTATTCGCCGTGAAACACCATATCGATATATGATATGGTTTTTAATAAACTTGATGACATCACTCGTCTTTACCTCTTTAAGTGGAACTGCTTCTGCCCATTTCGAGAAGTAATCGGTGATTGCCAGAATAAAACAGTCCCCTTTAACCGAAGGCGGAAAGATAGGACCCACAATGTCCATTCCCCATGTTTCGAATGGCCACGATGTCGCCGATGGGTGTAAATACTTGTAGACGGTAAAAAATACCTCTATGGGTCTACAGGAAATTTGCCTACGAGAAGAGCTCGCACGCCCAGTTCTCTGGCACGGACCTAAACCGCGTAGACGTCGACTGTACTCAAGTCCAGGTTCGCCTAACGGTCGACTCGCCAGCACGAGTTAGGGTCGATCACGATGGCGGAAATTCGCTCTTCGCTCAACTCGCCTGCCCGAGTTCGGAGTCGAATCCGCCAGCAAGCCCCAAAACCGTCAGTACAGCTGGGTATCCACTACCCCACGTGCTGAGATGGACCTTCCCATCTCTCTCGACCCGAAGGGAGAGAGAGCACAGTACCCCAGGACCGTCAAACGGCCGCCCACAGTGCACACAGCGCGAAGGACTGGACAGGCGTCGAGTCAACCTGAGCATTCATAAATGCGACTCACCTCGGCTGTCTGAGCCAAGAGCTGGATCCGCCGGCACTCGGCAAGCTGGCTAGACCCACTCGAGTACTGTACACCTACTTCACCGCCTCTCCTGACCGGAAAGGAGAAAGCGTCGTGCTCAAAGCACGCCGGGCGGTCACGCACAGTACAAGTGATCGGACAGACACTTCATCGATCTGCGAACTCATAAATGCGGTTCATTAATGCTGGTCAAATCCACTCGGATAGCAGTCGTTTGTTGCCTCACATACAAGAATGGGCCTTCCCATCGTAGGTGACAGGACATAAAGCACAATCCCTGGAATGACCATTCATGGTATCGAGGAACGGCGAGACGTCTCTGAAGAGGATGTGGTCACATCCCACAATTCAAGGAGAAGTCAAGCTGTCCTTCTTTCATTTAAAAACCCCTTCCAGCACGATGGAAGAGAGGTCGCAAAACTTGGAGAAAAAAGAGTTGAGACCAAGCTGTTAGCAAATCCTTGCATTACAGCACTGCTGCCTAGTTCCGAGCTCCGATCGCCGACGAACCAAGCAGACCCGAACTCCATTGCCCCGAGCTTCTACTGCGAACTGAAGCTCTCCAGCAACCTCATTCAAACGGTCCAAGGGAAGCAGACTCGACCCGAGCATCGAGCGAAGCGTCCTATAGCCACCTAAAGTCCCCACACAAAACAAAGAGGGCCTTCCCTCTGCTTCTGTTGTAAACATTTGATTTGTTAGTTTGTAATAAGCTTTCTTATAAATACAAACGAAACTCCTTTCTTCGGAAGAATCAAATTTTCACCCTACAGAAGATGGCGACCACAGTGGGAGCAGCTGTTTCATCGAGTGAAATGGTGGTGGCTCAGTTTGATGAGGTTACTATCGGGACGACAGTAGAGTCCCTCGAAATCGAGTTCGACCAGGCCAAGTACGAAGAATACTTGTCCTCCTCCTCCTCGGGTGGCAATGCGTCCCGCAAACGCCACAGAGCTGTGCGCCGAGGCCGACCTCAGACGGTCAAAGCCTCCGCACCCGAGGGTTCCAACCGAGTCTCATCGGAGGAGCCCACTCCCTCGCGATCGATCAAGGCCAAGCCAGAGATCGAGCGCAAGAGGCAAGGGTCTGCCAGATGGATCGCCAAGCGGTCCACACAGACACCTACCTCGGAGGAAGCGCCGGTTCACTCCGGCACAAACCGCAATGCCACAACCCACGGTGACGTTCTCCCCGCTGGGAGAACTAACCAACAGCGACGGCAAACACCCGTCAGACAGGGGGTCCAAACCTCCATTTCTCATAATGGCCTGAACCATCACACAGGCCCGAGAAACACTAGACGGGAAGGCAAGCTGCCCGACCTCAGAAGGCCCTCCAAATCAGGAGCGTCAACCGAGGACAGCAGAGCCATCCGCTCAGGAGGACTTCGCTTCTCAGGTCATATCCCTGATGCGAACAAACCACACCGAGCATACGAGCTTACCCAAGTAGGCGAATCCTCGAAGGCTGGCGAGCCTCGCCATAATCATTTGGCGGATAAACGTAAAGGAAAGGAAATAGGCGGTTCCTCCCGAACCCGCTCTTCTAAACACGGGGTCGAAACTCGCCCACATACTGGAATTCGCTCAAACGCGAAGACTCGCCAGTCAAGGCGAGATCGCCTGACTCCAACACCAAGGCGTTCCACCCAACACGCGCCAGAGAGAGCGCCCAAAAATCTCTCGTCAGCTCACCAGAGCGACTCTTCTGAGGCCCGGGGTTGTCACCAACCACCCGTAGAAGACCTCAGAGAATTCTTGACTCGCAAACGCACTATTCACGAGGCGAATCCTCAGTGTCATTGCGAGAGACTCATCCACACGGTCCTCGCCGACTGCCAATGCGTTGGAACGGCGAAACCTTCGGTATTTGAGAGGCTTTCTCAACAGGCCTCTCGACCGAGGCCCTCCCGTCGAAGGCGCCGTCACCAGAAAAGACGCGCTGCTGACGACCTGGAACTCTCATCCGCCACAGTCAACATGACGGATAAAGGGAAGGCGGTACTCTCCGACTCGCCAGACTCGGACTCCGTCTTAAGACCTAACACCCGGTCTGCCCGACGCCGGCAGGAAGGCATATTCCAGCGAACCCGTAGTCGCCGGGGGGTAAGTATTGGGTTTGACTATTCCACCCTAATACCTCCCTCCTGCGGCGAAGATGAGGTTCATTCGGCGGCGGCCACATCCCAGACCTCGCGCTCAAGTCAAGACGCGCAGGCGAGGGCGCACATGACCGATACCAACCACGAGCAGACAATGGCTCAAAAGTTGGAGGCACAGCAGGCGACCATCGACTCTCTAAGAGAGATGATGGAGCAACTGCTGAGCAAGAAGAAAAAGAAGGGAACCCAACGTCCCTTGCCCCGGCAGACTAGGGATAAAGAATGGGTACCACCTCACCGTCCAGCGGCTGAGACGGAGGATGATCGACAATCCGATTACTCCTCCAAAACATCGATAGGAACGTCGCACACCGCGGATAGCACCCGTGACAAAAGATTCGACGAGTTCCAGGACCAACTGAACGCGCTGAAGCTTCAGCAAAACATGAACAAGCTGGGGGTGGTACGTCCCTACCCTATCGAATGGGACACGGTCCCATACCCAGTGAAGTTCAAGCCAATCAGTTTGGTGCAGTTCGATGGCAAGGGGTCACCCTCGCAACATATCTATTACTTCATGGCGCAGACCGGATTCCTCACCGGGAACGACGCCATTCTCACCCGACTATTCATAGGTACCCTCAAGGGGGTGGCCTTTGAGTGGTTCCGCAAACTGGAGCCTGGCTCCATCAAGGCATGGGCCGACGTCGAAAAGCTCTTCCTCGCCCGCTTCTTCGACGACGACACGGAAGTGTCAATGGCCACTCTCCTCGCTGAGAAGCAGCGTAAGTCGGAGTCAGTTAACGACTTCGTAAAGAGATTTCGAAATCGATCAGTCCACTGTCGGGACCAAGTTTCCGAGGCGACACTGATTGAGATGTGCCGCAACAATCTGTCAATCCACATCCTGTCCAAAATAGGGGCAGTTGAAACCCGAACTTGGAAGGAACTTGTCCGCCAGGGCGAGCAAGTTGAAAATATGATCAAGAGGCTGGAGGCCGAAGAGCCACAGTCCAAAAAGGGAGCAGCAGAACCAGCGGCGCCAAAGAACCCTCCTCGATCGAAGGGAAAAGAGGCTATGGCCGTAGACTCTGCCGCGGCGCCAAAGTTCGTTCAAAAGCCGAAACCCAGGCAATTTGAACCACGCCCCCAGCGGCAATATGATTTCAAAGAAGACCAGGTAGTGGCGACTCTCGACACTCTACTCAAGAGTGGGCGAATTAAGTTGCCAGAAGCCGCCAAACCGGAGGAGGCGGACAAAACCGGTGACCCAAGTTACTGTGCATATCACAGATTCCTTGGGCATCACACAACCAAGTGCTACGTCCTCAAGGACAAACTCCAGGCCCTCTACGACGCGGGGGTCTTGAAGAAAGAGAAGGTCCAAAAGCAGGTGACGGCGAACATGGTCACTTTGAGCTTTGGGACGGGTCTCCCGGAGGTTCAAGCTCCGGCGGGGATAATTCCTATCCCCAAGGCGGTTTTGAAGATCACTAACGACGATCCTCACAACCAGCGGGAGAAGGGTTTGGTTCCACAAACTCTGCCATCAGGGCAAGTGATGTGGGTCCATCCGGACCTCCTCGACGACGAGCAGTGGACCGCACAGCCTTCCAAGGAGGCTAAGAGGAAATATTGCAACGTTGTCACCGCCATCCTGGATACAGACGACGCGGCGATGACTGCCTTAACCGACTCTGAAGAAGACACCAACGTCTTCGCCACGAGAGCCGGAAAGGAGTTTGCAAAACAATATCCCGCGAGGACGGAAAACCCAGCAGGACCTCCCGCGAGGCCGGCCGCAGCAGTCCCTCCCAATCCAGATGAGCCAAGTTCAAGCCGCCAGCCTTACCGGTTCAACGTGCTCGCGCAATTGAAAAGCATACCCGCGCGAATCACCGTGTACGACCTCCTCCGGTTGTCTAGGCCTACCCGGGAAGCCCTACAAGAGGCGTTGGCTGACGCAGAGGCGTTCTCGACCCATTTCTCAAAAGAAACGGAGATCGAACAGGGCTGTACAACTTGCTGCCAAGTCTCAGAGAGACAGATCCCCTGCATCACTTTCACCCCCGAGGACATGCTCATCAAGAACACGTCCCATGACCGGCCGCTGTACTTCACAGGATACGTCGGCTCGGCGAAAGTGGATCGGATCCAGGTTGACCCGGGGTCCGCACTGAGCATCGTGCCCCTGAAGCTAATCAAACATTTGGGGATACCGTCGAAGCGCCTAGCCTCGACCTCGACTACCATCTTCGGCTTCAACGCCACAGGGACTCGGCCACTCGGCAAAATCCGCCTGAAATGTCGGATAGGCGACATGAAGACGGAGGTGACGTGCTACGTTATCGATGCTGAACCCTCCTACAACATACTCCTGGGGCGTCCGTGGATTCATGGCAACCGGATCGTTCCATCCACGCTACACCAGTGTTTGAAGTACGTGGACGACTACGAGCGGGTAAGAACGGTAGTGGCCGACAAACACCCCTTTAAGGGCGTCGAGAACTACTTCGCGGATTCTCTGCTATACCAGGACCCCGACCAGCCACCGGTGGAAGAACTAGAAAGTGGCAATGAGGCGGATAGCGAACCTGAATACGGTGACAGCTTAATTCTGAACGACTTTGAGTCGATTGTAATTGGTTATGAGAGTCACCATGTAACTAACGCCGTTCAGGCAGAGAAGCTTATCATGAATGAGAAATCCGACCTTGCTTATTTGTCGTCTTGCTCCTCGTCCGAAGACGACGCACCTAATAACTCATGGTCGACACTCTACAGTGAGTCTTCTCTACACTTGCCGGTATGTTCGTCATACATCTTCAAGACGCGGCCGATCGAGCCATCGCGAGCTGTATTCGTCGTGCCAGCACGGAAGAGGTATCGAAAAGACATCATCTTCGGTCGAATCGATCGCCCCCTACGCACGCTATGGGACGAATCTGAGGACGAAGACCCAGCGCCCCAGTTCTCGCAATACAGTCGAGTGGCGAAACGCATAATGAGCAACATGGGGTACGACCTCACTCGCTTGGAGGGCCTGAATTACGGCCGAGGACGCAAGACGGTCATCAAACCATCCTACGTCCCCAAAGGGAAGCCCTCAAATTACTTCAACAGGACTAGGAGAGGCTTAGGCTACTCCTCCTCCTCATCGGAGTGTTGTTTTTACGTCGACGAGGATTCCGATTACGCATGTTCAGGAGATCAGTCGTCAACAACCTCGGCCTGGGACTCCGACGTTAGCGTAAGGGATCTGTTCGATGGCCTTACAGTCAACATGGCTACAGTAGACCCCGCCGGAATGGCAGAGGACGAACGACTTCCACTTTACGACGAGACATGGGATCGCCATGTTAGCGCCCAGTGGAACAGTCGCTTCGAACAGCGCGAACCACCAACTGAAGACGAAGTCCTCCAGGTGAACATGGGTACCGAGGCGAATCCCAAACCCATATTCATCAGCGGCAGTCTGCCTCCTCAAGAAAAAGAGGATCTCATCGCCCTCGTACGGGAATACATTGACGTCTTCGCCTGGAATTACGAGGATATGCCTGGCCTGGATCCGCGGGTCGCCACGCATCGCCTCAACATCAACCCTGACGCCAAGCCAGTCAAACAACAGCAGAGGCGGTTTCGCCCCCAAATCATGGAGGCGATCGAATCTGAAGTAAAGAAGCTGATCGAATCCGGCTTCATCAGAGAGGAGCAACACCCCGACTGGGTGGCGAATATTGTTCCAGTCTTGAAGAAGAACGGCAAGATCCGCATCTGCATCGACTTTAGGAACCTCAACGCCGCGTGCCCTAAAGACGAATTCCCTCTGCCCATCACGGATGTCATCATTGACAATACGTGCGGATTCGAGAGGATGTCCTTCATGGACGGCTTCTCGGGGTACAACCAAATCAAAATGCACCCCGAAGACGAGAAGCACACTGCATTCAGGACCCCCATGGGGGTGTACTGCTATACCGTCATGCCGTTCGGACTCAAGAACGCTGGCGCAACCTACCAACGAGCCATGAGCATGATCTTTCGAGATCATTTGCGAAAGACGGTCGAATGCTATGTGGACGACTTGGTCGTGAAGAGTCGCCATAAGGAGGATCACCTCCAAGACTTGAAGGCTATGTTCGAACTCATGAGGACTCATCAGCTCAAGATGAATCCTACCAAGTCATTCTTGGGAATGTCTAGCGGTAAATTCCTCGGTTTCGTCGTCACGACGAAAGGGATCCGAATTGATCCAGACAAGGTGCGAGCTATTCAAGAGCTCCAACCACCCCGAAATCTTAAAGAGCTGAGAGGCCTTCAAGGACGACTGGCTTATATCCGAAGATTCATCTCGAATCTCTCGGGCAAGTGCCAACCCTTCTCTAAGCTGATGAAGAAAGGTACCTCCTTCGTCTGGGATGAGCCATGCCAAAAGGCTTTTGAGGAGATCAAAGCTTATCTCTCAAATCCGCCTGTCCTTGCGGCGCCAATCTCAGGAAGGCCATTCCTCATATACATACGGGCTATGGAACATTCTCTGGGTGCCCTCTTGGCTCAGAACGATGATGCAGGCCACGAGCAGGGCATCTACTACCTGAGCAGAACCTTGCAGGGCGCCGAGCAACGGTACCCAATGGTCGAGAAGGAATGCCTAGCCTTGGTGTTCGCTATCCAAAAGATGCGGCACTACTTGGTTGGCCAAACCATCCATGTCATCTCCCGGATGAATCCCATTCGGGTCTTCATGACACAACCCGCAGCGCTAAACTGGCGCCTGGCCAGGTGGGCACTTCTGCTCTCTCAATACGACATTCATTTCATGCCGCAGAAATCGGTCAAGGGACAAGCCATCTGCGATCTCATGGCTAGTCACCCGCTGGGGGAGAAGACCGATCTATTCGAAGATCTGCCGGATGACCGAGCCACCCATGGGTGGCTCGGCCAAGAGCCGAGCCACCCATAGGTGGCTCGGCACAGTGCCGGCCACCCAGAGGTGGCCGACAGTGGCCGACGGTGGCCGACGTTTCTCTGTTTGCGGGCACTGTCCTGAGAGCCTATAAATAGGCCTAGAGATGTTCATTTTCAAAGGTCGAACTTTCAAGAGCCGAAAATCTGCCGGATTGAAGAGTGAACTCGGAGCTTTGAAGACCTAAAGACTTGCAGATCTGATCCTCGGCGAGCATCCACGTCAGAAAAGGCAGGATTTCGAGAGGAAGAAAGAACAGATCTGAGATCTACACGAGACCACACTCCAGATCTAAGCTTGGTCTTAGATCTCGAGATCCGAGCGATTATTCCCTTGGTGGACTAATCCCTCCCGGCTATTGCCAAACCTGTCAAGCAACAGCAAAGACGGTTTCGTCCGCAGATTATGGAAGCCATTGAGGCAGAGGTTAAGAAGTTGATCGAATCAGGATTTATCCGAGAGGAACAACATCCAGACTGGTTAGCCAACATCGTTCCCGTCATGAAGAAGAATGGCAAAATCAGGATTTGCATCGACTTCAGGAACCTGAATGAAGCATGTCCGAAAGACGATTTCCCTCTCCCAATCACGGATGTCATTATCGACAATACATGTGGATTCGAGAGGATGTCCTTCATGGACGGCTTTTCGGGGTATAACCAAATCAAGATGCACCCGGATGACGAGAAGCATACAGCGTTTAGAACACCCCTCGGTGTCTTCTGCTATACGGTGATGCCTTTCGGTCTGAAGAATGCCGGCGACACATACCAGCGAGCGATGACTAAGATTTTCCAAGAACATCTCAGGAAAACAGTCGAATGCTACGTTGATGATTTGGTTGTGAAAAACCGCAACAAAGAAGATCACATCAGGGATTTGAAGACGATGTTCGATCTCATGCGGAGCCATCAATTAAAGATGAATCCAACAAAATTCTTTCTTGGAATGGCCAGTGGAAAATTCCTTAGGTTCGTCGTCACCACTAAGGGTATACATATCGATCCCGATAAGGTGAAGGCGATACATGAATTGCAACCCCCGAGGAATCTGAGAGAACTCAGAGGATTGCAAGGGCGTTTAGCTTACATCAGGCGATTCATCTCAAATCTCTCTGGGAAGTGCCAACCTTTCTCTAAGCTAAACAAGAAGGGTGTGTCATTTATTTGGGACGACGCCTGCCAAAAGGCACTCGAGGATATCAAGACATATCTGACAAATCCTCCTGTTCTCGTTGCACCAAAATCAGGTAAACCGTTCTTGATTTACATCAAGGCGATGAACCATTCGATAAGTGCTTTGTTAGCACAAGACGACGATAATGGTCACGAACAGGCAATTTATTATTTAAGTCGGACGTTGTTGGGCGCTGAGTCTCGATATCCGATGATTGAGAAAGAATGTCTCGCGTTGGTGTTTGCAGTGCAAAAGATGCGGCATTACTTAGTGGGACAGACAATTTATGTTATCTCCAATGTTAATCCCGTGCGAGTATTTATGACGCAACCGGGTTCGATGAATTGGCGGTTGGCAAAATGGGCCATCCTCTTGTCCCAGTATGATTTGCATTTCAAACAGCAAAAGTCGGTCAAGGGACAAGCGATTTGTGATCTTTTGGCGGCAAACCCGACCGCAGATGCGGCAGAAGTATATGATGACTTGCCGGATGAAACCCACGAGGTTAACACTACATCGCACCAGCAAGTATGGCAATTATATTTTGATGGTGCTTCAAGAGCAGTTAATAGGGTAATAACCCCGGGATGTCCCACCGTCTCCTCTGGAGTTGGAGTCGTCTTAATCTCCCCGGGAAAGCATGTAATGCCCCGAGCTTATTCATTGACTGATCCGTGTTCCAATAACGTGGCCGAGTACAATGCACTTCTCATTGGACTTAGTTTCGCCAAGGAGCTGGGGGTCGAATATCTCGAAGCTTTTGGGGATTCTCAATTGGTAGTCAACCAAGTCCGTGGAGAGTATGAAGTCAGGAACCAAGACCTGATCCCGTACCACCAGGAAGCCATCAAAATGGCAGAATCTTTTGAAGAATTCTTTATCGAATACATCCCTCGCCTCCAGAACGCTTATGCGGATGCACTGGCGGCACTAGCGGTATCACTGGCACAGCCTCCCGAAACTGAGCTGTTAGTCACAGTACGGACGCATCAACTCTGCGTACCCATATACAGTAGGGATATTGAAGAGGAAGATGACGGAAACGTAAACGCCAAGGAGGTGAATTCAACTCAAATTGGGTCTGAGTCTCGACATTGGCGTTTTCCCATCATTGACTACGTCCATTATGGTATTCTGCCAGAAGACGTAAAGGAAAGGGAATCAATTCGCCGAAGAGCACCAAGATTCTTTTATAATGCCGAGACCCATACGTTATACCGTAGAGGGTACGATGGTTTATTACTCCGATGCCTTTCGAACAAAGAAGCAGAAGAAGTTCTTAAGGAAGCGAAGCTGTATGATCGCATCAGGAGGATGGGATATTTCTGGCCAACGATGGTTCGTGACGCAATCGAATACGCACGAGAATGCCACGCTTGCCAGATACATGCAAATTATATGCATCAACCGCCAGAGCAGTTGCACACATCAACCACGTCGTGGCCATTCGAAGTATGGGGCATGGACATTGTTGGTCCTATTTTTCCCTCCTCAGTCAAAGGGGATCGATTCATTCTGGCGATCACGGATTACTTCTCAAAGTGGGCTGAAGTAATTCCGCTTAAAGAAGTAAAGACGAACAACATCATCAATTTCATCAAGCATCATGTCATCTACAGACACGGCGTGCCAAGAAGGATCATTCATGACAACGGTCCGCAATTTATAAGCAACGCCTTCATCAGATTTTGTGACAAGTTCAAAATTGAAGACGTCTCATCAACACCTTATTATCCCGCCGCGAATGGATTAGCGGAGGCGTTTAACAAGACGATCATCAAGATCTTGTCAAAGCTCGTGAAGACCAATAAACGAGACTGGGACGATAAACTCGGTGAAGCACTCTAGGCTTATCGCACCACCATACGCACGCCTACGGGAGCTACCCCGTATTCGCTGGTATACGGATGTGAAGCTGTGCTACCGCTGGAAATTCAGATTCCGTCCCTTCGGATCGCCCTCGCAACGGAGATGACGACGGAGGAACAACATCAGAAGCGTCTCGAAGAGCTCGAGAGGCTGGATGAAAAGCGTTTGGAGGCTCAACAACACATCGAGTTTTACCAAGCCAGGATGTCAAGGGCTTTTAACAAAAGAGTCCGACAGAGAAGCTTCAAGGAAGGAGATCTGGTCCTCGCTGCTCGCCGACCAATAATTCTCACCTCCAAGAAGAAAGGTAAATTCGAACCCAAATGGGAAGGACCGTTTGTAATAGACACAGTCTATTCAAACGGCGCATATCGCCTGATTACTCAAGAGGGCGCCAGGCAATTAATGCCAATAAATGGGAAGTTCCTGAAAAAGTACTATCCCTAGTACATTCAGGATAACTCATTTACCGGGAAGTTCCTCGAAGAATATTACACTTAATATTCTAGAGGATAACCCAAAATCATTGTCACCACCAAAATCCCTCACTGATCAATTTCAATTGACAGTGAGTCCACCAAAAATGTTTTTCTGGCCCTCTTGATTCTTTCCATGAACAAGAGGTCCACTTTCAGTTCGGAGTCCCTTTTCGATAAACGAAAGAACTCCTTCCCTTTTTCTCTTTGGTTAAACCTTGTTCATGGTTATAACCGGAGTTGAAAATACCACTTCGATAAACGAAGGACCCATTTTCAGTTTAGATAACTCATCCTATAAAAGGCAAGTTTATCTAAATTTTCCAGATTCTCGGAGTGGACACCCCACTTCTAGTTTCTTCTTCGCTGGAAATAGAATATAAAATTCTTCCTTTCCAGAATCAGGGAATAGAATATAAAATTCTTCCTTCCTTGCATATTCAACATTGTGGCAGGGTGTTATTAATAACACCAAAATCCATGCCTTACACGCATGGGGAATTTCATCCTGAATCCTAAGAAAGGATATGCCGACGCCTAACACGCGCCGCCGGTTTAGTCTTTCCCCGAAGAAAAAGACACCAGAGTTCGATTCTGGGGTATTTTATCCCGAAGCCTAAGTAGGGATAAGTCAGCGTCTAAAACACGTTGCTGGGTAGCCTATTCCCATAACAAATGGTAAAGCCTATGTATTCGACATCATAGCACGAAGTCTAAGGGAGTTTACTCTCTTAGCACAACGTTACATGTAGAACGGATTTCGACAATCCGCATGCTAGCCCGACTCAAACGGTAGTCGGTAAAGGCTAATCAAACCCGTTGAAGGCTGGGGATTAGCCAAAAATCCTAAAGTCAACACCTAATACGTGTCGCCGGGTAGCCTATTCCCGTAACAATGGCGAAGTCTATGTATTCCACATCATAGCACAAAATCTCGGAGAATTCAATCTCCGAGCATAACGTTACATGCGAACGGATTTAAACATTCCGCATGCTAGCCCGACTCAAACGGTAGTCGGTAAAGGCTAATCAAACCCGTTGAAGGCTGGGGATTAGCCAAAAATCCTAAAGTCAACACCTAATACGTGTCGCCGGGTAGCCTATTCCCGTAACAATGGCGAAGTCTATGTATTCCACATCATAGCACAAAATGCGAACGGATTTAAACAATCCGCATGCTAGCCCGACTCAAACGGTAGTCGGTAAAGGCTCATCAAACCCGTTGATGGCTGAGGGTTTGCCAAAAATCCTATGAGTATTGTGGTCAATCATTTCAAATGGAATGACGAATCATAATAAAGACGAAAGCAAGTTTCACTAAGAGAATCAAAAGTCAAAGTGTTCAGTAAACAAAATCATACATCAAGACCATGACCGAAAATCTGCTGACTGATCTCAGAAAGCTTCTCATCATAAGCTTGCCTAAGTTCAGCCCTGATGGACTCCTCGGTGGTGGCTGAAGTCCTCGCAGCAATCTCTACTGTCTCGGCTAGCTTCTGCTCCAGGGATCTCAACTCATCAAATAAAGCAGTGTGGGTTTGCTGATCCTGTACTTTCGTCATCTGAAGAATATCCAAAGTCTCCTCTTTTTAACGGAGTGTTCTTCTGAGCTGGTCTATCTCGGTCGCATAGGAGGTAATAGAAAGATCGAGCTCGGCAAGCGAAGATAATTTAGTAGCAAGACTCGTCTTAACTCGATCTACTCGGCCCCGCTGCATCTGAATCTCGAGCTCAGCAAGAACCCGAGTCTCGCGTGATGACTGTAAGCGAGAATCCAACTCGGCAGCAATGAATGAAGAGGCACCTGCATCCCGGAGCTCGTGAAACATCTGAAGCTCACGCTCTAAGCAGTCAAGGTCATCGAATATAACTCTCGCCAGATCCGGGTATCCCGCATCCCTTATTAAATTTATTTTAGAATCAAGGAATGGTTTAAACTGGCGAAGGGAAAGTCCGTCGTGGAGGAGTTTGCCAAGCATGATATTCATAAAGGAGAAGAAAGAGCGGACTTCTACGCAGATGACAATCTTCTCAGGGCCATTGTCCGATAACAACTCCTTCACGAGGACATGAAGCTGAGAGGAAATCCCTACATAAAAAGGAGAAATCTGTCAAGAGGCCATAATAAGGAAATAGAGAATATTCGTCAGTTGCTTAATTTATACCTCCTTCCCCTTGAGTCACTGGGGGTAGCGGAGGTGTGACGGTTGTAGGTGCATCAACGGGTGGAGTTGGTCTCACAGCCGGCTCAACAGGATCAGTCTCGGCAAAAGCTCCTGTTAAGCACAAAACAGAACGATCAGGCACATCACATTATAGTTGCGTTAGTTAAAAAAATTGGCTAGTCCTATAATTAACTCGAGAAGAGGCACATACCTTCAAAAGAACCATTCTCGGGATCCTGAGGGAGTGCGGGCTCAGGAAACATACCCTCGGACAGTGGGCCATCGATCTGAGGAGAACCTGCCTCGTCGAAATCATCAATCGAAAAATCTGACACAAAGAAATGTAAGTACGAAAGAAGAATGAAGAGAATATGACCAATGGAAATAAGTTACCTCTCGTAGATGTATCTGGATTCACTGAATCAGGTCCTACATTGGTAGCCTCCCTAAAGTCAGCAGCTTCTGCAGGTTTTTCTACCTGATACGGCGAGTCAGGTTCACCAGAAGATACAAACTCATAAGGAGCAGGATCGAAATTCATCTCCCCTTCCTCGCGCTCTCCTGCATGGATTGGGAAAGCATGAGCCTAAAAAATCTAAACGATCAAGAGAATGATCTATAGAGTAGACGTTACCTCTGTCGCCAGCAGGATCATCACCAGCCAAGTCCATCTCAGATGCCCGCGAATCTGCAGGCGGCTTATGGGCTAGTCTCTTCCGCGTATCAGCACGGACGGTAGTCGAAGGTCTTACCCGGGCAAAAGGACGGAATTCCTCTTCACTGTTTGTCGCTGTCCCTGAAATATCAGATAGTGGTCAGGACTGGCAATTCGGAAATGCAGAAAGAAAAGATGGGTGACTAACCTCGCTCGAAATCTGCCTCGTAGTCTTCAGGATCTCCGCCTAAAGCCTCTTCAGTAGAACTAAAGGCCCTATGACCTTCTGCATCAAGTCGGCGGGTCTTGCCCCGCGCCCTCTGTGACCGAGCACCGTCCCGGATCACATGAGAATCAATCTGAGAGGCTTCTTCGGCCACCAACTCTTCAATAGGCTTCACAGGGACAGTCTTATTAGCTGCTAACAACCACCTGCAGCTCAAGAAAGTGAGGTTCAACTGTCGCTCAGCACCCGGGAGACTGAACCTAGCACCAGTGCAGCCTGTCACGGTCCACAACCATGCACGAAGACCGTCCACCAAACCTCCATGAGCCCGAAGCTGCTGGCGCGGATTCCCGACATAAAGCTGGTCATAACCAAACTGGCGAGCGAATCGGCAGGGTAGATATGGCTCTATAAAACACTGATTCCCCACCCGGAAAGTCAGGTAACCCGGCCTAATGTTCACTAGCCAATTAAAGCAGCCCATATCCAGATAAGTCCTATACTCCCTCGGCTTCTCCTCATCAATCAAACACTCGCCGTACCGGCTGGGGAACTGTGGAAAGCAAGTGGAGAATGCCCAGCACTTGTGGACTTGTAGCTGACGCCTGATATCGGGGAATCCTCGGCCCTCCCACTCGCCATTCTCAAGCAGCTGTAGAAAGGGAATAGACTGGTCTATGGCATTCGGTACCGACATCACATCAGAACGATGAAGGACGAACCAAGCCATCAAGTAAACATACGGAAGCTCCACCTTAGTGGTAGGAATCTGAGTCGGCGATTCCTTCTCCTCCCGTGTAAAAGCGCCAGAAATTTGTCGAAGCCCTCGATGAATGTTAGCCACCATCACCGGAAGAAGCGAAAGTTCCTTCTTGTAGGCGAGTTGAACTGCAGGATAGAGCACTTCCAGTGGCAGAGCGTCACCAGACTGATACGGGACCACACATTTCTTTAACCAGATAGCGAGGTAACCGGCAAGAAGAGTCATCGGACAGATCGGTGCGGTCGCATGACATAAGAATGATCTGAATTTAGTCCCTGCAGGAAAGCCACTCTCAGGACTG
>NC_033797.1:139686863-139727687 GCF_001876935.1 Asparagus officinalis
CCGACGGTTGAGTCCGAGAACCACGGCCACGATACGTCGCAGGGCGAAACGCATGAAGATCGTGCTGTCAAGTCACGATCGCCACGATCCAATGTCTTAACTGGGAAGCACGAGGCTCTATCAGCAGACACGTGGCTCACCTCCCGTCAGATCCGGTTCCGCCTACAAAAGGAAGGGTTTCGCCTGCAAATACTGGGCATAACCCCACGAGTCGCGCGGAATTTGGCTCCCAAAAACTAATTTCGCCTTGACGATGCATTCGCCCTCAAAGGTAAAATTACGAACAAAGCCAAAAGAATGACCTTGCTTAAACGGTTGAAACCCACGCCCCAGATGGCTAAGGGTTAGAGCAGAAATCTTAGCATTAAGCCTAAGAGAAACTGTTCGACAACTCATCATACTGAGGAGAATAGTATGGCTAGCCCGATTCAAACGGTAATCGGTAAAGGCACATCAAACCCGTTGATAGCTGAGGGTTTGCTAAAAATCCTAAGAGAAATCGAAGGCACTTGCTTCGCCAACAATTTCTTCATTCAAAGTATTCCAGACCACACGCAAGCCAGTTTAGGTCTGAAAACTTTGAAGGGGGTCTTGTAGACGGTAAAAAAATACCTCTATGGGTCTACAGGAAATTTGTCTACGAGAAGAGTTCGCACGCCCAGTTCTCTGGCGCGGACCTAAACCGCGTAGACGTCGACTGTACTCAAGTCCAGGTTCGCCTAACGGTCGACTCGCCAGCATGAGTCAGGGTCGATCAGGATGGCGGAAATTCGCTCTTCGCTCAACTCGCCTGCCCGAGTTCGGAGTCGAATCCGCCAGCAAGCCCCAAAACCGTCAGTACAGCTGGGTATCCACTACCCCACGTGCTGAGATGGGCCTTCCCATCTCTCTCGAGCCGAAGGAAGAGAGCACGATACCCCAGGACCGTCAAACGGCCGCTCGCAGTACGCACAGCACGAAGGCCTGGACAGGTGTCGAGTCAACCTGAGCATTCATAAATGCGACTCACCTCGGATGTCTGAGCCAAGAGCTGGATCCGCCGGCACTCGGCAAGCTGGCTAGACCCACTCGAGTACTGTACACCTACTTCACCGCCTCTCCTGACCGGAAAGGAGAAAGCATCGTGCTCAAAGCACGCCGGGCGGTCACGCACAGTACAAGTGATCGGACAGACACTTCATCGATCTGCGAACTCATAAATGCGGTTCATTAATGCTGGTCAAATCCACTCGGATAGCAGTCGTTTGTTGCCTCACATACAAGAATGGGCCTTCCCATCGTAGGTGACAGGACATAGAGCACAATCCCCGGAATGACCATTCATGGTATCGAGGAACGGCGAGACGTCTCTGAAGAGGATGTGGTCACATCCCACAATTCAAGGAGAAGTCAAGCTGTCCTTCTTTCATTTAAAAAACCCCTTCCAGCACGATGGAAGAGAGGTCGTAAAACTTGGAGAAAAAAGAGTTGAGACCAAGCTGTTAGCAAATCCTTGCATTACAGCACTGCTGCCTAGTTCCGAGCTCCGATCGCCGACGAACTAAGCAGACCCGAACTCCATTGCCCCGAGCTTCTACTACGAACTGAAGCTCTCCAGCAACCTCATTCAAACGGTCCAAGGGAAGCAGACTCGACCCGAGCATCGAGCGAAGCGTCCTATAGCCACTTAAAGTCCCCACACAAAACAAAGAGGGCCTTCCCTCTGCTTCTGTTGTAAACATTTGATTTGTTAGTTTGTAATAAGCTTTCTTATAAATACAAACGAAACTCCTTTCTTCGGAAGAATCAAATTTTCACCCTACAATACTCTAGAGGCTGGTGCATATAATTTGCATATAATTGACATACTGGACATCGTCGGGCGTAGTTGACTGCATCCTTTACCATAGTTGGCCAATAATATCCAATTCTCCTAAGTCGATCGCAAAGTTTAGGACCGGGTTGATGTGCACCGCATGTCCCATCATGCGCCTCTTTGAGTGCTTGTTCTGCTTCGTTATTGGATAGACAACGGAGTAATAGACCATCGTACGACCATCGGTACAATATTTGTGCTTCAACATTGTAGTAAAATCTCGGTGTTCTCCGTCGAATCGAATCCTTTTTTCTTACGTCTTCAGGTAAAATACCATGTAGGACATAATCAATAATAGGGAAACGCCAATCTCGAACTTCAGGTTCAACTCTTGTTGAGCATGCTTCTTTGACAACCGAATCGTAGATTGGAACAATAAGCTGGTGAGTTCTCACTGTAATTAATTGTTCTGTTTTGGGAGGCTGAGCCAGAGATACCGACAATGCCACCAATGCGTATGCGTATGTATTTTGGAGGCGTGGAACGTATTCGATGAAAAATTCTTCAAACGAGCTTGTCATCTCGATGGCCACCTGGTGGTATGGAATCAGGTCTCGATTTCTGACTTCATACTCTCCTCGAATCTGATTGACTACCAATTGAGAATCTCCAAAAGCTTTAAGGTATTCGATCCCCAGCTCTTTGGCAAAATTAAGTCCAATTATCAATGTATTATACTCGGCTGCATTATTAGAGCATGGTTCGGTCAATGAATATGCTCTAGGTAAGACATGCTTTTCCGGGGAAACTAAAACGACCCCCACTCCTGAGGAGATTTTAGAACATCCGGGCGCGCTTTGCCACGTTGGTTGCTCGGGAAGCCCCATCAAAGTATAATTGCCACACTTGTTGATGTGAGGTAGTATTAACTTGGTGAGTTTCATCCGACAGATCGTCGTACAACTCAACTACATCTTTCGTAGGGTTTTCTGCCAAAAGATCGCAAATAGCTCGTCCCTTAACTGATTTTTGTTGCTTGAAGTACAGATCATATTGCAATAATAGTAGAGCCCACCTGGCTAAACGCCAATTCATGGAAGCGGGTTGGGTCATGAATACTCGGATCAGATTTATGTTGGAAATGACATAAATTGTCTGTCCAACTAAATAGTGTCATATTTTCTGGATTGCAAATACCAAGGCGAGGCATTCTTTCTCAATCATCGGATAACGAGACTCGGCTCCTACCAATGTATGACTCAGATAATACATAGCTTGTTTGTGACCGTTATCGTCGTCTTGTGCTAGTAATGCACTTAACGAATGGCTCGTCGCTTTGACATAAATCAAAAACGGTCTGCCCGATTTTGGTGCAACGAGAATAGATGGATTCGCCAGATATGTTTTAATATCTTCAAATGCCTTTTGGCATGCTTCATCCCAAATGAATGACACACCTTTCTTTGTGAGTTTAGAGAACGGCTGACATTTTCCAGACAGATTTGATATAAACCAACGGATATATGCCAATCGACCTTGTAAACCTCTGAGTTCTTTAAGATTCCTCGGGGGTTGTAATTCATGTATAGCTTTTACTTTATCAGGATCAATATGAATACCTTTTGTGGTGACAACGAACCCAAGAAATTTACCGCTGGACATTCCAAGGAAGGACTTAGTTGGGTTCATCTTTAACTGATGAGGCTGGACATTCCAAGGAAGGACTTAGTTGGGTTCATCTTTAACTGATGAGTCCTCATAAGTTCGAACATTGTCTTCAGATCAGGACTTAGTTGGGTTCATCTTTAACTGATGAGTCCTCATAAGTTCGAACATTGTCTTCAGATCGTTAATATGGTCGCTTTTATTATGACTCTTAACGACCAAGTCATCAATATAGCATTCGACGGTCTTCCGAAGGTGCTCTTGAAAGATCTTTGTCATTGCTCGTTGATACGTAGCACCGGCGTTCTTCAAACCGAAAGGCATAACAGTATAACAAAAGACGCCAAGAGGTGTTCTGAATGCTGTATGCTTTTCATCGTCTGGGTACATCTTGATCTGATTATACCCCGAAAATCCATCCATAAATGATATTCTCTCAAATCCGCATGTGTTGTCAATAATGACGTCTGTAATTGGTAAGGGGAAGTCGTCTTTAGGGCAGGCGGTATTCAGGTCTCTGAAGTCAATATAGATTCTGATCTTTCCGTTCTTTTTAAGGACTGGAATGATATTGGCTAACCATTTAGGATGTTGTTCTTCTCTGACAAAACCTAAATCAATCAGTTTCTTGACTTCAGTTTCTATTGCTTCTATAATTTGCGGACGAAATCGTCTCTGTTGTTGCTGACGGGTTTAACATCCGGTTTAATGTTAAGGCTGTGCATTGCTACATCTGGATCGAGCCCGGGCATATCTTCGTAATTCCATGTGAAAACATCGATATACTCTCTAATGAGGGTGATTAATTCTTCTTTTTCATCCGACGGAAGATCACCACTAATAAATATAGGTTTTGGATTATTTTCTCCACCCATATTAACTTGGAAAACTTTATCCTCAGTAGGAGGTTCCCTTTGCTCAAATCGATCGCCGTATTGGATATTCATGTAATGTATCCAGGGGTCTTCCCAAGTGGGCAACTGATCGTCTTCCTCGGTTGTGGAAGGATCAACTGTCGCCATGTTCGACATTAGGGTTTTTAATCTTTCTTCAATGCTCACGTCAGAATCCTAGGTTGACGCATCGGACGAATACCCGCTTTTGCTTATTAGCTGACTAATGATCTGATGGCAATATTCATCATCAGATGACGAAACATAACCTAGACCCCTTTTATACCTGTAATAATTATCAGGTCTCCCTTTTGGTACATAGGTAGGACAGGGTGGAACCCTGACGCCTTGACCAAAATGAAGACCTTCACCGAGCGAGAGGTCATAGCCTTGGCTCGTCATGTAACCATTCGCTTGCGAACTGTACCGAGATAAATGTCACCCGGGTGCTTCGTCATCCGAATTAGTGTCTAAAAAAAGATCTGGGGTAGGGGATGGTTCCCCTTTTCCGAAGACTATTTCTTTTTCACCCCCTGTCTTTGCGGGTAGGATCATAGTTGTTCCGTATGAACTTTGGACGTGTTTCGTCGTCGTACAAGACGAACGAAGTGGTATATGTAGATTAGGGTCGTCATACAATTCCTGCATTACATCATCGAGACAATGCGAGTACTCTAAATCATCATTTATTATTTTATCGGCAAGCTGCCAGTTATAACTTTCATCCGACGAATTACCACTGTCAAGATCGATTACAAGAGGTTCAATGCCATTTAGCACAAGACCTTCACTATAATCGAGCCCAGCTTCGGTATTAGCTTCCTCTCCGCTGTCTGTACCATGGACCGATGGTTCAGTATCGGATTCAGCACCATAAAGAAGGGAGTCAGTAAAGTAATTTTCTAACCCCTTGAATGGTTGCTTATCCGCGACCACCGTCTTGACCTCATCATTAGTGTCGACATATTTCAGACACTGATGGAGGGTAGAGGGAACTATAAGATTACTGTGGATCCATAGGCGACCCAACAGTAAATTATAGGAAGTCTCTGCATCAATTACATAGCAGGTGACTTCAGACTTCAAGTCTCTGAGTTGACACTTCACCCGAATTTTTCCCAATGGTCTTGACCCACTAGTATTGAATCCGTAGATGATAGTTCCCATGGAGGCTAGCTTGCTGGCGGGAATTCCGAGGTGATACATCAATCGTAGTGGCATAATGCTGACAGCGGAACCCGGGTCAACTTGGATCCGGTTGACAATGCTCGAGCCAATAAATCCGGTGAAATATAGAGGCTTATCATGCTTTGAGTTCTTAACTTGCATATATTCTTTCGTGAAAGCAATGCAAGGAAACTTTGTGGCTGCTAAGTTGCAGTGTTGAATTGACGACTCTGGCTCCTCAGAGATCGGCTTAATCTGGGTAAGAAATACCTCAGAATTAGCTAAGGCTTCCTGCAAAGCTTCCCTGGTATCCTTTGAAAGACACAGTAATTCGTACAATGTGATCCTTACTGGGATATTAGCCAACTGAGCCATGACGTCGAAACTGTATGGGGTATTCGATCTTTCCGGTTTATCTCGTCTAATCGGTCGATTAAAACGAGACTGCTTCGGAACTTGAACCTCTTTATGTTGGGGTTCCTTTTCTTTTTGTTTAGCCGGTTGTTGCGGCTTCTTAGCAGCTACAGGAGGAGTTGCAACTACCCCTAGCTCCGTAAGAGTTTTAGCATTTGGGTTAGAGGTTTCAGGATATTTATAATGATATTCATTCCCACCTCTTGTAGCCAAAGATTCTTGCTCTTCTTCAGAAAGCGGTAAAGTTGGAATTTCTTCGTCATTCTTCTCAGGAATTGCCGAGGCTCCATAACAGGACTTCTCTTTTCCCTTGCCGTTTAATTTCTTCTTTGATGTGGATGTCGTCCACTGTTCATCTTCAAGCAAATCTGGATGAACCCAAAGGATTTCGCCGTTAGGGGTTGTGTGAGATACAAGTCCTTTTTGGCGCTATCCATGAGGGTCATCGTTGATGGTCTGCATCTTGATCTTTGATACTGGTTCGGCTTAAAACCAGGATAAAGGAATCGATCCGAAGCTAATGGATACTGCATTTGCACCTACCTTCTTCTCCTTTGGTTTTGGCGTTACGATTCCAACATTGATTAAGGTTTGTATTTTGTCTTTCAAGACATAACACGCCTTAGTGGGATGGTGGACCCTTCGGTGATATGCATAATATTTTGGGTCATTCGTCTTCTTCGCTTCTTCTTGGTTTGTGACCGGTGGAAGTTTGATCTTGTTGTTATCTAGCAGGTATTTGAAGATGACCGGAACTTCATCATCCTTAAAAGAGTACTCCTTCGGGAATCTAGGCTCTGAAGCTTTAAACTGCTTCGGAGGCTGTTGATTCGGATTCGGCGCCAATTGGAAAGATGACTGCTGTGGTTGTTGTTGTGGCTGTTGTGATATTTAATGCGCATCAACAGCAGCCCCGGACCCTCTTCCTCTGCCTCGAGAGTTAAAGTTCTGTTTTTGAGGATTATCTTGTGGCAGTCCTCTCTCTAACTTCTTTCTCTTAAGAAAGCGCTCAGCTTGTTCACCTCTCACTTTTAACTCCTTCCAAGTTTTAGAAGGCACAACCCCCATGACTTCTAACACATCCAGCGATAAGTTATTGTGACATGTCTGTAGGATAAACTCTTCTGTGAGTGGATCTCGGCAGTTTACTGCTTTATTCCGAAACCGCTTGACGAAGACATCAACTAACTCCCCGTCTTTCTGCTTCTCGTCCAACAAGGTGCCGATAGAGACCTCGGTGTCGTCATTGAAGAAATTGGTGAGAAATAATCCTTCCATATCTTCCCAGCTAGTGATACTCCCAGGTTTAAGGCATCAGTACCAATCGAAGGCAGGCCCACGGAGGGTTCCTACGAATGACCGGACCATCAAGTCTTCGTTTTCGGAAATAGCGCTAAGATGCGACTTGAAATAGATCAAGTGCTGAGTTGGTGAACCCCTGCCATCAAAAGGAGTAAAGTTAATTAAATTAAACTTTGGGGATAAGGAATCAGATCCCACTCCCTCGGGTACGGGTATGGAATGCCCGTTTTCTTCACTTCTTGGGCTGTCATCAGAGCATTGACCTTGCTCTCAAGATCTTGCATCTTCTTGTCCTCTTCCTCACTCCTTTTTAAGTAAATTTGAGGAGGTTGAGTGGATGATTTGGTTGGACCACTTCCGGAATTGTCTTTATCCAGAGGATGATCAGCAAAGATGGTTTCGTCTTCTTCATTATCCACTTTAGCTATACGTACAGGTATAACGTTACGCTGGCTAGATTCTGCCTTTTGGCTCGATTCCGGTTGATGTTGTTGCGCTTACAAATCTCGCATCTGCTGTATTGTCAACTCCATCTCGGTTTTGATTTCAGCTCTAATTTCCTCGCGTTGTTTAGCTAACGCTTCCTGTAGTATTTGAGCCAATTGATCTGGCGTGATTGCGAATGATTCTCTAACTCGCCCAACGCTGGACGTGGTATCATCTGATGCAATGGCGGAATAAGTATCTGACAATTCCTCATCTGAAGATAATCCTTCGTGCATTCTCTTATAGTCTCGATGTTGGCTGACTCTTCGTTGTAACCGCGACATTCTTTGAGATAGACCCCGCTCAACTCTCCCTTCCGGAGAGAAATCAGGGTCAGGGTTGACTAATAGTTGCTTTCCTCTGCCGGTCATATTAATAGTGACCTCAGAGAATTCATCTCGCTGAATTACAAATTTCTTCTTGTTGAAGCGCCTCACTTTGGTTTTTGACGTTTCCATAGACAGTCTTTGAAATACGGAGACTCTTGTTGAATTAGTTTTAGCGTAACCGCATTCTGTGAATACTGCTTTAATGAGCCTCTCGCAGGAGCAGTGAGACTCGTCTTCTCAGATAATTCTTTTCCTTGAATTATTGTTTTGATAGTACAGCTCATCGTTATTGTGATTTGAGCAACCTATCTGTTGTTTTTTAACCTTGTTAACATGCACAGGACGACTAGTCGTCGCCTCTGGGCGATCCAAGGTTGAATTCTTAAATCCGTTAACATGCACAGGACGACTAGTCGTCGCCTCTGGGCGATCCAAGGTTGAATTCTTAAATCCACCCCTTCACGGGAATGGAGTCTTCATTGGTCCTAAACGAGAATGAATTGGTATTTTCTCGCTTTGGACTTGTGCAGTTCTGACAGGAGGGTATTTACGACCCCCTGCATAAGAAACCATTAAAGGTTTATTTGTTGGATCCGATTGTTCTTTAATTGGGGATTTTCCTCGATCGTTAGCCAAAGGACCGAGGCGATCCGCCATTATGACTTTAAACTTTGACATGTCGAGACTGACCCAGGGTTTCACTGGTGATGCGGTAGACGGACCCGGAATGGCTGTCTGCAGCGTCTTCGGAATCCAAACTTTACGGTTTTTTGGTGGTTCTTCAGATATTACTTCTTTCTTCTTTTCTTGACGAAGGGCACGAGCGTGAGCAGCCTTTGCCTGACGCTTTTGTATACGCTCTTTAAGGGTCGAACAGGCTTTTTTGATGAGAGTCCATTCTTCTATCGTAAGCTGTGCAGAAATATGGTTAGTTTGCCACTGAGGCAACTGGACCACCTTATGCTTCCTCGACTCTAGGTCCGCATAATAATGGACCCCGTCAGTTTGTTGCAGGGCCTTAGCCAATTGACGAGCACGACGCTGACGTCGTCTCTGACGAGCTCTCTTCGTCAGTACTGGTAAGCTATGATCTAATGACTCTTTAATTGGTGCGGAGTCACTTGAAGCAAAGATGTTGCAGAGAGATCCCTTAGCAACGATCGGACAAAAATCTCCGCCTGCGGCCTCCATCGGAGTTGAAGGTTGGAAAGCTTTCTTAGAAGATGAAACCTTCCTATACTTACGAGGCGAGGAAGATTTTGAGGATGAGGATGATAGGTATTCCTCGAATTTTGCCTGATCGAACTCATATTCGATCTCTTCATTGATCATGATCTTGATCGGTTGCGACACTGCGGTCTCGGCAGCGAGGCCGCTGGTTCCTACTGTGGTCACCAGTTTGTTTTCGTTAAAAGTTGATTTTGTTATGGAATTCATTATATCTTCGATCGATTACAACAAATTCGAAAGAGCTAGTCTTTTTATAAGACTTTTTTTACACAACAAAAATGAAAATTACAACTCTTGAGAAAATAACACAAAAATTGTTTATCGATTCTTGTTTTGTGGGACTTTGCCTGTGTCAGGAGTGCTTTGGCTCGTGGACCACCAAATCACAGATTGTGATGGGGTTTAGAGATTCTTCCTTCGTTTATCGAAGTGAGAATTTGAAACGAAGATCTTATCAAAGTAAGACGGTCGTTCTTCTTAAGATCAAGTCAAAGCTCGAATCTTAAGGAATCACACCAAGAACTCAAATCTCAATGTTCTGTCTGCTCTCTCTGCTCTGAATTTCGCAATAAATGCTCTATCCTCATCAGTAGTAACCCTAGGGGGGTATTTATAGCCTCTGAGCCGCGTAACTGAAAAACACAACAAAACGAAGAAGTTAGCTGGCGAGACAGTGTTTACTGTCTCGGCGGCCGAGATAGTGTTTGCTGTCTCGGCCTACGAGACAGTAAATACTGTCTCGGAAGATTTAACTGCCAGGCAGTTTTTGCTATAACTACCTTCCCACGTTTCAAACTCCGTTGTTTTGGCAGTTATTCACGTGATTTTCGCCCATGATATTTTCCACGTCCCTTGGCAGTTAATGGACACGTGTGTGGCAGTTATTTAGGTGGTTTTTGACCATTTCAAAGTTGTCTCGCTGGCCGAGACAGTAAACACTATCTCGCTGGCCGAGACAGTAAACACTGCTCGGTAGCCGCTGGCGAGACAGTAAACACTGTCTCGCTGGCAAGACAGTAAATACTGTCTCGCTGTGAGACAGCAAACACTGTCTCGCTGGTGAGACAGTAAACACTGTCTCGCTGTGAGACAGCAAACACTATCTCGCTGGCGAGACAGCAAACACTGTCTCGCACGGCGAGACAGCAAACATTGTCTTGATTCTTCTAAGACAGCATGAAGTCAATTCTTGTGATTTTTTGTGATCTTTTCTATATTTGGATATCTATCAGCATTTTTTGACGCCTACACATACCATGCCACCAAAAGTTTAGTTTCAGATCCTTGTACATTTTCGTACCTCTAGGGTGAATAGAGTACGGTGAGCTGTGAGCTTCTCATAATAATTCTTCTCAAATATCTCCTTCTGGTACGCAAATACTACTAATCATAAGGATCCGTCCTCATGAACAACAAATTCCGACCGAAGACCAGTCGATGCTAACTCTCTGCACTTCTGAAGAAATGAGTCACCTGATTGTGCAGCATCGATTCGCTCGACCAATGTCGATTGTATCTGAAGATTCATCAAGGAAGCGATGACTCCTGGAAGTAGAACTTCTATATTCATATCCCTCACTTCCTGCTGAAGTCTCCACTGAGTTGTGAGGGTCACGATTGCTGGCAAACGGCTCAAAGCATCTGGTACTACATTAACCTTGCCAGGGTGGTACTGAAGGTCAATGTCAAAATCTGTCATCAGTTCTATCCATCGACGCTACCTCATGTTGAGCTCCTTCTGTGTGAAGATGTACTTCACGCTATTATGATCTGTGAACACTTTCACTTGCTCCCCCAACAAATAATGTCTCCAAAGCTTAAAGAGAGAAAATCACAGTTGCCAACTCCAGGTCGTGGGTAGGGTAATTCTGCTCATGCTTTTTCAACTGACGAGAAGCATACGCTACCATATGACTATCCTACTGAAGAACGCATCCCAATCCTCTACCTGATGCATCGCAAAACACCTCAAAGTTCTCACTCTTATCTGGTATCGTCAAGACTGGGGCTGAGATCAGTCGAGACTTTAACTCCTCAAACGCCTGCTCACAAGCGTCGGACCAGACGAATTTAATATCCTTCCTAGTAAGACGCGTCATCAGCTCCGCAATCTTCAAGAAATCTTTGATGAAGCACCGGTAGTATCCAGCTAATCCCAGAAAGCTCTTAATATCGGACACCGACTTAGGGGTAGGCCAATCCTTAACAGCAGCTACTTTATCCGGGTCCACAGATATGCCGTCTCCTGACACCACGTGTCCTAGAAATGCAATGCAATCTAGTCAGAACTGACACTTACTATACTTGGCGAATAACCGATGCTCTCTCAAGGTCTTCAGCACGTACCACAAATGCTCCGCATGTTCCACTTCACTCTTAGAGTACACCAGGATATCATTAATAAAGACTTCTATAAACTTATCCAGCACATCATAGAATACCAGATTCATCAGGTTCATGAATGTCGCTGGCGCATTAGTCACACCAAACGACATCACTAAGAACTCGTAATGTCCATATCTCGTCCGGAACGCAGACTTGGGGACATCAGAGTCCTTGACCTTCACCTGGTGATATCCACTCCGCAGATCCAGCTTAGAAAATACTCTCGATCCTCCCAATTGGTCAAAGATATCATCAATACGGGGAAGTGGATACTTATTCTTCACTGTCACAGCATTCAACTCCCGGTAGTCGATGCACATCCGCTTGGATCCATCCTTCTTTCCCACAAGCAACACAGGTGCTCCCCAGGCCGATACACTGGGTCGTATCAAGCCTCTCTGCATAAGATCATCCAACTGAGTCCAAAGCTCGGTCAACTCAGCCGGAGGCATACGATAAGGGGTCTTGGAGATCGGAGCAACTCCAGGCTTTAGTTCTGTGGAAAACTTAATTGCTCGATCCGGTGGCAATCCGTAAATATCATCAGGAAATACATCTTCAAATTCCTGAACTACAATTGGCTTCTCGGGTTCCACCTGCATAGCAGCAAACGTCACCTTCTTCGGTCTAGCTCTATACTCTACCAGTCCAGCCGATGTACTACCACTGAGGAATTCAAACCTTGGGTGATCCGATATCTCAAATATTACACTTCGACGGCGACAATCAATGGTGGCAAAGAATGACCCCAACCAATCCATCCCAAATACTGCATCAAAACTCGGCAGATCAATCACTAGGAAATCTACAAAGAGCTCTCTCCCGCTGATGACCACCGAACATGTTTCATAACTACTGGACGCTACTAAAGCACCGCTGCCAATATTGATATTCCAGCCTGTGGTCAGAGGAGTTATAGGAAGAGAGTGGGCGGTCGCAAATCGACGAGATAAGAAACAATGGGAAGCCCCAGAAACAAAGAGTGATAAAGTAGGAACGAAGGAAACAAGAACCTTGCCTATTATAGAAGGAGGTAAATGCAACTAAACTTAGTACTCATAACAAATCCTATTATGCTATCACCAAGTAATGCTAAATAAGGAAAAATTCATATGCAAGGAAAACTAAGAATGAATAGTCCTTACCAGTGATAACTTGGTCATTCGTCTCAGCTTCCACAGCTGACATCATAAAGGTCTACCGCGGAGGTTGCTGCCTCTGCGCCTGCTGATAAACCTGCTCCTGAGAGGGAAGAGGCCCTGCACGAGGATAGGGTCCTTGCTGAGTTGGTTTTGTTGGAGTAGGTCGAGGTGGAGCTGAAAGAGCTGCCCGAACTGGAGGTGGGGGTAATCGGCCCTGTTGCCACTGTGGACAGTCCTGACTAATATGGTCGGGGGATCCACAAGTTAAGCCAGCTGGGTATGTCCGGGGTATCTACAATAGGAACACCGCACCAATGGCTGGTTGTGAGTTTGCACTCCAGGGTGATGATAGGGATGCCCCTGAGGAAGGGGTTGCCGCTGGGAAAACTATCGTTTCTGCGGAGCCTGCTGCTACCTTGGAGGAGGACGCTCGATATTCCGGGCTGGAGCTACTGGTGCTCTGCTCTGAATCATATGTGGTTCCTCAGGCTCCTTTTGAACACTCTCAATCTCACGCGCTGCATCCAGAATAGCGTCATGAGTCGCGAGGGCCCTACCAGCCAGAGCCAATCTGATATACTTGTCCAGACCCTTCTGGAACTGATGCCTCCTAATAGTAGGATCTGTAACCAAGTGGGGAGCATATCGACTGAGGGAAGAGAACTCAGCCTCATAATCGTCGACTGATCGACCTCCCTACTTGAGCTTAACAAATCTACGCAGAAGCTCATCTCGGGCTGAATGATAAGTCAAGAGAGTATCAGGATCTTGCCTCGGGTTATTGTCGGATGATTCAACGTTACAGTACGAGGCTACGTGTCTACGGATAAGGCGGCGATGTTGCTATTTGCTGTTCGCTGTTTCGGTGATGTGCGCAGTGGTTCGAGGTAGCGATGAGGAGAGGTAAAGGTGATGGAGGAGCTGCAGCGGTGTAGGAGAGCGGCGGCAAGGATCTCGAGCAATGGCTGTTGTCAGTCGGTGTGGAGCTTGACGTTGATTAGGTGTGGCTGCTGTCAGCCGGTGAAGGAGAAGAGGAGAGGAGGGCGGCGGATCAGGACGAGCTGGCAGTGAGGCTGGAATTGGGCTGCAGGGGAGCAGAAACTCGCCAGCGGTGAGCTGGGTGGGTCGCAGCGTGCCGCGAGGCAAGAGCCGCTGGCTGGCGCGTTCGAGCTGGGCACAGGGTTCGCAGCTCAGGGCGGTCGAAGGCGTTGTGGCTGGAGGAGCTTGGGGCGCAGCCCTCAGGTGTATGGTGGTGGAATCTGGAGCTCGGGAGCTGCGGGGTCTGGAGGAGGAAGCTAGCGCGCGGCGGGAGAGGAGGCACGCAGGAGCAGCTTGTGCGTGCCGGGTTCGAGCTCGCAGGCTTTGAGTTGTGAGGGCGACTGTGGGAGCGGGCGCCGTTCTTGCGCTGGGCTGATGCGGATGAAGGCGGTCGGCTGATGCATGATGAAGAGAGGGGGAAGAGAGAGACTGAGATGGAGATGAAGAGAGAGAATGAGAGAGAGTGAGCTGATGGGAAAGAGAGAGAGAGAGATTGTGAGCACGAGAGGGGAGAGGATGAGGTTTAAATAAAAAAATTTAATAATAAAAAATTTAAGATATGAAAATGATGAGCTGCTTAGTCTAAGTATACGGTGCGCGTGGATAGTCGTTTTCTTGGAAAAGTGAGGAGAGAGAAAACGTGATGAGGGGGATGGTTATTGGGGGTTTGACGGGGAGCAACAACTTTGGATTATTTTCAAATGGGTTCAGGTATTTAAACGAAAATAATTAATAAAAATATAATTACTTATTTTTTAAATTAAATAATTATGAGAAAATTATTTACGAAATAAAACGTATTAGTTATACTAATACAACGGATAATACTCAATAGTAGTAATAATACAACAAATTGTACAAAATAATACGTAATTAATAATACAATGTATTGTACAAAAAAATACGTAATAGTAAAAATAATACAACATATTATTCAAAATGATACGTAATAGTATCGACAACACAACAGATTAATTCCAGAAATTTTTACTATACTAAGTTAATTTATAAATATCAAAATCATTTAAATAATATAATCAGATTTTTAAATCATAGAAAATTCTAGAAAATCAAGAAAAATACAATACTCTTTTAAAAATAATATTTTAAAATACTAAAAATTTATTTTAACTAGTATCAAAATTTTACGGTCATTACACCATGTGATCAAACCTTAAAAAAATCCAAAAATCTCCTCATTCTCTCAATAGGCCTTCTCGTTAACCGTGTCCATCTTTCTTATCTCTCCAAGAGAAAAACTACCATTGAATCATCTCCAATCAAAACCCTAACCCTAAATAAGCCTACCTCCAGAGTGGAATTGAAGCTCTCTTGTTCTCATCTTGTCTTCCTTCACTTTTTCATTACTTCAAAGCATGGCAAATGAGTCACAGCTTAAGGTACTCTCCTCTGTAGAAGACTTTAAAGATGACAACTCACAGTATGAAGTCGCAAGAAGACACTTGAGCATTGAGTCGGTTGATTCTGGAGAAACAACAACAGAAGTTCTAAAGGACCTCATAGTTAATCATCCCCCTCCTAGCAGGCCAATTGACCGTACGGATGAAGATAAGACCAGCATGAGTGCAGCACAGACTATGCTGTGAAAGCTCTTATAGATCTAAAGAAAGGAACAAATATGAGTGATTTGGAAGGCATCAAAATGTTGACCCAAAAAAAGTGAGTTCACTGCATAATTTAGTTATTTATGACATTAATTTTCATAGCTCGTTGTGGTTGACGATCGTTTTCTTGTTAAGGTACTTATTTAATTTTGAAGGATATATGTTAATTGTGAAGCTTACTATTAAGTTATGAATGTTAATTGTTAGTTGTCAATGGTATTCATTAGTTGTTAATGTTAAGTGTTAGTTGTGAAGGTTATTGTTAAGTTATAAAGGTTAATTGTTAAGCGTTAGTTGTTAATGTAATGCATTAGTTATGAATATTATTATTAAATTATTAAAGTTAGTTGTTAGTTGTGCAAGAGTATTCATTAATCGTTAAGGTTAAGTATTAGTTGTTAAGATTATTAATTGGCAGTTAAGTTTATCGATTAGTTGTTAAGATTATGGATTGATTGTTGAGATTATAAATTAGTTGTTAAGTTTATGGATTGGTTGTTAAAGTTACAGTTTAATTGCTAAATTTGCAGCTTAGTTGTTAAAGTTACAATTTATTTATAAACTAATTATGTATTTTTATTTCACTTTTCAGATAAAAGGTTGTATCGATGTCTCGCCCTATATCAAGCTTTACTGCATACTAAGATTTCATGCATTCTTTGATCAAACTTATTGATAAGAGGTATTGGGATGTCTATGAAGATTATGTCTTCATATTTTTTAATTTTTGAGCATATTTTGAGATAGTGGACCATAAAAAAAAGAAATTTATCTTCATATATTTGAAAACCGGAGAAGACATTGAGTGATTATTCAATCTTGAATGGGTTATGAACTATACAAGGTTCACCAATGAGGGGAATTTTATTGGCCCCAATTGAGATCGGAATAATCACATTTGGAAAAGGTATTTTATTTAAAATAAGGATGACAGCAGTAAGGCTTCCCAGTACCTACCAGACACTATGTTGAGGATCTACTCATGAAACTTGTATGATCTACTAAGTGAGAAGATGTAAAAGACTTTGTCCTATTGAAGATCTTGAATCACTTGAGCATAATCTGGTGTCCTAGCAAAGTTCTTGACATACCAAGATACGTGTTCAAGTTTGTTGACAGTATTGAACAAGAATAATGCTTAGGGACCTGTATTTTCAACGAGATAACAACTGAAGTGGCATTGAGGGGTCTAGGAAAAGGAAAGAGATTTTTATATCTGTAAAGGTGTACTAGCTTGTGTTTGTAGATATTCCTACTATTTATTATTAAGAGCAATAACTGGATGTTATGCTTATTTCTTAATTGTGAAGGTTATTTATAAGTTGTTAGGTATAATAGTTAGCTGTTAAGTATACAATTTAGTTGTTAAGATTTTAAATTGGTTGTTAAGCTTTCAAATTAGTTATTAAGGTTTCAGATTGGTTGTTAGGTATATTACTTAGTTGTTAAGGTTATTACTATTTGATTTATATTTTTTATTTCTCTCATGTGCAGTTGTGATACTATCAACTAACTGATATCAAAAAAGCCAATATGTGAAATTACGTCAAGGTTTACTCTCACAAATTGGGTAAGAATGGGAGAAGTTAGGGGTTCACTAAGAATGGTCACAGTTGAAGCTAAAGTTCTGCAAATAACGATAAAACTTATAGAGTTCGTGACCAAGTTCAAAGAGGGAAGAACGTTTTCAAAGAACCAAGAAGAGCTTTGCTAGAGAAGGAGAAGGAGAAGGAGAAGGAACAGGAGAAGGAGAAAAAAAAGAAGGAAAGAGTTGAAAGGAGAAGATTGTAATTGGCAGGGCATGTAGCTCATGACAGGTTACCCACAAAACAAATATTAGAAAAGGATTAGAAGATGTTAACAATCTTCATGTAAAGGTAAGCATTATAGTTATTATTGATTACTTGTGAAGTATATCTTTTTGTTGTTAATGTTATCTCTTAGTTGTTAATAATTTTTACTAATACTCTATCTGTTTGTTACTTAGGTTATTTCTCAGAATATTGATGAAGCTATCAAGCAACACGATGAGGCAACTAATCAACTGTAATTGCCTTAATAACTGAGGTTTTGAAAGAGGATTGCGATGATCAATCAAATATTACATCGCGACACGGAGAAAAAAATTTAAATATCAAAGAGCTTCTGCAGAGAAAAGATAGCTATTATATATATATATAAGTGACACAACTGAAACGGGAATTAAAGGATGGGAAAGGAAGAAGTCAAACTTCATATAAGAAAGTGACGCACAAGACGGGGATGCACAAGGAAGAGGTGTTGAACACTAAGAAGGTGTCTGAAGTGATGGAGGAGTAAACTACCACATGTGAGCTAAATTTATTATTAATTGTTAAGTTTAAAGTGTTGTTGGTAAGTTTACAAATTAGTTGTTAAGGTTAGAGCTTTGTTGTGGATTGATTATTAAGGTTATATATTGGTTGTGAAGATTATAGTTTTTTGTTAAGGTTATAACTTTTTTGTTAAGTATATAGACTGTTTGTTAAGGTTAGAGATTGGTTATTAAGCTTAAGATTTTTTTATTAATTATAGTTGGAAAAGCCCAAGTAATTGGTTTTATGTTAGGCACTCCATCCAAGACAGACACTCTACGTGACTGTGATGCCCATGTTTTCACACATGGCTGCAGTCTAAGATAAACTCAGAGATATTAAACCTGTCATGCACCCACACCGTACAATAACACATTTCACCAATCACAATAATATCCTCTAGTAGAATCAAATATAAGTGTAGGTACAAAATATACAAAATAAGGAAATAAAAATGATAGACATGATATAGAAAAATATATCTCATAAATAAAAATCATGTCTCAACTAAAATACATCTGATATCTAGAATAATAAAAGTGTCTCAACATGAATCAACTGAAAATCGTACTAAGGCACACTACCTTTACAATATAAAAATAAAACTCTAATATCTGAATGAGAACATAAAACTATAGTGGAGTCTCAGCTACTAAAATATGCGACATCGACTATGCTAGAACTCCGTCATTCTGCGGCTCTCTGAAATTCCGAGCTGCCTAAATAGGAAATTTAAAATAATAAAAATAATAACAACAAGAGTGTCAGAGTGCTATAGTAAGATCACCTCCATTCGCCCCCAGGGGAAGGGCTGCTAGATGAAGTGGATGCTCTATCTATTAAGCATAGTCTACCTAGATTATTTTTTCTATATTTAATAGAATTAATATTTAGACATCTACAATGCGAGGCGTAGTACGTCGAGCGAAATAATCTAAATAAGAAAACCCTCATGTATATACCATATGTCTCAAATTATAGGTACCTAAATATTAACATTGATTTAGAGATAAACAATCTAAATAAAATCAATAATTAGAAACTCACAACATGAGACTGGTACGTCGAGCGAAATAATCCAAACAAGAAAACCTTCATGTATATACCATATATCTTAAATTATGCATCGCTAACCATTGATCCTAACCTAAGAATAAAATAAAGTAATACAGAAAGTAAATACATTCATAATATCGTATTTATAATATCTTCCACCATCACTGGGAAAATAAAATAAATATCAGCATATAATCCTACGTACTTTCAAGAGCAAAGTACTTCGGTCATATATGACAACAATGAGTCATATACATAAGTGGCATCCGCCAAAGACCCAGGCTATCAATAATCGTCATATTCCAACTCTTCACAAAATTTCTAATTCATCGCATTATCATGTGCAACGAACTACCATGTAGGTATCCTAACAGTGTACACGGCTCATTAGTCTCATCGTGATCTTAGTGTGTAATATGAGTGCGGGATAGCCTATCATATATGTACCTAAAAGATGACTCACAAGCCTTATCGCACCCCCATGTGGATGGACTGCTAGACAAAGCATCCAAATTCGACTCAATGGTCTATACAAATGGAATATCGATGTATCACCACACGTAGTACTAAACTGAGCTCATCAACGTTATTCATCTCGTGTATAAACTGTGTATGTCTGGTATATCGATGCACTATCTCATATAGTACTAAGTTGTGCTCACCGAACCAATATATTTATCATTTCAAGTCACAGACTGGAAATGTAATATCAAACGATGTCATACTGGCTCGATTGTTCATTGGCACCCTCAAGGGAGTTGCCTTTGAATGGTTCAGGAAACTGCCTGCGGGCTGTATCTAAAAGTGGGCGGATCTAGAGAGACTCTTCCTGTCAAGATTCTTTGAAGAGGATACAGAAGTCTCCATTCATACCCTTCTCGCCACTAAGCAGAAGAAGAGGGAGTCCATCAAAGCCTTCATCAAAAGGTTCCGAACCATGGCTCTCCGGTGTTCGTCAGGTATGACACAGTCTACCTTAGTAGAGACTTGTCGACACAACTTGCAGACCGACCTCCTAGCCCGAATCGGAGTTGCAGAATGTTGTTCTTAGAGACAACTAATCTCTCAAGGCGAGCAGGCTCAAAAAATCATTGTCAGGATCAAAGCTGAAGAACGAAGTAGGCAAGATCAGCCCGAGCAATCAGACCAAGTCCAATCTTCTCCTGAGCAACTGGACCAGGCTCACTCTTCCCAGTCAGAAGGGAAAGATACTACGGCCACTGAAGTCAATCCTCTTCAGTAGGATGGTGGGTCCAACAACTATCACGTTAACAGTTACCTCTGATAGTCAAACTCGTCAGATAATGGCCTACCTGGTGATGTGACTCTATTCCGACTTCATGGATAGTACCACACTAGGTGATGTGCCTTGTCTACCTCTTTTTATTCCCCTGCTAAGTCTTAATCAAGACTGGGGGTTGATTACTTGGAATCCACTGGATTAAGAGTAACGAATCTTTCACATCGTCGAGTTAACATTACACTTCTGACGATCATCATCCCCACAGAGTATGCATTCAATTTGCATCACTCCCAATCTTGTCACGTTAACAATACACCTCTGACAAAACCCACTTATCAATCCTCGTCAATAGGATGATAAGTCCCCAAAGTTGCTCCAATCGCAACACAAATTCTTGTCACGTTAACAATACACCTCTGACAAAACCCACTTATCAATCCTCGTCAATAGGATGATAAGTCCCCAAAGTTGCTCCAATCGCAACACAAATCCTGTCAAGTTAACACTACACCTCTGACAAAAATCTACTTATCGACTCTCTTCAATAGAGCGATAAGTCCCCAAAATTGCTTCCATAGCAATATTCTCCTTGTCACGTTAACATTACACCTCTGACAAAATCCGCTTATCGACTCTCTTCAATGGAGCGATAGGTCCACAAACTCGTCAAGTTAACACCACACCTCTGACGACCAAATCAACTTATCGACTCTCTTCAATAGAGCGATAGGTCCACAAACTCGTCAAGTTAACACCACACCTCTGACGACCAAATCAACTTATCGACTCTCTCCAATTGAGCGATAAGTTCTCAAAATTGCTTCCATAGCAATATCTTTCTTGTCACGTTAACACTACACCTCTGACAAAATCCGCTTATCGACTCTCTTCAATGGAGCGATAGGTCCACAAACTCGTCAAGTTAACACCACACCTCTGACGACCAAATCAACTTATCGACTCTCTTCAATAGAGCGATAGGTCCACAAACTCGTCAAGTTAACACCACACCTCTGACGACCAAATCAACTTATCGACTCTCTCCAATTGAGCGATAAGTTCTCAAAATTGCTTCCATAGCAATATTCTCCTTGTCACGTTAACATTACACCTCTGACAAAATCCGCTTATCGACTCTCTTCAATGGAGCGATAGGTCCACAAACCCGTCAAGTTAACACCACACCTCTGACGACCAAATCAACTTATCGACTCTCTTCAATAGAGCGATAGGTCCATAAAATACTGTTAGGTTAACATAACACCTCTAACAGTCAAACCCCCCCAATGAACTTGTTAATTCTTTTTCAACAAGAATAACAAGTTTTCATTATAAAATCCCCAGCGGATTAAAGATTTTCTAGAATTATCCTAGTGATAATAAAGAAAATTTTTGAATTTCACTTTAGGTGAAAATTCGTGCCAAGTTAATACTATACCTCTGGCACTTCCAACTTTCTTTCGGTGTTTCAAGCCACACAGGAAGAAACGACACCAAAAATCCATGCCTTCACGCATGGGGGACTTTATCTCGATCCCTAATTAGAGATAAGTCTACGCCTAACACGCGTTGCCGGTTAATCTTTCGCCGTGAAAAAGACACCAAGATTCATGCCTGGGGGAATTTATCTCGATCCCTAATTTAAGATAAGTCTGCATCTAACACATGTTGCCGGGTAGCCTATTCCCGTAATAATAGCAAAACCTACGTATTCAACATCGTAGCACCAAAATCCATACCTTTCACGTATGGGGGACTTTATCTCAATCCCTAATTGGAGATAAGTCTGCATCTAACACATGCTACCGGGTAGCCTATTCCCGTAATAATAGCAATGCCTACGTATTCAATATCGTAGCAGGTCGTTATTAATAACGCCAAAATCCATGCTTTACACGCATAGGGGACTTTATCTCGATCCCTAATTAGAGATAAGTCTACGCCTAACACGCGTTGCCGGTTAATCTTTCGTCGTGAAAAAGACACCAGGATTCATGCCTGGGGGAATTTATCTCGATCCCTAATTTGAGATAAGTCTGCATCTAACACATGTTACCGGGTAGCCTATTCCCGTAATAATAGCAAAGCCTACGTATTCAACATTGTAGCACCAAAATCCATACCTTTCACATATGGGGGACTTTATCTCAATCCCTAATTAGAGATAAGTCTGCATCTAACACATGCTGCCGGGTAGCCTATTCCCGTAATAATAGCAATGCCTACGTATTCAATATCGTAGCAGGTCGTTATTAATAACGCCAAAATCCATGCTTTACACGCATGGGGGATTTTATCCTGAATCCTAAGTAGGGATAAGTCAATGTCTAACACATGTTGCCGGTTAGTCTTTTACCGTACCTCACATGCATGGGGGACTTTATCTCGATCCCTAAATAGAGATAAGTCTACGCCTAACACGCGTTGCCGGTTAGTCTTTTCCCGTCAAAATGACAAAGTCTATGTATTCAAAATCATAGCATCAAGTCTAAGAGGGTTCATTCTCTTAGCACAACGTTACATGTGGAACGGACTTAGACAATCCACATGCTAGCCCGATTCAAACGGTAGTCGGTAAAGGCTTATCAAATCCGTTGATGGCTGAGGGTTTGCCAAAAATCCTACGCACATTTGCAGGCCCATCAGCTTAATAGATGTGAATCGAGACTTAAAGCAGATGCGCCAAAGACAAGTCTCAAAGACTTAGTCAAAAATACACGGAAGCCGCTCCCATGTCTTAAGTCAAAACGTTGAGGTCAGACCCGCGATGCAAAAACTGAACGCCGAGGTCACACCCGTATTCCAAATTCAACATGCAAGGGTGAAACCCGCATCTCAAGTTCACACCCGTATTCCAAAATCAACTTATCGACTCTCTCCAATAGAGCGATAAGTCCTCAAAATTGCTTCCATAGCAATATTTTTCTTGTCACGTTAACACTACACCTCTGACAAAAATCCACTTATCGACTCTCTCCAATAGAGCGATAAGTCCTCAAAATTGCTTCCATAGCAATATCTTTCTTGTCACGTTAACACTTCACCTCTGACAAAATCAACTTATCGACTATCTCCAATAGAGCGATAAGTCCTCAAAATTGCTTCCATAGCAATATCTTTCTTGTCACGTTAACACTACACCTCTAACAAAATCACTGACAAAACCCACTTATCAATCCTCGTCAATAGGATGATAAGTCCCCAAAGTTGCTCCAATTGCAACACAAATCTTGTCGCGTTAACACTACACCTCTGACAAAATCAACTTATCGACTCTCTCCAATAGAGCGATAAGTTCTCAAAATTGCTTCCATAGCAATATCTTTCTTGTCACGTTAACACTACACCTCTGACAAAAATCCACTTATCGACTCTCTCCAATAGAGCGATAAGTTCTCAAAATTGCTTCCATAGCAATATCTTTCTTGTCACGTTAACACTACACCTCTGACAAAATCCGCTTATCGACTCTCTTCAATGGAGCGATAGGTCCACAAACTCGTCAAGTTAACACCACACCTCTGACGACCAAATCAACTTATCGACTCTCTTCAATAGAGCGATAGGTCCATAAAATACTGTTATGTTAACATAACACCTCTAACAGTCAACCCCCCCTAATGAACTTGTTAATCTTTTTTTCAACAAAAATAGCAAGTTTTCATTATAAAATCCCCAATGGATTAAAGATTTTCTAGAATTATCCTAGTGATAATAAAGAAAATTTTTGAATTTCACTTTAGGTGAAAATTCATGCCAAGTTAATACTATACCTCTGGCACTTCTAACTTTCTTTCGGTGTTTCAAGCCACACAGGAAGAAACGACACCAAAAAATCCATGCCTTACACGCATGGGGAATTTTATCCTGAATCCTAAGTAGGGATAAGTCAATGTCTAACACACGTTGCCGGTTAGTCTTTTACCGTGAAAAGGACATCAAAATCCATGCCTCACACGCATGGGGGACTTTATCTCGATCCCTAATTAGAGATAAGTCTGCATCTAACACATGCTGCCGGGTAGCCTATTCCCGTAATAATAGCAAAGCCTACGTATTCAACATCGTAGCAGGTCGTTATTAATAACGCCAAAATCCATGCCTTACACGCATGGGGAATTTTATCCTGAATCCTAAGTAAGGATAAGTCTGCATCTAACACATGCTGCCGGGTAGCCTATTCCCGTAATAATAGCAAAGCCTACGTATTCAACATCGTAGCAGATCGTTATTAATAACGCTAAAATCCATGCCTTACACGCATGGGGAATTTTATCCTAAATCCTAAGTAAGGATAAGTCAATGTCTAACACATGTTGTCGGGTAGCCTATTCCCGTAATAATAGCCAAGCCTACGTATTCAATATCGTAGCAGGTCGTTATTAATAACGCCAAAATCCATGCTTTACACGCATGGGGAATTTTATCCTGAATCCTAAGTAGGGATAAGTCAATGTCTAACACACGTTGCCGGTTAGTCTTTTACCGTGAAAAGGACATCAAAATCCATGCCTCACACGCATGGGGGACTTTATCTCGATCCCTAATTAGAGATAAGCATACGCCTAATACGCGTTGCCGGTTAGTCTTTTCCCGTGAAAATGACAAAGTCTATGTATTCAAAATCATAGCATCAAGTCTAAGAGGATTAATTCTCTTAGCACAACGTTATATGTGGAACGGACTTAGACAATCCACATGCTAGCCCGACTCAAACGGTAGTCGGTAAAGGCTTATCAAATCCGTTGATGGCTGAGGGTTTGCCAAAAATCCTATGCACGTTTGCAGGTCCATCAGCTTAATGGATGTGAGCCGAGACTTAAAACAGATGAGCCAAAGACAAGTCTCAAAGACTTAAGTCAAAAATGCACGAAAGCCACTTCCATGTCTTAAGTCAAATCAAAGACTTAGTCAAAAATGCACGAAAGCCACTTCCATGTCTTAAGTCAAAACGTTGAGGTCAGACCCGCGATGCAAAAACTGAACGCCGAGGTCACACCCGCATTCCAGATTCAACATGCAAGGGTGAAACCCGCATCTCAAGTTCAAAATGCAGGGTCCACTTCCACATTCCAGAAGCAGGATTATGGCCCATGCCTTCACACAGGTCGACAAAGAATCAACAGCTCCAAGATCAGGGTTGAGATCCAAAGTATTCCGAAAATTCGTCCCAGTCAACCGCGAACTTTCGAAAACTTTGGAGGGGGTTCTGTAGGCTGTCTAAAAATCACAATAGATAGTTGATCCCCCATCAAACACCGATGATGGAAGTTACAATCTGACGACTTCCAGAAGGCTACAATTTGAGGACTTTCACGTAGAAGGTTACAATCTGACGACCTTCACAACAACTAATGAAAGCTCTAATTCAACAGCATTCACAATCAACATCGGGAGTTACAATCTGACGACTCTCATATTTTCAAGGAGCCAAGACGAAGATTACAAGAGGACGATTTGTGCAAAGCTCTGGCAAAAGAGACTACAAATTGACGGTGTCTTCATATTAGAATGCAGATATCTCTCAAACCGTAAGGAATTTGGCGAAACGGACAAACCGTAAGGAATTTGGCAAAACCGACGGAGCAAACCGAACCCTATGGGGTGGGTTTGGTCAGATCCGTCTCATTGAGATAGCCGATTTTCATATATAATTCGTCTAATTCCGACTTACGGTTTGAAAGTTATGACCTGTTCTTCGTAGCAAGTTATGCTCTGAAGTCCGTCTGTAAGACTGGACTTCGTCAGAACATTGGACTTAGCCTGAAGCTCGCCAAGCCCGCCTAAGGTTCGCCTCTGCATTACAGAGTCAAAGCGCACAGGTCGAACCAGCGTTATAACCTCAAAACGCAGAGTTAATCTCTAAAACAGTACGAACTGTGCGTTTTCAGCCTAAAACAGGCTCAACTCTGCGTTTTCAACATCAAAACGCAGAGTTAATCTCTAAAACAGCACGAACTGTGCGTTTTTAGCCTAAAACAGGCTCAACTCTGTGTTTTCAACATCAAAACGCAGAGTTAATCTCTAAAACAGCACGAACTGTGCGTTTTCAGCCTAAAACAGGCTCAACTCTGCGTTTTCAACATCAAAACGCAGAGTTAATCTCTAAAACAGCACCAACTGTGCATTTTCAGCCTTTAAACAGGCCCAACTCTGCGTTTTCAGCGTAAAACGCAGAGTTCATCTCTAAAATGCATGCGGCCTGTGCGTTTCGACTCCCAGCGAGCGCCCAACTCTCGGATCCTCTTTTTTGGAGGGGGGGAGCTGACTTTTTGGGGATCCTTGATCGAGCATCTTGCCGCGTTCTGCAGCAACAAGGAGTTTTGGAGACCAGCAACAGGAGCTTCTTCCTTGGCTTGTTAACCGAACTTTCGGTTTAAATCAACTCTTCCATAGAGTTTCAAACTTGTTCAGAGTTATCAACTCGATCAGAGTTCAAAACTTGCTCTGCAAGTTCTTCTAAAACTCGCTCTGAGTTATTAACTCGTTAAGAGTTATTTTTAAGACTCTTTTTCAAGAGTTTCGAACTCGATCAGAGTCATCAACTCGTCCAGAGTTTCAAACTTGCTTTGCAAGTTCTCCACAGCGTCAAATCGTGAGGAGATGACATCGTTCCAGTGAATCAAAACGTTCGGATCGTCAACGAGAAGCAAACTCGACGCGAGCATTCGAGGGAGGCATCTCATCGCCACCGTGAAGAACCCAGAATTAAACAAAGGGGAGAATCAAATTCGTTCTCCTCTCTTTTATAATCAGAATCCAAATTGTAATTGATTTTGAGAGGAATACAAGTCAAATTTTTCTTTCATTGTCTTTTTACTGTAAATTTTCAACAAACAATCAACAATATCCAACATGTGTATAAATAATCTCTAACTCAAGTGTAATCATCTCAAAACTTGTCAAATCTCCTTTGGGATACTCATGTGTGTACTACGATACTATTCATGTATATTCATATCTATACATGTACGATCATGTGATTCGAACCCCGCATCGTATCCTGTAGACTGTCTAAAAACTACTGTAGATAGATGATCCTCATCAAACACCGACAATAAAAGTTATAATCAAATGACTTTCACATTAATAAATGAAGGCTACAATTAAAATATTTTCATGTAGATCAATAAATGTTACAATTCGACGACTTTCACGACAACCGCTGAAATCTCTAATTCAATAGTCTTCACAAACAACAGCGAGAGTTACAATCTGACGACTCTCACATTTTAAGGAGCTAAAACAAAGATTATAAACGACGATCTTTGCAACGCTCTAACAAAAGAGATTACAAGTCAATGATCTCTTCAGCCCAAAACACAAAACTTATCTCTACATCCGAGAAATGAAATGCAAGTGGCCGCGTTCTATAGTCAAAGCAACGTAGCTTCCAGCGTTATAAACCACCAACACAGTTCAAATCTAGATGTTAATACAGCTTTTAGCATTATCAGCCGCAAACACAGCTCAAATCTAGCTGCTAACGCAGCTTCTAGCGTTATCAACCAAAAATGCAGCTCACAGTCAGCCGCAAACGTAGCTCAAATACAGTTACTAACGCAGTTTCCAAACACTGCGTTCAAATGCAGGATTCACACCCAGCAACGCAAGACCTGCATTTGATTCATTCAAACGTGATTCAAACATTTCTAGAAACTATTTTTCACCCACGATTTGGGGAGCGGTTTAAGGGGGGTTGTTACATCCGATTAATGGGGTAATTAAGCCCCTTTAAGGAGCGAATTAATAGGGCAGTTACACCCCTTAATCCCCTATAAATACCAGAAACTCAATTAAGTTTGGGATCTCTTTTTCTTGATCATAATTCTTAGAGATCTAAAGGCATCTTTCGGATCAATCTTTTAGAGATCGGCACAAGGCTTCTTGGTAGAAAAAGAATCTCGGCAATCCTCAGACCCTCAGAGTTGTTCTTGGAGTCCTCATCAACCTTGGCTTACAAATCAATTTTTAGTTAAATCAATCAACTCTTCCATAGAGTTATAACTCGTTCAGAGTTCCCTAACTCATTAAGAGTTTCAAACTTGCCACGCAAGTTCGTCAAAGGCTTTGAGTCAAGAGGCAAAGACAACGTTCCACGAGATGAAGCGTTCGGATCGTCAACAGAAAGCAAACTCGACACGAACATCGAGGGAGACATTCTATCGACACCAAGAAGAACCCAATTTTAAACAAATGGAAGGATCTCCATTGATCTTTCTCTCTTTTGTAAATTAGGTAACCGATCAAGAAGATTGTAATTTTTTTCCTAAGCCAGTTAGAGAGAGATTGTATTGAGAAAATTATAATTAATTCTTTTTTTAAGTTTGTTAGAGAGAAAATTATAATTAATTCTTTTTTAAGTCTGTTAGAGAGAATAATACAAATTCAATTTTCTCATTTATTCTTTTAATTTTTCTAACAAATAAAATATGGCGACTCCGCTGGGAACAAGCTTTACTAACAAAGAAGTGGTAGCATAATCTGACGTTAACCTCGCTGGAACCACGGTCAAAACTCTTGTTGTGGAGTTTGATCAAGCCAAGTATGAGGAGATACTCTCCTCCGGATCCCTTATCCCCAAGGCTAGGCGTAAGATCCGTAAACTCTCCAAGGAGACTAAAGCTCCAATCATTGTCGAAACACCAAAGGAAGGCCTCTCCTTTAGACCTGATCTCTCAGACAACCTCTCCTCGGAAGGAGTAGGCCCAACCACAACCAAATTTGTCAACCGAGTTGAAGGTTCCACACCCGCGTCAACACGATAGGTATCGGATCACAAGAGGCCTACCACTGCCACTAACCTGACCAATACAGATGGCGATGTCGCTACAAAACCCTTAAAATAGGATAAGAAGAATGCAGCTCGATGAAGGAGGAGATCCTGACGACGAGCACAATTCCGAGAGAGTCGATCCTCCAATCAATGCGAGCTATATATTTGTGAGCCTCAGCAAGAGCTCTATGTTTCTGCTTCAGAACGTAAGCCTTACGTTGATGAGCCCAAATACCAGCCTCACGGGAACCAACTAAAACGAAACCCTCAAGAGAGCGTTCCAAAATCAAAATGCAGTTCTCAGGGATGTGTTCCAACACCAAACATGTTCTTCAATCCAAACACGACCCTCGCATTTATTTCGCGATGTGTCAAGTCGTGTTCTGGGTGACTGACATGGACTTCAAACAACAGATTTGGGCCCGAGTAATAAAATCCAATACAAAACCTGAGCAATGTATATTCGTAGCGCCCCCTAGACCCTCGATTCGCTGATCGGGCAACGAGACCCCATACTGGGTTATTCGTAGCGCGACTCGATTAATGGGCAGACATAAGAAGTCTACGGATTCAAAGCATCTCAAGAAGATCCATGTTCACCAAGAGCCAGTCCCATCCAATCATAGACTAGGGGTTCCAGTTCAAACCTCACGATCAGTGAGTAACTCATCTCAAGCCTCCGCAACAAACTTAAGAGAGTTCGTAGCAAGAAAAAGACCGATACAAGTCACTCGTTCATGCCAATGTGAATAAGTGATTTCTACGGTCCTCTCGGGATGTCAATGCTGCTCACATGCAGCCAAACTGGTAGTATTCAACCGACAGATGAACGTTGCCTTACCAAACCAATACAAGCGACGACGTTCCCACAAGAAGACGACTTTGGAAGAAAAGTACTTTGGAGTTACTTCTAACATGATCGATAGAGGAAAATCATCAATCCTTAGTCCTGATGAGTCAGAGACGAACCAGTCTCTAAACTTCAAAGAGATCCTGAATAAGTTCGAGGGAATCTACCAACATACCCGAACTCGAAGGGGAGTGTTACCTCCTGTTGATTATCGAAGGTTGGCTAGAGGAACTATATCCGATGGTGAGCATTCAGCTATCGCAGAATCTCAATCCTCTAGCACTTTCGTAGAACATAAGAGCTCCTCCTATATGACGGGAAACTAAGAAGATCTCGTGAAGAGACTTGATGAGTAGCAAGTCATGCTCGAATCACAGCAGGAGACTATCAATGAACTCCGAATCATGATGACTCAATATGTCGTAGACAGAGCCAACTCTTAGAAGAAAAATTCACCGGCAAGGCAAGAATCTTCCTGAAGAGGAAGAACGTCTTCATCCCGACCTCACACAAGCAAAGGGAAGAGAAAAGTGGTTGATGGAGGTGCTTCTGACCAAGAAACTCATAACCTGGAATCTTTCTCTGATGAAGGAAGAGAGACTGAGAACGACTAGAATCTCTGGTCTGCCTAAATGGAAGAATTAGAAGCCCGCCTCAATGCCATTACTACCAAAAACGAGCTTCAAGATAAGAGAGTTGCTAGGCCCTATCCTGCTAAATAGGACGCAGCCTATTATCCTTTAAAATTTGAGGTCCTGACACGACAAACTTTTAACGATACTGGATTTCTGAATCAACATATCTATCATTTCAAGTCACAGACTGGGAATGTGATATCGAACGATGCTATACTAGCTTATTTGTTCATTGACAACCTTAAGGGGGTTACATTTGAATAGTTCATGAAACTGCCTGCGGGATGTATCCAAAAGTGGGCGGATCTAGAGAGACTTTTCCTATCAAGATTCTTTAAAGATGATACAAAAGTCTTCATTCATACATTTCTCACCACTAAGAAGAAGAAGAGGGAGCCCCATCAAAGCCTTCGTCAAGAGGTTCCGAGACATGGCTCTTTGATATTCGTCAGGTATAACACAGTCTACCCTAGTGGAGACCTATCGACACAACTTGCAGACCAACCTTCTAGCACAAATGAGGGTTGTAGAATACTATTCCTAGAGATAACTAATCTCTCAAGGTGAGTAGGCTCAAAAAATTATTATCAAGATCAAAGCTGAAGACCAAAGTAAGCAAGATTAACTTGAGAAATGGGACCAAGTCTAATATTTTCAATCAGAAGGGGAAGATATTACGGTCACTGAAGTCAATCCTCTTCAGTAAGATGGTAGGTCCATCAAACTATCAAGTTAACAATATACCTCTGATAGTCCAATTCCCCCCAAATTTTCTAACCAATCCTCTCCAATAGGATGGTAGGTCCACCAAAACTATCACATTAATGATTATTTCTAATAGTCCATTTTCTCCAAATTCCTCCACCAATCCTCTTTAATGGAATGACGGGTTCACTAAAACTATCATGTTAACAGTTACATCTGATAGTTAAACTTATCAAATAGTGGTCTACTAGGTAATGTGCCTCTATTCCGACTTGATGGGTAGTGGCCCACACTGCTAAGTTTTAATCAAGACTATGGTTGATTACTTAGAATCCCTTGGGTTAAGAGTAACAAATCTTCTAAGTTATCATGTTCAACAAAATACCTCTGTTAACTGCAAAATTCCTCCCCTACTAAGTCTTAATCAAGACCGGGGGTTGGTTGCTTGGAATCCACTGAATTAAGAGTAATGAATCTTCCTATCAATTCTCTTCAATAGGATTACAGATCTACAAACATCGTCGAGTTAACATTACACTTCTGATGATTTACATCCTCACGTAGTATGAATTCAGCTTGCATCACTCCTAATTTGTCACGTTAATAATACACATCTGATAATCAACTTATCAATCTTTGTCAATAAGATGATAAGTCCTCAAAGTTGCTCCGATCGTAACAAATTCCGTCACGTTAATATTACACATCTAACAACCAATCCTTTCATCACATTAATATTACATCTATGATGACGTCATGTTAACATTACACCGCTGACAATCCACTTATCAATCCTCTTTAATAGAATGATAAGTCCTCAAAATTACTCCGATCGTAATAAATTTTGTCATGTTAATATCACACCTCTGACAACCAATCATTTCATCACGTTAATATTACACCTCTGATGACGTCATGTTAACATTACACCTCTAACAACCCACTTATCAATCATCTTCAATAGGATAATAAGTACATAAAATTGCTCCGATCACAACAAATTCTATCACATTAATATCACACCTCTAACAACCAATCTTTTTATCACGTTAATATTAAACTTATGATGATGTCATATTAACATTATACCTCTGACAATTAACTTATCGACTCTCTTCAATAGAGTGATATGTCCACAATTTTGTCATGTTAATATTACACCTCTAACAATCAACTTATCGACTCTCTTTAATAGAGTGATAGGTCCACAAAACCGTCAAGTTAACATCACATCTCTGACGACCACATCAACTTATCGACTTTCTTTAATAGAGAGATATGCCCATAAAATACTGTTAGGTTAACATCACACTTCTAACAGTCAAACCCCTAATAAACTTGTTAATCCTTTTTCAATAAGAATAATAAGTTTTCATTATAAAATCCCCAGTGGATTAAAGATTTTCTAGAATTATCCTAGTGATAATGAATTTTTTTTTTAAATTTTACTCTAATTGAAAATTCATGCCAAGTTAATTAATACTATACCTCTGGCACTTCTAACTTTCTTTCATGATTTCAAGTGAAAACATAACACATGAAAAAATAGCGGTAAAGCCTATGTATTTAATATCATAGCAGGTAGTTATTAATAGCACCAAAATTCATGCTTTACATGTATGGGAGACTTTACATTGATTCCTAATTAGAGATAAGTCTGCATCTAATACATGTTAACAGTTGGCTTATTCCCGTAATAATGACGAAGTCTACGTATTTAACATCATAGCACCAAAAGTCCATGCCTTTCATACATGAGGGACTTTATCTTGATCCCTAATTAGAGATAAGTCTACGCCTAACACGCCTCGCCTGTTAGTCTTTTCTTGCAAAAATAACAAAAGCCTATATATTCAATATCGTAGCATGTTATTATTAATAATATCAGAATCCATGCCTTACACGTATAGGAGACTTTATCTTGATCCCTAATTAGAGATAAGTTTGTATCTAACACATGCAGCTAGGTGGCCTATTCCCGCAATAATGACGAAGTCTACGTATTTAATATCATAGCACCAAAAATCCATGCCTTTCAAGCATGTGAGACTTTATGTTGATTCCTAATTAGAGATAAGCCTATGCCTAACACGTGTTGCTGAGTTGTCCATTCTCGTGAAATTGACAAAACCTATGTATTTAGTATCATAACACTAAGTCTAAAAGAGTTCATTCTTTTAGCATAATGTTACATGTGGAGTGGATTTAGACAATCCATATGCTAGCCCGACTCAAACGGTAGTCGGTAAAGGCTTATCAAATCCGTTGATGGCTGAGGGTTTGCTAAAAATCCTATGAATGTTTGCAGGCCCATCAGTTGAATGGATGTGAGCCATGACATGTTGTTAGAGAGCTTCTGCTCATGAGTAGCCTGTACCATCGCTACAGTTTCTCTTTGAGGCTCATCCTCACACGGGTCCTGCGTAGCAAATCTCTTCAACCAAGATGCCTTCAAAGCGGGTGCAGAAAACAACTCCTTTATGATAAGGAATCAACAACTCCAAGATCATAGTTAAGATCCAAAGTATTTCAAAAATTTATCCCAATCAATCGCGAACTTTCAAAAACTTTGGAGGAGGTTCTGTAGGCTGTCTAAAAACTACTATAGAAAGCTGATCCTCATCAAACACCAACAATGAAAGTTACAATCAAATGACTTTCATATCAACAAATTAAGGCTACAATTGGAAGATTTTCATGTAGATCAAGAAATGTTACAATTCGACGACTTTCACGACAACCGATGAAAGCTCTAATTCAATAGTCTTCATAATCAATATCGAGAGTTATAATCTGATGACTCTCACATTTTAAGAAGCTAAAGTAAAGATTACAAAATGACGATCTTTGCAACACTCTGACAGAAGAGATTACAAGTTAACAATCTCTTTAGCCCAAAACACAGAACCCATCTCTGCATCCCAGAATGAAATGCAAGTTGTCGTATTCCAGCGTTATAAACCGCCAACGCAGCTCAAATCTAGCTGCCAACACAGCTTCCAGCGGTATCAGCCATAAACACAGCTCAAATCTAGCTGCTAACATAACTTCTAGCGTTATCACTCACAAATGCAGCTTACATTCAGTCGCAAACACAGCTCAAATCCAGCTGCTAACGTAGCTTCCAAATGCTACATTCGAACGCAAGATTCATGCCCAGCAACGTAGGACCTGCGTTTGATTCATTCAAATATGATTCAAACGGTTCTAGAAATTGTTTTTCACCCATGATTTGGGGAACGGTTTAAGGGGGGCTATTACACCTAATTAATAGGACGATTAAGCCCCTATTAAGGGGTCGGTTATACCCCTTAATCCCCTATAAATACCAGAAACTCAATTGAGTTTGGGATCTCTTTTTCTTGATCGGAATTCTTGGAGATCTAAAGGCATCTTTCGGATCAATCTTTAGAGATCAGCATAAGGCTTCTTGGCAGAAGAAGGATCTCGGCAATCTTCAGACCCTCGGAGTTGTTCTTGGAGCTTTCATCAACCTTAACTAACAAACCGATTTTTGGTTAAATCAATCAACTCTTCCATAGAGTTATAACTCGCTCAGAGTTACCTAACTCATTAAGAGTTTCAAACTTTCCACGCAAGTTCATCCAATACCTCGAGTCAAGAGGCAAAGATAATATTCCATGAGGTGAAGCGTTCGGATCGATAAAAAGCAAACTCAACACGAACATCGAGGGAGATATTCCATCGACACCAAAAAGAACCCAGTTTTAAACAAAGAGAATGATCTCTGTCGATCTTTCTCTCTTTTGTAAATTGGGAAACCGATCGAGAAGATTGTAATTTCTTTTTCTAAGCTAGTTAGAGAGAGATTGCATTAAGAAAATTATAATTAATTCTTTTTCTAACTCTGATAGAGAGAATAATACAAATTTAATTTTCTCATTTATTCTTTCAATTTTCCCCCAACAAACACATCTCAAATAGTGTAACACAATGTTCAGGAAAAGTCTTAGTAGTCAACTACATTGAGTCTATTCAGACTCTGTATTCAGGAAAACTACCTTAGTAGTCGACTACTAAGCTTAGTACTCGACTACTAACAACATAGATTTAGCTTTTGCATGTCTCGTATATTGTAACTTGTTCAAAAACAAATCTTTATTATCATGAAGCATAAAACAATATTTAAACTTAATAATTATTTGACAGAGATTATCTCAACTATAATTAAACTCTTAAATTAATCAAATTAGGGTTAACACCCTAATTAACCAAAATTCTCAATTTAAAATATGAGTTATTAACATGAATAGCATAAGCATGATTGCAAATTAACTTAGAACAGATATAAATTCGTTTAACTATGTTTATAAAATTTAGTTATCACAAACCAAGGGTTTAAGCAACTTTAATTAACATGTAAACTCAATTAATTGCATAACTAGGGTTTAAACATGATTAGAGTATGATTAACATGTTAAAAATGAAATTAAAAGTAACCCTAATGATCATGATCATGAATCTAATGAGAACAATAAGGAAAAACTACATATCTATCATTGGGTTAAGATTTATTATTAAAAATTAAGTTTTTATCACATTAGATCAAGATCTAAACATCATGTTAATTATATTACTTCATAAAAACGTGATTTAATCTATGAGTAAGGTTTGGAGGGAGATGATATTGCCTCAATATGTGCGGCAACTCCTGGACACGTTTGTAAGATCTCCTCTTCAATCGAAAGCCCACGATCTTGCCCTCCGCTCGATGAACGTCTCGAATCTCTTCGAGAAACACCAAAAACTAGATCTAGGATTTGAGGGGAGATGGTAGCTGTGAACTCACGTGAAAAGTGTAGGAAAAGGGTTTAAAACATGTATATATACACATATATGAAGCTGGGCCCCAAACTGACCTAAAACCCGATAAGAATCTGGAAATTAGCCTGACTAGTCGACTAATACCCTTACTAGTCGACTAATGTCCTTAGTAGTCGACTACTAAGCTTAGTAGTAGACTACTAAGCTTAGTAGTAGACTACTAAGAGGACATATTTAGGTTATGCATGTTTCGTGCATGATTCTCTTCTATTCTCATATATATACATTGATTTGATCTCAAATCAAATCCTAACATACTCAAACATCAAAATATGTTATTTATAACTATATAACATATTTATTATTATTTATCATAATATATTCAAATTTCATGGGGTTTTACAATGACATGGCGATTGAGAGGGAAGTCCCTCCACCAGAGGTTGATTTTTTATTAATGATGGAGGAAATATGATAGAATATGATGAAGTTCCTCTAAGTGTTAGGATGGAGGAAATGAAAAATAATAAAAGAAAAAGGAATACTAGTGTGATCGAACCCTTTGAAAGAAGAAGAACCAGAAGAAAGGTTAAGCCTTCAAAACATATTATTATCCCTTAGAGGTTGATTTTTTTATTGATGATGGAGGAAATATGATAGAAGATGGTGAAGTTCCTCTAAGTTCTAGGATGGAGGAAGTAAAAAATAATAAAAGAAAGAGGAATACAAGTGTGACCGAACCCTTTGAGAGAAGAAGAACCAGAAGAAAGGTTAAGCCTTCAACACATATTATTATCCCTTACACTGAAGGGAAGAAGAAGACAATTATAGATAGGAAAAATATGAGGACGAAGATAGAGTGGAAGTGGGATATGATGAGGATAAGTTGTCTGCCAAGCTATATAGTGATCTCCTTCAAATTTGGAAGACCTTTATGAATTCTCTTATGCCTATGAAAAAAGAAAAGCTGTCAAAAGATTAAACATTGGGATTCCTTTTCCTAAAATATTCATGTTCAAATTTTATGATGAGTACCTTGCAATTCTGTATGATTTAAGATCTCGAAAGATGTTGCTGTCAAATTAATATAAGAGGAGAATAAAATTCTTAATCATTTCTCTATTTACAGGTGTAGTAAGTAAGTATTTAGCTTAAATTTTAAACTTATTACTTTTCTATTAAGGTTATCCTTTAGTTGTTAAGATTATCTCCTAGTTATGAGGGTTACAGTTTGGTTGTTAAGGTTTCAGATTGGTTGTTAAGCTTACGTCGCAGTTGTTAAGGTTATAGATTAGTTGTTAATCTTACAGATTGGTTATTAAGGTTAGCTATTGGTTGTTAAGAGTTATTAAATTTTTTATAAATTATTTAATGTGTAACAATCTAGATGGTCATCTATTGATAGATTTGAACTGCTTAACATCCTATGTGGTGGTCGACTTGATGATTTCATAAGATTCATATTATGCCATAAATATATTCTTACTAACTATATTCAAAATTATTTATTTATTTTTTATCATATTTTAAGTTACTATTATTTATTTATTTATCATCTTGTAAGTTACTAAAGCGCTAATAGACTCACTACGTGAATGACTGCATATGACTCAGAACGAAGCATTAGCTAAAAAATATGGACTTGTCTTTGTATTCTTTTTCATAAGTATTCATATCTAAAGGAAGTAGATCTATTGTAATCTATGGTAGACGTGTCTGACCAGTTAAATTCTTGATTACGGCACAAAATACATGTCAAGGAATTTGACCATGAAGATGCTTATAATATTTTTATCAAAAATTTCATCGAGACTAGGGTTAATATTCTAATAGTTCTTATTGTCCAACATGATCATTGGCATCTCCTTAATCTACAATATAATGTTGCTAAATACTATATCTCCTTAAAAGATTGATCTAGACATGAGAACATGTGCTCAACATGATTAAATTCTTCAACTATATGAAAGTTGGCTTCGACGAGAGTAATGTCTTCCTTGTATTGAAAGATGAAATAGCTCCATGAGAGGAAAAAAAAGATCGTACGCTTTCTAAAACTATATCTTTTACAATTTCCATTTATGCATGGTCAAATTTACAGTTTAATTGTTAAGTTTATAGTTTAGTTGTTATCCTTAAAGCATAATCTTTAAGCTTATAGTTTAAGTGTTAACCATACAGATTAGTTGTTAGCATTACATACTGATTGTTAAGGTCACAATTTAGTTGTTAACCTTACATACCGATTGCTAAATTTACAGTTTAATTGTTAAACATATCGGTTCGTTGTTAATCTTACAGATTGATTGTTAAGATTATACTTTAGTTGTTAACCTTATAGTTCGGTTGTTGAGGTTACAGTCTGAATGTTAAGCTTTCTATTTTGTTAATGTGGAGAATAGTTGTTAATGATTTATATACGTTTATATCTAGATATGACTGCTGGATTTACGTGTACCTATATATAAAAACTATTCTTTAAGGAAGAGACGACCTGCACCTCACACCTAAAAGATTACTCTACATGGGTCATACGAGGGAAGCTAGCTGCTTATTTACTAACTAAAGGGAGAATGAAGAAAAACACTAAAACTTGATGATGATGATCTCAAAAGATTTAAACCATAATGTAAAGAAGCACCGATAGATGGATCATAAGCTTGCCTTATTTATAGTGTTAAAAATAATTTTAAATGCTTCTCATAACACTCTTAATTTTGTAAATATTATACTTATAAATATTTATTTCTTTGGTCTAACGTTCTGCTCCATTATGATAGCTATAGTTTTATATTAACAAGTAATTGATAACCTTCATAAGTAACCTATAAGGTTAACATTCGTCAGCCGCACCGAGTCATCTCGTCGCTGGGGAAAGAGCCTGTCGCGAAGGAGACGGCTCCTCCCGCAGGGTTGGAGTTCCCCTACCCTCACTACATCACGGATATTGGGGAGGAATAACGGGATAGGATGAGGCAGTACCTCATTGTCATTGGGTCCTCGGGGGTCGGCCTTCGATTTGGTCAGGAGCCCTACTCAAAGCACCGCTACCAACCTACCCACCATCTCGACGTCAGGGGGTCTGTCCTTGGCTCTTGTCTGACTCAGGCGAGGGAAGTGGAGCACTTCTGGTTTCCTCGGGACGAGGAGTTCTTAAGAGGGGTTCGGTCGCAAAATTATGGCCCCTTGCCACAATAACTCATATGTAGATAGATTCCCTATAATGCTATTAGTGCGAATAGACCCTCTGAGTCTACCCATATGAATGGAACTACATAGAGTATGTTCGCAATTGGGCAATAGTACAGAGGATTTATCTATAATTAATCCTCATTTAATTTGTATTAGGGGCTGTTTGGTTCGACCAAAATTTTAGGAATCCTGCAGATTTGGAACAAAGAGTAGATTTTTTGACATTATAGGATTTTAAAACTGTCATTTGGTTAATGACTCAACTTTTTTTTAAGAATACCATTCTTAAAAGCTGACATGACAGCCTACTTTATGGAAAACCCAAATCCACTTTTTAAGCTCGGAAATAGGCTAGAAATCTGACAACTCATCATTTACTCTCACAACTCCCTAAATTATTTGGCAATAAAACAAACATGAGTTTTGAATATGCTTTCTTATTCTTCACTTCATCTTCCATACCAAACACAAGTTATGAATTCCTTTGAGATTTTTTTTAAAAATGATAATTTGCCATGGAATTCATTTCCATTATTTTATTTTATGGAAACGAACCAAACAGCCCCTTAGCTGATGATAGCTTGTCATCTCAGTTGTGTCTGAAATGTTAGCAATCACGAGTCACCATCGCCAGCGACTGTTGTCCACCTCAAATGATTGCCACCAGCCAACCGTTAGCCGCCATCACCAACGATCCTTTATATCTTGTTTATTGCTGCCTTCTGTAGACTGTAGCCCCCTATGCACCTATCAAATAGGATTAGTTTTAATAGATAGTTTATGTGGTCTAAGTTAATTTTAATAGAAAATACTAGTTAATTTTATTGGAAAATACTGACATGAAACTATTTAGTGTTAATTAAAGAATTTCTGCGACTTTTTTTTTTGAAGCAAAAAAACAGGGTGAGGTAATTTCTGCGACTTAGTTTGTATATTCATCTCTAAAAAGGAGGGCAAAACTACTATTCCTTGAGTTCATTTTAAGTCCACATGTTATTGCCCACTTTGCAATTTTCAAATATACAGATTCAATTTTTATTTGCGCCGTGCATGGATTGTGCTTATTATACGTCTCTTTCTAAAAAAGAATTGTCTCTTTCTAAAAAAGAAAGTTCGAAGAGCAAAAGTTTTGTCAAAAGATTAATAAGAATAAATATTTTTTATGGCTAATTTCTTCTTGCGTGTGTTATGAGCCCACCATCTCGACGCGTCTCTTTCATGTGCTTTTTTTACGTTATCTTCTTCTTTTTTGTTCTCCAATCACCGATCATAGTTTTTGTGGACGGCCAGCATAATTGAGGGATCGATTTTCACCGAAAGAAGAAAGGTTGGATATATTGTAAAATGGTAGCACACCACCAACCACATCTTGGGACACACTCTCCTCTCTCAGCTACAGTGCACGGGGCCCACATGAATTTTTTTTAAAAATTTCATGTGGGCCCCGTGTACTGTAGCTGAGAGAGAAGTATGTCCCAAGGTGTGGTTGGTGGTGTGCATGTAGTGCCACCGGATATATTTTGCCTTTTTAAAATATTTTGACCAAGTGTATTGTTCTCAAATGAAGAAAGTTCCCAAGGGTGTTTGGCGACTCCTTCACTTGGTAAAATCTTGATCCAAAATCTTATTAATTTTTTTTTTTTTTGCCGAAAGTTGAGCCCAATCAATTTTAAATTCTAGCCATTAAACTAGTTCTTCTGTGCATCAACCTTTGCACGGACCGACTTTGGTCTAGTTAAGAAAAAACTAGTCCACCCTTGTTTAATTTCGAAGTTGCC
>NC_033797.1:139727706-139781495 GCF_001876935.1 Asparagus officinalis
TGCATAAAGGGGTTTTAATAAGTTCAAAAAAAAAAAAAAAAAAGGAAAAGAATATACATAATGTTGTCTTTTGGAATTTGGAGTCTTCAATGAGGTGAGCACTTTTGTCCAGCAGGATCTATTCACAAATGTCCGTTCACATTGACAGACAACCGATCGAATCTGTTCGCTTGGATATCGCTGAAGAGAACGGCACGAACAAGCAAGGCTTTCAGCGTACGGTGTTCCGTCTTTGCGTGCAATCATGCGGAGAATCTTTGGAGTCATGGTGATGAAATTATAATATGATTGAAGTCAGGACATGATAATTGTCAAAATAAAATAAAATAATAATAATAATGAAATGGCCCGGCTCCGCTTCCTCAAATCGCCCGAGAGCGTGTCAACATGGCGGTGCGATTAGCGCCTCCAAAGTCTCAGTACTGAGCGCTTTGCTGACACGGTTCAAAAGTGTCTTGATTAACGGAGCCAATCGATCATAAGCCCGTGGATGTAGTTCTATACAGTGGCGTAGCCAGAAATATTTTTTGCCCTGGGCAAAAAATAAAGGTGGTCGGCGGTGAGAGACTTGAAGCGACGGAGGAGGGAGAGGAGCTCGGTGAGGGAGAGGAGGGAGGCGCGGGAGAGGGAGGAGGGTTGGGAATTGTTGAGATGGAGGTCCTGGAAGAGGAGGGAGAGGAGGTTGGATCTGCGGGAGAGGGAGGTGAAGTGGCCGGAGAAGAAGGGAAGCGAGGGGAGGCGGGAGGGGGAGGTGAAGTGGGGCAGTTTCTTGCCCTGGGCAGCTGCCCAGGGCAAGACTGCCCTGGCTACGCCCCTGGTTCTATAGTTGACCTTGTAACATCAATCAGCGAAAATCACAACTTTTTCACATCACCATCCAAGTATTTTGATTAGTATTTTTAGTATCTGCAACTCGCTGACTTCCCAATGAAGCATCTTGCTCCCAATTACATCATTATTCTGATAAAAGATTTGTTAGAGCTTAGGATATGACCTAATTTGGTCTAAGACGTGAAATTTTTATGGCCTTAGATTTCAATTCACAATTGTTTTAGCTAAATTACCAGATTGATATCTTTTTTTACGACACGCTTTACCACTTTGGTATGCTTTTGTTACTCTAGACTCATTTTTTTTCTTGGCGCAATGGTTAAATAGCCCAAAAGTTGGTCGCCAAAAAAAGAAAAAGAAAAACCAAATTAGTCCCTCAAATCTTCACTAGTTTAAATATTAGATCCTCAAATCATTAAACCCCCCCCCCCCCCCCCACACACACACACACACCGACCAGCCTCCGCCTCTTCCGCTCTCCCCCTTGCACTCGTGGCTTCCTCTCTTATTTCTTATTCTCTGATTCCCTCCCATGATGTCTCTTTCTCATAACCTCGCCACCATAGATCAATCGTGTCCATTGTCCTAAGGTATATATAACCATCAACTCTCAAATCTAAGGTGGTGGATCGTAGGGGTGGCGATGGGCATGGCGGATTTGCGGGGTGGTCATTATTTTGGGCAAATTGGTCGATAACGGGATAGGGGTGGAAAGCGGCGAGGATGTCTCACGGTAGAGGGAGGGGGCATGAGCGAGGCAGTTCATGAGCATAGGGATGCCAATGAAGGGGCAGGGTGGGAATTATTGGCTCGAGATCCTCAATGTGATGCAATGGGTGTCACGGTTAGAGAGCTTGGAGAAGGAGGTGAGGATGTACGATTTGAGCTCCACCATGTCGAGATGAGAGGAGAGGGAGGGGTGTGGTGGGTGGGGGGGGGAGGGGAGGGTTGTTGTTAGGGTCGGGGATTTTGAGGGTCTTTAGGGGGGGGGGGGGTGGAGAATGGGAAAAGGAAGGGGAAGACGGTGGAGTGCAAGGGGAGAGGCGGACACTAGTAATTGTTTTTTTTTTTTGGTGGGGTGGTGGTGATATAGTAATATCAAAAAAAATTGGGGGTATATATATATATATATATATATATATATATATATATATATATATATATATATATATATATATATATATATATATATATATATATATATATATATATATATATATATATATATATATATCTTGGGGCCGTCAGTTATAAACTCAAATAAGATTTTCTTGCCATTATAACTAGCTTGGATTCCTTGTGAATCAATTTTCTGCATATGCATTATATTGTGCAGAAATGGTGTTCCCAATATGATGTGTTGTGATAGGTTTTTCATAAGTACGCAAGGGATTGAGATACATGCGTCTTGTACACAAATATGTGCAGAAAGTAATTTAAAATTAACTTCAAGTTTATCACCATTTGTGCTCCTTAGGGTTTGTGTAGTGGTTTCAAAGAATTTTGAAGGTACAATGCCTTCACGAATGCAGTTTAAGGCCTGCACCGCTATCAACCAAAGCTATAAGGTCTGGTATAAATACTTGTTTTGCTATGACCAAAGTTACATTTATGTACCATTTCTGAGATGTTATTTATTGTAATATATACATAAATTCATCTTTTTGAGATAATTCTGGAACATCCTGATCTCTATTAGAGATTCTTGGTGAATTTTGTTGCGAAGAGACTATTGATGACTGTTTTTCTCTAAGGTCATTATCTTCACTAAGGGGCTGTTTGGCACACTTTTTGAGAAAACTTTTCTCAAAACATCTGACAATGTCAAATTTGTAATTAAAAGTTTTCCAGAGATTTCTGTAAATTGTGTTTGGTTCAACAAAAAATTTACAGAAATATTTTCAAATTTTACAAAAAGCAATTTCCTCTCAAAATGAGAGGAAATCACCAGAAATCTGACACATACCATATTTAATTAAAAACCTACCAAATCTTGTTATTTTCTATAAAGTTATGAGCTATTTTCTTGTTTTGAACCAAACAAGCAAAGTACAAAAAACAAGAAAATTGGTACTTTTTGATTTCTCAAAACTTTTCCTATAATTTTTTTAAGAAATACAAGGAAATCATATTTTAGGTGGAAAACATTTCCTATAATTTCTAGAAATTGAACCAAACACCCCCTAAGTTTTGAGAGAATATATTGATTCTCTTGTTTTAGAAGTTTTACTTTTTTGCTTTAACATTTGAATCTCTTTGTTGAGATCAGAAAGGGATAACACTTTAGAAGTATTGTCTTGTCTTCTTTTTATGACTTCTGACATTCGATAGACATTGTCAATATTAGGTTTTCCTTTCTCTTTATAGATCGAATGAGGTATATTGGTGTGTGTGTGTGTACACACACACACACACAATATTAGGTTTTTCTTTCTCTTTATAAATAAAATCTTTCAAGTTTATTTGTCAAAACCGATCTGGTTTCAGCCCCAGGGCTGAAACCAGGTCAGTTTTGACAAAAAAAGTTTTCAAACTTCACGGGACTTCAAGTGGCGTGAAGTTTAGCAGCTATTTTGTTAAGCTGCTAAACTTCACAGGACTTGAAGTCCCATGAAGTTTCAAAGTTCAAAAAACATCACAGGCCTTCAAGTCCCATGAAGTTTTGTTTTAGTGCTGAAACTTCACGGGACTTGAAGTCCCGCGAAGTTTTTCGGTCTCATTTTTCAGAGAATCACAGCTCTAAAAAATGAGAACTGCAACTTCACGGGAGATGAAGTCCCTTGGAGTTTTCGCTTTGCCTATATAAGGCAGAAGCGATGTCGATCCATAACCTTAGCCCCTCTTCTCCTCTTGAACCCAACCCCCTCACCCCTCCCTCACCGCGCCGCCGCCCATCGACCCATCGTGCCCTTCCCACGGCCCCACCGCGCTCATCGTCGAAGTTCATCGGAATTAGGGCATCGTCAATATTAAGGTAAAAATCTTAAAAAAATTTAATTTAAATTTTTTGTATATTCTCACAATTTCTTAGTGATTACATGTAAAAAATTAGATTTTTAAATAAATTTGTATTTATTTATGAAATTTGTGAAGATAAATTAAATAATATTGTGTATGAAGTTAGAGGGAAAATTATCGAAATTTGTAACCGTGAAGTTAACAAGATGTCAAGTTTATGGGTTTCTAATATCGATCTAAGAGATTTAATGGTTAAAATTATGGCGGAGAATGACAGTGTATTTTGAGCATTTGGCCCTTGTATTGAGGGTTTCAGATATTGTCATCCTCTTCTTAGCATTGATGGCACCCACTTGTACGGTAAGTACAAAGACGTTTTGCTTGTTGCAACCGGAGTTGACATATATGGCAGATTATTTCCTTTGGCGTTTGCAGTGGTTGATGTCACAGTTAAATCTCATTAAATCTCTTAGATCGATATTAGAAACCCATAAACTTGACATTTTGTTAACTTCACGGTTACAAATTTCGATAATTTCCTCTCTAACTTCATACACAATATTATTTAATTTTTCTTCACAAATTTCATAAATAATTACAAATTTATTTAAAAATCTAAATTTTTTACAAGTAATCACCAAGAAATTGTGAGAATATACAAAAAATTTGAATTAATTTTTTTAAAGATTTTACCTTAATATTGACGATGCCCTAATTTCGGTGAACTCCGACGGTGACGACGATGGTGAGGGTCGGGCCGACGGGAGGGGAGGCGACGGGGGTCGGTGGCGGTGCCAGTGAGGGGAGGGTGAGGGAGGGGGGGTGAGGGGTCGGGTTCAAGAGGAGAAGATGGGCTTGGGTTATTGGTCGACATCGCTTCTGCCTTATATAGGCAGAGTGAAAACTCCACGGGACTTCAAGTCCCGTGGAGTTGCAGTTCTCATTTTCCAGAGCCGTGATTATCTAGAAAATGAGCCTGAAACTTCACAAGACTTCGAGTCCCGTGAAGTTTCAGCACTAAAACAAAACGTCACGGAACTTCAAGTCCCGTGAAGTTTTATAAACTTTGAAACTTCACAGGATTTCAAGTCTCTTAGCAGCTTAACAAAATGTCTGCTAAACATCACAGGACTTAAAGTCCCGTGAAGTTTGGGAACTTTTTTCGCCAAAACCGACCTGGGGTTGAACCAATGGCTGAAACCTGGTCGGTTTTGATAAATAAACTTGAAAGGAGTCGTTTTGAGGGAATAAGTTTGCAAATAGGGCTCTTTTGAAAATTTGTCGTAAGTTTCGAACGATGGGAACAATGGATTTTGATTAAAAAACAATTTTTTGATGACTGATCTCCAATACTCTGGTACGTGTACTCAGATTTGTTATTTGTCCGCACAAAATTTGATACCATGAACCTCCAAGAGCTCCCAAACATAAACTACTCACTAATTACCATTTTCGTACCTCTAGGATCAACGGTCATTATCCTTTTTAGTAAAGAATCAACGGTGGATATCGTTCTTCTGCTTTTAACTTGGGTCCCACAAGCGTTCATTTAGTTGTCCGGCGATCCTCGCAACGGTCATAATTGTTCAAATTTCAAAGGAGCCAAAACAAGAACAAAAGGGGAAAAAAAACTCTCTTTTTATTTTTCTGCATCTCCTACTCTTTGATTTCTCAAGCTTCAGATTTTGGATTAATCGAAGGAAACCCTAACCCTAGAGATGGCTGAATCTACTCAAGATTCGTTCGATTCGATGCTGTGGGTCTCTGATTCGAAGCTCGTTCAGGCTGGGCTCAAGGAGGAGGATTTCAAAGGTAGCTTCTTGGTTGCTTTGCTTCTAAATTTTCAGATTAAAATGAGTAAATTGTGTAGGTTTTTGATGTTCTTGAGTAATTTGGGCAATGTGTTTTTTCTTCTTGATCTGTGTTTATAACCCAAATGGATTCTCGGAGAAATTTGGGGTTTAGGGTTAATCTAGCTAAAATTAGGGTATTTTTTGTATTTATTAGTTTTGTGTTAGATATTAATGGGAATCTTTGACCAGGATTCAGGATCTCACTTGGTTTTTCCTTTGTGTCGTGTGAAGCTATTAGTAATTTTATTTATTGATTTTTTCAAGTAATTTTATTTATTGATTTTTTTTCAAGTAATTTTATTTATTGATTTTTTTTTCAAGTCGGCCTCTTCCGAATAAAATTGTTCCTTTATTCATAAGGTATCGAGATAAGCATGTATTTGTTTAAAAAAAGAAGTTGGGTTCTCTCAATTGTGAGAAATAAGAATTATTGGCTGGTTCTAGCTGAAATGATCATCAGTACTGAATCTCGATATTTTCTTTTTTGCTGCTCAATGGCATTTGAGTAAAATGTTCATTTTGTTTCTCTTCATGTGTATTGCTACACCATTTGTCATCAACTTCTGACTGTACTTTTTTCACTAAAAATCTTTAACTTTACATTGTATTAGATGACTTTGTAATGTTTATCAATGCTGGGGGCAAAGATATCCAATCTCGAGACTCCCGTTTAAATTTCAAGGGAGATTCTTTTTTCGATGGGGGATATGATATAGAAACAGATGAGACGATAATCGAAGGTGGTGACTTCTCCAGCCTGTATCAATCGGCTATCGGCTCGTTTTGGAAATTTTAGTTACAAGTTTTATGGTCTCTCTCCTGGAGACTACTATGTAGACTTACACTTTGCGGAGATTGTTAACACATCTGGGCCTAAAGGAATCAGGGTTTTTGATGTCTTTGTGCAAGAAGAGAAGGCAAGTTTAGGACTGTGTAATTGTGTTTATTTATCACATGACTGTATACTTTCCTTATTCTTTGAATGAGTTGCTGAAATGCATCTTCTATCTGAGAATTGCAGGTATTATCTGAATTCGATATATTTGCAATTGTTGGAGCTAATAAGCCCCTACAAGTAGTTGGTGTTAAAGTTTCTGTAGATGGAACTGATGCTCTAACTGTAAGGTTCGAGGGAAGAAGGGGTGGGGCAACAGTTTGCGGGATTTGCGTTAGGAGGGCCTCAGAGTTGACAGGTAAATATGGCACATGTAAGAGTTTTATTGCAAATTTAACTAGAAAATTTTGGCTCAAATATTACTTCATGGTGGTTAGATTTCAACAAAAAAAATTGAACATTCATTGAAGAGAACATCATAGAGATCATAAGAGGTAATTTTAGAATGTGTATAAATAGAAATCAAATGAGTTTTGTATTAACCATTGGACTTAAAGTCACAGTAAGTGGATTTTGACGCCTTGTATTGTCAATTGTGTACCCTTATGCTCCATCAAATACAAACTTTATCATTCCTCTTACACACTAATTTACATGTTAAGAATGTGATATACCACATTTTGGTTTTTTAATTTTTGCCAGCCTTCAAATTTTCCTTTGCAGAAAATAGATATTTAGATGGATACTGTATTGATTTGCATTGTTCTTTACAATGTAAAAGTTATTAATTTTAGGTTCATTTGTACTTGAATCAGTAACAAGGAAGAATTCGGAGTATACAATGTGTAGCAAATGTGCCACAGATATTGAAGCTTCTCCAAGCCAGGTCAAAATTCAAGTCAGATAATTAAAGCTTGCCATTAAGATCACACAAAGTTTTATTTTTCATATTGTTGTTCCTATTGCAGAATAGAAATCGGAATATGAAATTTATCGCCAAGTATGAGAAACAAATACAGGACCTGAACTATCAGTGCAAATTAAAATCCGATGAGTGTTATCAAGCTTGGGTTTCACTACATGCTGCAAATGATGAGCTAGAGAAGCTGAAGATGGACCATGACAATAAACTATTTCAAGCTGAAACTCTTGGTAAAAAACCTGAAATCAGGAACATTTCTTTTTCTTTAGTGAATTAAATCTTATTATTTCCTTTTAGAACAAATTATTGAACAACAAACGGAAAACTTAAGAGAGGTGTCAGAACATTATCAGCATGACAAGGAGCTGTGGGTTTCTGCTATAAGGGACTTAGAAGAGAAAATTAAGGTAAATATGAAATCAATTTATAGATATTTTACCTGAATAATGGCTTACTTGTTATTTATATGTATGTATATATTAAATCTTACCTTCAGGTATTGAAGCAAGAGCACCACCAGCTTTCTCAAAGAGCACATGAATGTGCTAGTTCTATTCCTAATATGAATATGATGGTTGATGGGGTTCAAGCCTTGGGTAAAATCAAATCCATTGCTCTTAAATATAATATTTAACATCCACTTTTTAATATCTTAACTTTTATAAATGTTCCAGTTGCACAGTGTGAAGATTTAAAGATGAAGTACAATGAAGAGCTAACAAAGAGGAAAAAACTATATAACCAAGTCCAAGAATCAAAAGGCATGTGCCATTAGGGTTTTCTTCTGGTTTTCATCTTTTTAACTGTTGATGAAGTTATTTAAACCCTATATATTCACCATTGCAGGAAATATTAGGGTATTTTGCAGGTGTCGTCCATTAAGCAAGGAAGAGGGTGCATTGGGTTATGCGACTGTTGTAGATTTTGATGCAGCTAAGGATGGTGATCTTGGAATAATATCTGGTGGATCCACAAAGAAAACATTCAAATTTGACCGAGTATTTACCCCAAAGGACAATCAAGGTAAGCATGTCTATATATGGCTATATCTACGTGCTTGTTATGTTTATCTCATTCTGGAAGGTTGCAATGTATTGGCTCATTAAATTTTCTCATCTATGGGAAAGTTGAAATTCACCTAGGAAGCGTTTCTATATATGGCTATAATTGTAGTGCATGTTATATTTCTATTCTTCAGAAATGAAACTGAACAGTATAACTAGATGATCGAGGTTGCAATATATCCATTCTTTGAATTCTCTTATCTATGGGAAAGTTGAAATTTACTTAGGAATGGCACACTAGTTGACGCAAGAAAGTTGGAGTGCATGCCAAGCGTATAACCTTCGTGATGGGCAATTTCTTGAAAAGACTTTGGGGGTTCATTTTTCACTAATTAATGACAATGATACTAAAGTAAAAATATCATTCCCACTGAACGTCAGCATTGTTGTGCTATAAAGCAAGTTTATGATAATTTAATGAACTGGAATCTTGTAAGTGCATTTAAGCCTCCTAAGTTTTCCATGTAGTTTCTTTATAATATAGCAACTTATAATTGTTCATATGTTTTGCTACCAAATCAACACAAACTATAAGTTGCGTGAAAAATAGGATGTAGGGTAATCTACGGAAAATCCCCCTAAGGTTTTAAGAAGTGACACTTCACCCCCTCCCCCATTTCATACAAAAATAACTTTGATACCCAAGCTAATATTATAGTTTTATGCACTCCTATATAAACATATATATGTTTATTACAAAAAATAGTGATGTACATCAAGTAATTGATGATTATTTGACTAGAAATGGGATTTTTTTGGGTTTTTTTTTGGGGGGGTGGGGGGGGGGGGTTCTTTAAACCTCATGGGAATAATTTGCCAATCATGCAAACCTCAAGGGGACTTCTCTTAATTTACCCTAGAAAAGGCAATAAAAGCATTAAGACTAGTAATGCATTGGATAAACACCTTTACCTATATTTGTAGCTCATAATTATATCCAACACTATTGCTCCTGATGTATACCTAGTCTTTTGTTTCCTTGAACAGCTGATGCTTATACTGATGCCTCACAATCAATCACATCTGTTTAAGATGTATAAGACTATTACAAATGCATTAAATAACACCTTCACCTATATTTGTAGCTCTTAACTATATCCAACATAATTACTACTGATGTATATCTAATGCTTTGTTTCCATGAACAGCTGATGTCTATGCAGATGCATCGCCATTAGTCACATCTGTTTTGGATGGCTACAATGTTTGTATATTTGCATATGGCCAAACTGGGACTGGGAAGACCTTTACAATGGAGGGCAATGAGCAGAATAGAGGAGTTAACTATAGAACTCTGGAAGAGCTGTTCAAAATTGCCAGTGAGAGAAAGGAGACTTTTTGCTACAGCATTTCAGTTAGTGTTCTTGAGGTATACAATGAACAGATCAGAGACTTATTAGCAACATCCCCCTCATCAAAAAAGTGAGGTTCTTTTACTATCTTAATATTGTTCATATTTCTTACAAAATCGAGAAGTTTTTTGATGTAATAATATTGTTTTATTTCTTAGGTTGGAGGTGAGACAAGCAGCTGAAGGCTTACACCATGTGCCTGGAATAGTAGAGGCAAAAGTTGAAAACATTAAGGAGGTTTGGAATGTATTGCAAGCTGGAAGTAATGCAAGAGCTGTTGGATCTAACAATGTTAATGAGCATAGTAGTCGTTCTCACTGGTTTGTAGTTTTTCCCCCAGTTTCTTTATTTACTAAACTGATGTGCTTGAGGCATTCATATCATTTTTATTCTTACAAATTTCAGTATGCTTTGCATAATGGTGAAGGCAAAGAACCTAATGAGTGGAGAGTACACAAACAGCAAGCTTTGGCTTGTGGATTTGGCGGGAAGTGAGAGGCTAGCAAAGACTGATGTTCAAGGGGAGAGGCTTAAGGAAGCACAAAACATTAATAGGTCCCTTTCGGCGCTTGGAGATGTAATATCTGCCCTTGCAACAAAAAACAGTCACATACCTTACAGGTTTGGAGACAACCTTAATATGATATCTCTATTTTCTGGCCATTTAGCTTCTAATTGTATGTTCTCACATATTTCAGGAATTCCAAGTTGACTCATTTATTGCAAGATTCACTAGGTATTTTACTTTTGGTTTTCTGAAACTAATAGTGTCATTATATTTTTGGGTTAATTGCGGATAGACATCCTGTAGTATTGTTATTTTGAACTTACTACCCGTCTAGTTTTACATTTTGAAGATAGACCCCCAAGTGAATTTTTTCTACTCTTATGCCCTCTGAGATGGAGAGAATTGATTTTTGACAAGTAGACACTCTGAAGATGGTAAAAGAATAAAAAAAAATTCACTCAGGGGTCTATACACAAAAATAAAGCTCGATATACAGTGAATTCAAACCAACAATAATACAAGGGGGTCTATCTGCAGTTAACACTACACTTTTTGTATTCAAATATGTAAAAGGTTCAGCATGCTCTTCTATGTATCTTACCAAGCCAAATAAAGATATTAATACTTTTATATGCAGGAGGAGACTCAAAAGCGTTGATGTTTGTACAAATAAGCCCCTCAGAGTATGATTTAGGTGAAACTATGAGTTCATTGAACTTTGCAAGTAGGGTTAGGGGAGTAGAATTAGGTCCTGCAAGGAAGCAAATTGACACAGGAGAGCTACAAAAAGCAAAACAAATGGTGAGCCAACACTGCCTTCTGCATGTTATTATATTTTTACATATTTTCATTTTGGGTTAATACACATGGAAACAATCACAGTTATGCAATTATAGTTTATTTTTCTCCTCGACCTAATCCCTTCTTGTCATCTATCTACTGATCCTAACTGCACACTTCTGTCCAATTTCTTTTAATATTTATATAAGTTTAATTCAAACTCTTCCAGCTTATCATGAATACTTTTGCATATGTCGAGTTGTTGGAAAATTGTTTCTTCAGTATTTTCTGTTTATAAACAATGTTCTGTATTTTTTTCCTTGAAGCTTGATAAACTAAAACAGGAGCTAAGGATCAAAGATGAATCCTTGCGCAAGTTTGAAGAGAACTGCCAAAACTTAGAAAACAAAGTCAAAGGAAAAGAACAGCAATATAAAAGTTTGCAAGAAAAGGTATTTACTGAGTGATGTATAAGAGAGATGTGCCAAGTTAGTTTCTCTGTGGTTTTCTGACTTTTCTCTTATTTTGTTAAAGAACAAAGAGCTTGAAGGACAACTAGAGTCTAAAATGCAGTTGCAAAGTGCAACAGAGAGGCAACATTGGCAGCTATCAGACAAGTTGAAGGGGAAGGAGGAAGCATGCATTGGCCTTCAACAGAAGGTAGTTTCTTTTTCCCCTCAATATTTGGGGGTAATATTTTGACAGTTAAATAGTCTATTTAACATAGTAATACTCTCGGATAATTTGTTTTATTGTCGCATTTGTTTTCTATACTGATGGCGGTTGTATGTCCCACTTTAACTTGTTGTCATGATGAAATATTGTTCATTATTTTCTTGATCATATCTTGAAGGCCTAAAGATAATATTGAAAATAAAATATCAAATTATAGTATCTATGAGACGGACTTGGCAAAAAACTTGAAGAAAAATGTCAAACTTTTAATAGGGAATATAACCATAGATATCGGGTCGCTATAACGAACCGCGACCCGGGTTCAATAGTCCAGGATTCGTGGTGGAACACGACCTAATTCACCCACTGCAATGACCCAACTTAGAATTCAAATTAGATAAAATTAAAAAAAACACTTTTTTTAAAACAATAAACAAGAAAAAATGTGAAAAACTAAGCAAATAAAGTATGCATACCTTAATTACAACATGATTCTTAAGGTCTTTTGTTGCCCACTAATGATCTCAACTAGCATATTTCTTAAATTTGACTCTTGTAAAAACCTTTGATTCTTGCATTTAACCGAACCTAAAATGTACCATGTTCCCTACCTTATCTTATAAGCATAACCATTCATACCTAATTTCTAAAGAGTGGCAACCTTGGTTTCATCGTTCCGGATTTGTGGTGGAGCACAACCCGATTCACCCACTCCACTCCAACGACCTGATTTAGAATTCAAATTAGATAAATTTTTTTTAAAAAAACTCTTTTTAAAACAATAAACATGAAAAAAAAAGTTAGAAACTAAGCAAATAAAGTATGCATACCTTAATTGCAATATGATTCTCAAGTTTTTTTATTGTTACCATTATTGATATCAACTAGCATATTTTTCAAAATTGACTCTGACAAAACCTTTAATTCCTACATTTGACCGAACCTACATGTTCCTTAGTGTACCATATAACCATATACCCCCTTTGTACCCGAATGACTAATGAGTGGCATACCACGCACCCATTTATGTCCCATGAACCTGAATGAAGCAGCCACATTCCATGCAACTATGAATATAACATGTCGACTCATGCATTCATGTTGTTGATGCCTGAGATGCTTGTAAATTCTACTTGGTCACTCAGAGGGGGGGAAAGGAAACTGGTACATAGAATATATTTATTTTTTCTATTTAAGCAGATTTGCAAGGTTGTTCATATAATTATATGAATCATACCTAAAATCACCACACTTGGGAATTGGTCTTGTAGGTTATTTGGTAACAAAAGGTTGTTTAATTAGTTTATGACTAATCTGTGTGCTCAGGTGAAGGAGTTGGAACACAAGTTAAAGGAGCAACAACACTCGGAGTTTATGATCCTTCAAGAAAAGGTTCTTAAAATAGTTTTTTTTATATGTTTTAAATTTAAGCAGTGGAAAATACGAAGTTAACTCATATTCTCTTTTGTGTTTACTCATTACAGGTTAAAGAACTGGAAAGTAGGCTCAAGGAACAAATGCATTCTGAATCATTAGCTGCTCAAAAGGTAGGTCATAATAATCTTCATTCCAAATACCTAACTAGTAGAAAATGAAGCTCTTACAGTTAATTTGTTATGCAGGTTAAGGAACTAGAATTCAAGCTCAATAAGGAGAGAGAGCAATTCGAATCGATTCTTGAGCAAAAGGTAGTTTTTTTCTTTTTCGGGTAAAGATGAGCAAAAGGCAGTTTTATCCTTTAAAAAATGCACTACTTTCCTCTAGAATTAATTGCAAATAACCCCCTATACTATTGCCCAATTGTGAATAAACCCCAATAGTATCGCCCAATTGCGAATAGGCCCCTGAGTTAATTTATTTACTCTTTACCCCGTGTTCTTTTAACAAATTGACCTTAAAAGCATCGAAAAATTCACTTAGGGGTTCTGTCTGCAACAATAGAGCTAGGGGGAATTAACCCTTTAATTATACTTCATTCTTTTAGAAAGCTGTTTATAACTTATCTTTGGTTTTTGAAATGAAGGTTAAGGAGCTAGAACAGAAACAAACAGAAGAAAGAGAACTACAAGATTCCATGTCATTAAGAATTTCAACACCAATGAATGTGGAACCAACGATCGAAATTGATCCACAAATCCTAAGGAATTCCAACTCAATCAACAAGCAAATAACAAGCCATTCTTCGATTCTTCTGAAAGGGAGAGAGTCCCTTCATGAGATCAAAAGGAAGAGAGAAGCTGAGAATTGCATTGGAGTACCGACGATAACTTTAATGGAGAAGAAGATTGCGGTGCCTTGTGAATCGAATCGAGTTAGAAAAATTGATCCATCAAAGGCCTTTGGTAGGCTTACTAGATCATCTAAGGGTGTCACTGCACAGAAGGTAGGAATTAACAAGGAGAAGGATAGGCTGAGAAGCTGGGTAAGGTAGTAGCAAAAGCTCTGTCTGCGATAAATAGAGGAGTTCATGTGATTGATTTTGTATCTCCAGGTATAATTGATTGATTTCTTAGATTGGTTATACTTGCTTTGTACAACTAACAAGATAAGGGATGAGATCTTCTTACCGCTAGTAAGAAAGATAATATGATTGTAATATATATTGTTAATGCCTTCTCGACTAGTTTTTCTACGCTTTTTATACATAAGTTTTTTGAGCAAATATTTCTCATTGGCTAACCGATGCCTGCAAGAAACTTCCTCAACTGTTGGTTTATCGTAATGTCAATGTATCTACTTTCTGATGCTGCTTTTAGATACATGTAGTATTTGGTCTATGAGATAGCATTTGGTATTTGCATTGACGACATCCTGCAATATTTGAAGAAACAGGTAAGATTGGAAAGATTTCCTTTTGATTTCTAATTAATCGATTCTGTACAAAAGCATTCCGGGTATATATAACAAAGTCTTGATTCCTAAACCTGGTAAAAAGATATGTTAGGTAAGTCCTAGATAAGGTAGGATATCTCCTAATTATGATACACCAAATATATACAAATCAACACTCCCCCTCAAGTCCTCAAGTTGGCGCGTGTATATTGTAGATGTCCAACTTGCCTAACAAAAATTGAAATTGTGGCCTCGCTAGCGCCTTTGTAAAAGTATCCGCTGGTTGGAATTGAGAATGTATACAAGCTGTGACGATGTTTCCTGTTTGAATCTGCTCGCGAATATAGTGACAGTCAATTTCAATATGTTTGGTCCGCTCATGATAAACTGGATTAGCCGCAATGTGGATAGCAGATTGACTGTCACAAAATAACTCCATCGGTTCACGATGGACCACCAAAAGAGAAGTCAATAAAGACTTTGTTAGACCCTAGAGGGGGGGTGATTAGGGTCTTATGCTAATCTAATCCGATTATATGCCAATTAAAATATATTAACAAATTATTCTTGCAAGAGAGATATACAATATGTTACAAGCAAGAATAAGCAATATGAACAATGAGATATATCCTATATGATAGAGATATATACAAGGATATATAAACAACACAAGGGTAAATAATCTAAACAAGATAGTGGATGAAATAAATGAGTAATGCACAATTGGCGATATAAGATAAATGCAAACAAATACGCCAAAGACAAACTCAAACAAGCAATATGATCACGGAGTTCGGACCTTCCGTCCTACGTCTCCGCTCCCCACTCCCGGGGAGAAATCCACTATCAACCGGGTTTTCTACGTTCACCCGAATAACGTTTACACCTCACACTCGGTTTTCTAGCTAACCGAAAATTTTACAATCAACACACTATTGTAATCCCACTCTACACCCACTAAGTGTTGGACCTAGCCGTGTCTCCCTCAAGTGCTCGGTTACAACCTCTCCCTAGGCACGTCAACCGACGCCACTCCTCTTGGGACGATCCCCGACTCTCACCACACACTCCTCACTCGGTGTACAAGTGTATTACAAAGTGAATCTCACAATAAGGCTCAATACAATAATTGATTGTTCTCAACTATGGATGAGAACACAATGAAAGCACAATTCAAAGTTACAATCTCTCACCACCCAACTATACTATGTATGCAAATACTATAAGCTCAATGTGGGTGTGTGTAACAATGAGTAAAATAAAATCTAACTCAATTAGCAAACTAGCAATAATAAGAATATGAAAATCAATAATGAAATTGCTAGAGAAAAGAGTTAGAAAACTTCTCTATAAACACGAAGAAGAGGATGAAGAGGATTGAGAATGAATCCCTCAATCTGCAGTGAGAACTTCCTCTCTTGTAAACAGAAACCCAATCTTAAATAAACAGTAAAACCCTAAACCCTTGTTTAAAAACTTTGTTTTAAAAACACTTCTTAGATCCTTGAAAGAGAGCAGCAATAGGGTATTTATACCCACTCTAAATCTCAGTCAAAACCCCTAACAAAAGACAAAAATAGTCCCAGCAAACAGCTCAGAAAAATAGCCGTTGGAAGCCAACGGATACATTGGCGGTCGACCGGAAATTCTGTCGGTCGACCGACGGAGAACAAAAACACGAAGGATTGTTCTGCACCATCGTCGGTCCACCGGTGCGGTCGACCGATGGAGCTCTTGGTCGACCGCATCGGTTGATCGACCAACTCTCTGCTACATGGTGACGAAAGAACAAATGATCGGTCGACCGGTGCGGTCGACCGAAAACTGACACAGCAGAAAACTTATCAAATAAATTCCAAAAAATATAAAACTTTGGGGAATGATTGTAGGCATGATAGTAAACATGCTACAGTGACTGGTTATCAGAAAGGACCTCCCAAATGAAAAATATCATCATTTTACAAACTAGTCCAAAACATGAAAATATGAGATACTTGAATTTTGATGTTTTGACATAAACCAACTTTTGAAACTTTGTGAAATGTTTTTATAGACTTAGTAAACCATGTATAAACTGATATTCAAGTCTACAAACTAAGAATATAATATTTTCAAAAAATTGCATATTCTATGCAATGTTTTCAAAAACACAATAGTAAATATGAAATATGTGATTTCATATTATAAACATGAAAACTCAAAAACTATGTATGTATATATATAACTATATATATGTATAGAAACCAAAACTTATGTATATATATATAACTATATATATATACGAAGATACCAATAAATGTGTGTGTATAGATATTGAGCTTAGAGTATATAACACACATAATATAAAATCTAAAACTACTTTACCCAAGCAATCTTAATCTTCAATTAAGCTTGACTTGGTACACTTGCGGATGAATCTTGAATTTGATCTTTAACTTGAATTGTATAGGCTTCAACCCGACATTCCGCCAACCTCCTTTGGATATCATCGTTGAAGCGCAATCCATCCAACCTCCAACAACGTTGTTTGTCTACAATATATAAGAATATACAAACACTAGACAAACAACATTAGTAGTAAATTGTTTGTTAAATATCATCAAAACAAAGAGGCCTAGCCGTAGATGTCATGGCTCGATATTTAGCCTCTGCCAATGATCTCGAGACCATGTTTTACTTTTTTATTTTCCACGACACCGGTGACTGTCCGAGCATAATAAAATAACCAGTGACCGACCTCCACGTAATAGGGCAGCTCACCCAATCTGAATCACAATACGCACGCAATCTCAAGTTACTATTAGCTCACAGCAAAATTCCTTGACCTGGTTTGCCCTTAAGGTAGAGTACAACACGCAGTGCAGCCTCAAAATGTTCCTTGTGTGGTGCTTGCGCAAACTGCAAAAGAATGTGCATCGAATATGAATTCTCAGGGCGCATAATCGTCAAATAAATCAAATGTCCCACGAGACGTCTGTAGGCCGCACAATCATCAGCTTCCTCCCCCTTGGCCAAAGCAAGTTTTTGGTCTTGCTCCATTGGTGTTTCAGATGGCTCTAAGCAAGCCGGTTTTGGCTAGAATGTCTAAAGCATATTTTCTCTGGCACAAGAATAATCCTTGTGATGATCTTGCCACTTCGATGCCAAGAAAGAACTTTAACGTCCCCAAATCCTTTATGTGGAAACATTCATTCAAGTAAACTTTGAACATCGCACAAGCCTGATTATAGGAAAATTTTGCGAGAAAAATGAGAATGAAATTCATATTAATCTCCCTAACTGACTTAGGAAAAGATTGAATACAATCTCTCAATGTAATCTCTCTCTAACTGACTTAGAAAAATAAATTACAATTTTCTCTTATCAGTTTCCCAATTTACAAAAGAGAGAATGAATCGACGGAGATCCTTCTCTTTGTCTAAACATGGGTCCTTCTTAGTGGCGATGGGAGTTTAACTCTTGTATGCTGTTGACGATCCGAGCACTTCGCTTCGTGAAACGTTCGTCTATTCCTCTTGACTTGAAGTCGGGAAGAACTTGTGATGCAATTTTAGAACTCTAAATGAGTTTAAGAACTCTGTAAAAGAGTTAATTTCAGAGAGGATTTCAATCCTTTTGAACTAAAATAAGCCCAGGGCTGATCTCAAAGTTCTTCAACCGAAAATGATTCAAAAGCTAAGCCAAAAAACTTTCAAAAAGCCTTAATCAAGCTCTCACCAAGTTCTCCCTTTTTCCAGCTGTGAACACAGCTATTTATAATGTTTAAGGGGTGTAACTGACCCCTTAAATTGCTCCATAATGGGGGTTTAATGCTCTCATTACGTGCAAAATGGTTTTGGAACCGTTTAAAACGTGTTTGAATCAGTCAAACGCGAGATTCACGTTTAGGAGTGAGCCCCGTGTTTAATTTTTTGAAACGCGAAGGTGATCTCTGTGTTTACGACCTCCATGTTTAGCAACCATTGCATCTATGCGAGGGTCGACCTCCGCGTTTAGCTATTGAAATGTGAGGGCCGCGTTTGGCTTCGAAGATGAAAATATCATCAATTTGTAATCTTTGTGTCACCTTTGCATCAAGTCTTCTCAGAATACAAAGGTCATCATCTTGTAACTCTTGCGCTCTAGCTTTTGAAGATATGAGAATCGTCAAATTGTAACTATCATTAATTGATATAAAAGTCGTAAGATCGTGACCTCCATCATTTGTGGGGACTAGCTATCTACAGTGATTTTTAGACAGCCTACAGAACTCCCTCTAAAGTTTTTGAAAGTTCGCGGTTGACTGGAACAAAATTTTGAAATACTTTGGATCTCGATTTTGTTCTTGGAGTTGTTGAGTTCTCACTACATCCGATTAAAAGGTATCATGAACTTGGTTGAAGGGATTTGCTACACAAGACCCGTGCAAGGGTGAGCACTATACTTCTGCTTCTGAAACGTGGAGGTAAGCCTCGCGTTTGGCTTCTGAAACGCTAAGGTGGACTTCTGCGTTTTGATTAGCAAAATGCGGGGTTGGCCTTCATGTTTTGAAATTGAAACGTGGTTTTGACCCTCGCATTTTGATTTTGAGATGCGGGGATGACCTTTGCGTTTGGTAATGGGAAAGCGGGGCTGACCCTCGCGTTTTGATTTTAAGATGCGTGTATGACCCTCATATTTTGAAATTGAAACGCGGGTCTGACCCTCACATTTTGAAATTAGAACTTGAGTCTGACCTTCACGTTTTGGTCTTGAAACACGAGGCTGACTCCTCGCGTTTTGATATTGAAACACGGGGCTGACCCTCGCATTTTGAATTTGGAATACGGGAATGACCCTCGCATTTGGAACACGGGAATGCACCTCACATTTTAACAATGAACACTTGTCATATTGTTAAAAAGATCGAGTTCATGGGGGTTTAACTGTTAGAGGTGTGATGTTAACATAACAATAATTTGGGGGTTTATCATCCTATTGAAGAGAATTGATAAATTGATCTTGCCAGAGGTGTGATATTAACTTGACAAAATTATATACTTATGATTTGAATAAGATTTTGATGACCTATCGTTCTATTAAAGAGAGTCGATAAGTTAATTTTGTCAGAGGTGTGATGTTAACTTGACAAAATTAGGTACTTGTGATTTGAACAAGATTTTGAAGATCCATCGTTCTATTGAAGAGAGTCGATAAGTTAATTTTGTCAGAGGTGTGGTATTAACTTGACAAAATTGGATACTTGTGATTTGAACAAGATTTTAAGGACCTATCGCTCTATTGAAGAGAGTCGATAAGTTGATTTTATCAGAGGTGTGGTATTAACAAGAGTTTCAACCATTGTTCCAGCGAGATTAATGTCGGATTGTGCCACCACTTCTTCATCGGTGAAAAAGTTGGTCCCTAGTAGAGTCGCCATCTTTTGTTTGTGGAAAAAATTTGCGAGAAAAATAAGAATGAAATTCATATTAATCTTCCTAACTGACTTAAGAAAAGAAAGAATACAATCTCTTAATGTAATCTCTCTCTAACTGACTTAGAAAAAGAGATTACAATTTTCTCTTATCGGTTTCTTGATTTACAAAAGAGAGAAGGAATCGACGGAGATCATTCCCTTTGTTTACAACTGTGTCCTCTTTGGTGGCGATGTGAGTTTAACTCTTATATCCCGTTGACGATCCGAGCACTTTGCTTCGTAGAACGTTCGTCTATTCCTCTTGACTTGAAGTCGGGAAGAACTTGCGATGCAAGTTTAGAACTCTAAATAAGTTTAAGAACTTTGGAGGAGTTTAAGAACTCTGTAAAAGAGTTAATTTCAGAGAGGAATTCAATCCTTTTGAACTGAAATAAGCCAAGGGCTGATCTCAAAGTTCTTCAACCGAAAATGGTTCAAAAGCCAAGCCAAAAAGCTCTCAAAAAGCCTTAATCAAGCTCTCACAAAGTTCTCCCTTTTTTCAGTTGTGAACATAGCTATTTATAGGGTTTAAGGGGTGTAACTGACCCTTTAAATTGCTCCATAATGTGAGTTTAATGCCCCCCATTACGTACAAAATGGTTTTAGAACCATTTAAAGCGTGTTTAAATCAGTCAAACGCGAGATTCACGTTTAGGAGTGAGCCCTGCGTTTAATTTTTTGAAACGCGAAGGTGACCTCCACGTTTAGCGACCTCTGTGTTTATGATCTCCGCGTTTAGTGACTTACGCATCTATGCGAGGGTCGACCTCCGTGTTTAGCTATTGAAATGTGAGGGTTGCATTTGGCTTCGGAGACGCAAAGATCGTCAATTTGTAATCTTTGTGTCACCTTTGCATCAAGTCTTCTCAGAATACAAAGGTCATCATCTTGTAACCCTTGTGCTCTGGCTTTTGAAGATATGAAAATCATTAAATTATAACTCTCATTGATTGATATAAAAGTCATCAGATCATGATCTCTAACATTTATGGGGACTAGCTATCTGTAGTGATTTTTAGACAACCTACAAAGCCTTAGAATTATTCCCAGCCAAAATAATGTCATCCACATATATTAGAAGTCCCATAAAGACTCTAGTTCTGTGAGAGGTAAACATGGAATAATCGGCCAAGGACTGAACAAAACCATATCTCATGAGTGCCGCCGTTAATTTGTTGAATCCGCTGCGAGACGCTTAACGTAACCCATATATGGACTTGCGAGTCGACAAAATCGATTGCCCCGATCAGTTTTAAAACCTGGAGGAAGCTGCATATAGACTTCTTCGTTCAAATCTCCATGTAGAAACGCATTATTCACATCCATTTGGTGCAACTCCCATCCTCGTGCTACATCCACAGATAAGAAAACTCGGATAGAGACAAGCTTGGCAGCTGGCGTGAAAGTCTCGTGAAAATCAAGACCTTCAACCTTTGTGAACCCTTTCACCATAAGTCGTTCCTTGTACCTCTCCACGGTGTCGTTTGCCTTGTACTTGATCTTGAAAACTCATTTGCAATCAATAGGTTTCTTCCCTTCAGGCAATTGCTCTAGAGTCCACGTTTGATTAGCCTCCAATGCGGCAATCTCCTTGGCCATTGCCTCGTGACATTGTTCTTCTTTGACAACCTCTGCATAACTTCTCGGTTCCACCTTTGAAGTGATGGCCGCCAAGAACTTTCGATGTTTCTGAGATAAATTATCAAATGTTACATAATTTTCTAAGGGATAAGGTGTACCTGAGGAGCTTTCATGTCACAGTAGCTTCAAAGGGGGGTAAATGTGAATACTAGTTTCCTAATTTTCCTCTAGATCAATCCCAAACAAATCCCCATGTAGCCCTGAAGTTTGACTATTGTTTCGCTCATCATTTGCTTCTACATGGTCATGACTACATGCACAGGTGGATGGTGCCCGATGTTGTCCCGCGCCCAGTTCCCTTATACGATCATGTCGAGATGCCTTCTTAGCCAAAGAGAATCCTATGTCTTTCGATGACCCCGTAATAGCAGAGTAGACCACGTAATCGTCAAGTCGGGCCGGTTGTCGATTCGCCTATCATGGCCTATCAGCATCTCCTTCACCTCGGGCTACAATTTCGCAGGATACACTTGGACTGCCCCTTGATTCAGGCTCATCATCTTGACCCATATTCTGCATCTCTAGCTCATTCACAATCTCAATACTTTCCTCTGATTCCTTGAACGGTTCCTCCCATCTTGTGGAAATTTCGTGAAAGTCCTGTGTGATATTTTCGTCATAAGCAAATGGGAAAACATCCTCATGAAAAGACATGTCCCGAGAGCAAAAGAAAGTTTTTTGCTCAAGGTCGTATAACTTCCAACCTTTCTTGCCATGGGGATATTGTGACGCCCCTGGGTTCACACAAGGCTGCAGTCCAAGGTGAAACTAAGAATGTCAAACCTGCCATGCACCACACCGTGCAATAACATGTTTCACCATCACAATTAACATCTATCTAGTAGAGTCAACAACTGGTGTATGTACAAAACAGGTAAAAGATGATACAAGATATAGTGATGAAATGATAATAGTCACATAAATATCTCATCATCCAACATACAGAAATACATAGTCAAGATATGAGTAGATAAACTGGAATACTCAACTGGAATACTCAACATACAGAAACACATAAATATCTCATCATCCAACATACAGAAATACATAGTCAAGATATGAGTAGATAAACTGGAATACTCAACAAGTCTCAAATACAAATGTCTGACAAGAGGAAATAAGGCACACCGCCTTTACAACTTCTAGAATAAGACTCTCAAATACCTAAACAAAAGTCTACTGTGGAACTCCAAAAGAAAATATATCTAAGTAAACAGCTGAAGCTAAAATGCCTTGCCATCAACCTGCGACTCTCCGGGCTCCTGACTCGTTACCTAAAAGAGGGCGGGACAACGAGCGTCAAAGCGCTAGCGAGTAACATCACAACCAACCCCAAGGGAACAGGGCTCGTTGTATAAGAAAATACAGTTAATATATAAGAGATCTAAAATCATTGATCTTACTAACGAGGGTTTTAGTATTTAGAAATTTACAACACGGGTATAGGTACGTCGAGCAAAATAATCCAAACAAGGAAACCCTCATGTATATACCTTGTATCTCAAATTGTAAATCTCTAAACACCAAACCCGAGGTTCTAGTACAGAAATCAATAATAAAAGAAATACAACTAATCTCAGAACATAAGTACAGAGCCATGTCAAAAATCTACATAATTATCATGTCGTGATCTTCTGTGAGATAGTCATATGTAGGGTTAAGAACTATGTCCGAAACAGAAACTATTTATATCGTAGTTTCCAAACTCATGAAATAAGTGGCAAATGTCCAACACGAGGACTGAAATGAATCATAGTCCAACACGAGGACTTCTATGGATTATAGTCCAACACGAGGACTTCTATGGATTATAGTCCAAGCTGAGATATATAGAATAATCTACTTATATCAATCCATACTCAAATCAGTGTGTAAGTCCCCAATTTATACCCTCAGGTCATCTATCATGCATGGACACATAGTAAGACTAAATACCATTGTCAGATAAACCAGGTAATCACTCGAACCTGAACGAATATTCAAGAATGCACAAAACAGGGAAAAAGCAACAGAGAGAACGGCGGTCGACCGCACCGGTCGACCGCTCCCTGATACGTTCTGTCGGTCGACCGCTGCGACCTCGCGGTCGACCGACAGAGCGTCGCGGTCGACCGATGAGGCTCTGCGGTCGGGCTCTGCGGTCGACCGCAGCCCCAAAACGAGCCCAGCGGTCGACCGCACCGGTCGACCGCCAAGCGGACAGAAACCCAATCTGGGTTTTCTGTCAGCTGCTAAACCTGAAATAAAACTTGATATTTTACGATAACATGAGTTTTAATGATTCAAAAATCATACTGAAGATAAACAACAAATTCCCAAGCTTGAAATCTACATTTCCAATATTCTAAATCCATGAGAAACAAACCAAAAACGTTTTAATAACTGTAAAAATGATTTAATTCTTGTTTAGGCAAATTTCAGATCTAGATCTTCATTAACGGAACATTTGTGAACTTTTGAAAACTAAAATCTCTGATTTCTGTTAACCATATTATAGAGAATTCATTTTTTATACAAAAATACCATTTTGGCTCATCAAAACTCATAAAAATCCAAGAGAAAACCATAGAAAACAGGGGTGAGGGATTGGGCGAGATGATACTCGCCTTAGATGCTGACAACTGCCCTGGAGATGATCCTCCTTCGATCAAATCTGCGAAAATCCCCTGAAACTCCTCCGAACTCCTCAAATCGCCAGATCCAGCTAGGGTTTTTGAGAGAAGAGAGATGGGGGCTAGGGTTTTAGGTCTGAGATGAAGAGGAGCTCTCCTGGGTTGGAATAGTATATGTACCAATTCCCTAACCCGACCCGAAACCCAAAATACCAAAACAAAAACCCGTAAAAACCCAAACCTGAAAACTTCTCTGACCGCGGTGCGGTCGACCACGTCGGTCGACCGCGCAACTGTAAAATGCCTGCTGTTAGGCCTTTTACATGCTGGTCATTACACTCGATTTCTCTCACTTATAAACACCTGTTGGGTTCTCAAACACAGATAATTACATTCATCTGATATATATATGGTTATTTATCACAAAAGAAAGATTTATTACTATTTATTCACACCATTTCATTATAAAATTTTGGGGTTTTACATTCTTCCCCCCTTAAAAGAATTTCGTCCTCGAAATTCGGAAATTATACGAATCTCAAAATATGAACTACTAGATAATATATAGAGATATTTATACTTAACGATCTAAAATGATAATATTCTCGCTCAAATCTTAATCTAGTGGAACTAGTACATCGGGCGAAAAATCCAAACAAGGAACCCCCCCATACATATACCATGTGTTCCAAAAGATTAAAAATTAAGCGAAAATATATTCATTCTAGTGTTAAATATAAACATAACCAAAAATATAACATAAAGTAATATATATAACATAATAAGGATTAATTTACCTGCTCAACCAAGTGTGGGTAGTCGCGACGCATGTCCTCTTCGCGCTCCCAAGAAATCTCCTCAATGCCTCATCGGTTCTACTGAACTTTCACTAAGGGAATCACCTTATTTCTAAGTCTCTTGTCCTCTCTGGCAAGAATACGAACCGGAATCTCGACAGTAGTCAAATCCTCCTGAAGTTCAATCTCTGGTGCATCCAATACTCGCTGCTGCTCCTCATCATGTAAGTGTTTCTTGAGCATAGAAACATGAAATACATTGTGTATACTAGACATCGATGCTGGAAGATCTAGTCTGTATGACACAACTCCAACACACTCCAGAATCTGAAATGGTCCAATGAATCTCGGCGCAAGCTTCTCCCGTCGCCCAAATCGCTGTACGCCTTTCATAGGCGATACCTTCAGCATGACTGAGTCTCCCACCTGAAACTCTAAAGGTCTTCGCCTCTTGTCTGCATAACTCTTCTGCCGACTTTGAGCGGCTAGAATCCGCTCCCTGATCAATGCTACCTTCTCGGTAGTTTGCCTCACTAGCTCTGGCCCAAGCATCAGGCTGTTCTCTGGCTCCGCCCAACATATCGGCGATCTACAGGGCCTCCCGTATAATGCCTCATATGGAGCCATACCGATCATCGCTTGATAACTATTGTTATAAGCGAACTCGACCAGTGGAATATGATCCTCCCAACTGTCCTAAAAATCAATGACACAAGCTCGTAACATGTCTTCCGACACCTGATTCACTCTCTCTGTCTGACCATCTGTCTGAGGGTGGAAGACACTGCTGAATGATAGACTGCTGCCAAAAGAGTCCTGAAAACTCCTCCAAAAGTGCGAAGTGAACACCGAACCTCGATCCGATACAATCGTGTCTGGAACTCCATGAAGTCGAACTATCTCCCTGATAAATATCCTCGCATAGGCCTCGGCGGTATAAGTAGTCCTCACTAGAATGAATGTGCCGACTTCGTCAACCGATCCATAATTACCCAAACTGAATCATTCCCCTTCTTCGACTTCGGCAACCCCACAATAAAATCCATGGAAATGTTTGCCCACTTCCACTCTGGAATGGGTAAAGGCTGAAGTGTCCCTGCCGGTCTCTGATGCTCTGCCTTCACCTGCTGACAGGTAAAACATCTAGCCACATAGTCTGCAATCTCTCTCCGCATACCACTCCACCAGAAATGCCTCTTCAGGTCCTTGTACATCTTGGTAGTCCCTGGATGCACTGTGTACCGAGTATGGTGTGCCTTATCAAATAACTCTCTCTTCAGCTCTGCACTGTCTGGCACAACCAATCTACCCTTCATCCGTAGACCTCCATCAGCTCTAATGGTCCAATCAGTCTTAGGCTCTTTAGAAATCTCCTCCTTTCGGATTTTAATCTAAGAGTCTCCCAACCGAGCTCTGACAACTCTGTCACTCCAAGATGGCTGCACTGAGATAGCTCCCAAGAATGCACTGGTCCCTCTAATCTCGGGCCTAAAATCAAACTGGCTAAGAGTGATAAGATCCCGATGTAGTGAACACCTCAAAGTCAAAATCCGAGATCGACGCTTCCTGTTTAATGCATCTGCCACGACGTTCGCCTTCCCCGGATGATACTGGATCGCGAACTCGTAGTCCTTAATAAACTCAATCCATCTCCTCTGTCTATGGTTGAGTTCCTTCTGGGAAAAGAGGTACTTCAGACTCTGATGGTCTGTAAACAACTCAAACTGCACTCCATATAAGTAGTGCATCCATGACTTCAGTGCAAATACCACTGCTGCTAACTCCAAGTCATGAGTGGGATAGTTCTGCTCATGCACCCCCACCTGCCGTGAGATATAGGCTACTACCCTCTGAGTCTGCATCAATACGCCTCCTAAGCCTGCCAACGATGCATCTGTATATATGACGAATGTCCTGTCACTGCTCGGAATAGTCAAAACCGGCGTTGTAGTCAACTTAGTCTTCAAAATATCAAAGGCCTTCTGGCACTCCATGCTCCATATGAACTGTACACCCTTCTTCGTAAGGTGTGTAATAGGCGTCGCAATCTTCGAGAAGTCCTGAATGAACTTCCTATAATATCCAGCTAGACCTAAAAATTTGCGAATCTCTGTCACCGTCTTTGGTGGCTCCCAATCAAGAACTGTCGTGACCTTAGCCGGGTCTACTGCTATGCCCTCTCTACTGATGATGTGACCAAGGAATCTGACTTTTGAAAGCCAAAATTCGCATTTGCTGAACTTGGCATACAGCTGATGCTCCTGAAGAGTCCTCAACGCTATCCGTAGATGCTCCTCGTGATCCGCCTCCGATCTCGAGTAAATAAGAATATCATCGATGAACACGATCACGAACTAATCTAAGAAGGGACGGAAAACCCGGTTCATCAAATCCATGAATATTGTGGGTGCATTGGTCAACCCAAATGGCATGACCAAGAACTCGAAGGACCCATATCGAGTAAGAAAAGCGGTCTTGGGAATATCCATCTCCCGGACCCGCGGCTGATGATAGCCAGAACGAAGATCAATCTTCAAGAAATACTGCGCTCCCTACAACTGGTCAAACAAGTCATCAATCCTAGGTAGTGGGTACCTATTCCAGATAGTGACCTTGTTCAATTCTATATAATCTATGCATAATCTCATACTACCGTCCTTCTTCTTCACGAAGAGGACCGGCGCGCCCCACGGAGAATGACTCTGGTGAATAAAACCCTGAGCTAGCAACTCGTCCAACTGGGTCTGAAGCTCCCTGGCTGTGCCTGGCTGCAACTCAATACAGAACTCCACCTCTCTCACTGGAGGCAATCCGGGTATGTCCTGAAAGACATCCGGATACTTTGAGACAACTCTAGTCTCTAATAACTCAGCACCCTGATCCCGTCGCAGCACCTCCTCGATGTACGCCAGAAATGACTCCGTAAGTCGGTTGCCCTGAGAGGTGGCTACAATCATCTTGAACCCATCGGACGCTCGCAGCTTGACTGTCTTCGCAAAGCAGTCAATACTAATATGGTAGGAAGACAACCAATCCATACCAAGGATGACATCGAACTCGGACATAAGGGGTGGAAACAGATAAAGGTGTGTCTAGAGGCTGAGCTACGAGCTGGAGTCTAGCCATAAATGCATGAGATATGAAGGAATGCGAAGCTCCCGAATCGAAAAGAATACGGGCGGAAAAGGAATTCACAAAGAACGTACCCTCCACTACTGCTCCGCTAGCTCCATGGTCACGGGAACTACCGCATAAACCCTGCCCGTGGCTGAAGACTGCTCTGCTGCTAGAGATGGGGAATATGGGACAATCTGCCCCTGAGGAACCTCCTGAACTGCGCGAATCTGTCCCTCAGTCCTCTGAACTGCTGGCGGTGCCTCCAGCCTGTTCTGCTGGCCCTGACCTCTGCCCTGCTGGCGCTGCTACTGCTGCTGGTTCGGACCCTTGCCCTGCTGGGCTCCTGCTGGTGCGCTACGACACTCTGATGCCTTATGCCCGACCTTGTGATAATTAAAACAAGATCCATGGAACTTGCGCTGCTGATGCGCTCTCTGATCCTGTTGGGGTCCCCTTTTATAAGAGCCCTGATGCTGCTGCTGCTGCCCTGAAAAAGGTCTCTTGTTCTTGCTCTTATCTCCACTCTGTCCTGTCTTTCCCTTCCCCTCCTTGTCCTTCTGGAACATAGTGGTCTCAATCTCCTGAGAAGTGGCAGCCTCAGCTACCTCCCTAACTGAATAAAACCTCCTGGACACGAGGCCTGATGCTCTCCTGTCTGCCACATTCCTGTGAAATGCAACAGCTCCATGAACCTGCTCTCAAAGTCTGCAACTGTCATGTCGATCCCCCTGAGTCAAACGGGACAACTCAAGTTCCTTCCCAGTCCGTGCTGCTGAAGAAACGTACTTCCCATCAAAGAAGTAAATGAAGTCCTCCCATGTGAGGGTCGTCCTCTGCTCTGGAGTAAACTGCAGTCGGTACCATCTCCCGGCATCTCTCTTCAGGCTGTAGGATGCCAATCTCTGCTTATGGACTGAGTCTACACCGAGTATGTCCAGAATATTGCCCACATCCTCCTTCCACTTATGGGCTGCAAGAGGGTCTGGTGACCCCTGGAACTCTGGTGCCCTCATCTTCTGATACCTCTCCACCATACGGAGCCAAGCCTCCTGCTCTGTGGCTCTATCTGGGGCTGCTAGAGGAATGGCTACAGGCGTGACCTCTGGGGGTCTTTCTCTGACAGGAACGGCAGGTATCCCCTGCTGCTGAGCTACCGGTGGTGGTGGTGTCCGTGGTGTTATATGAGTCGTCACCAACTCCTCAATGGCTGTCATCCGGGCAATGAGATGCTACGGCTCTGGTGGAGCCTGCTGAGGCTCGGACTGAGCTGGCTGCTGCTCTGATGGAGTCTGCTGTGACTCTGCCTGGCTAGCTCTCTTGGTACGAGGTCTACCACGTCCTGCCATCTATCTCTCTCTGGTGATAAGAAAAATAAAGTTTATGAGTCAAAACAGACCTTTATAAATAACATATCACATTAAAATTTTCACAACATATAGTATTCACACAAATACTTTGCATTTACACCAAATAGTTATCATAAAAAAAAATTTCTCAAATTTTTGAGATATACGCATATATCGTCCTCACTCATACTAGGAAATCCTTAGCGGACTCTATGCATGAATCCTAAGAAACTCTATCCTAGCTCCACGACTCGACACAGGATGATCCTAAGGATACTAGAATTAGAGCTCTGATACCAACTGTGACGCAAGGCTGCAGTCCGAGGTGAAACCTAGGATGTCAAACCTGCTATGCACCACACCGTGCAATAACATGTTTCACCATCACAATTAACATCTATCTAGTAGAGTCAACAACTGGTGTAGGTACAAAACAGGTAAAAGACATTACGAGGAATACTGATGAAATGATAATAGTCACATAAATATCTCATCATCCAACATACAGAAATATATAGTCATGATCTGAGTAGATAAACAGGAATACTCAATAAGTCTCAAATACAAATGTCTGACAAGAGGAAATAAGGCACACCGCCTTTACAACTTCTAGAATAAGACTCTTAAATACCTAAACAAAAGTCTACTGTGGAACTCCAAAAGAAAATATATCTAAGTAAACAGCTGAAGCTAAAATGCCTTGCCATCAACCTGCGACTCTCCGGGCTCCTGGCTCGTTACCTGAAAGGGGGCGGGACAATGAGCGTCAAAGCGCTAGCGAGTAACATCACAACCAATCCCAAGGGAACAGGGCTCGTTGTATAAGAAAATACAGTTAATATATAAGAGATCTAAAATAGTATTTAGAAATTTACAACACGAGCATAGGTACGTCGAGCGAAATAATCCAAACAAGGAAACCCTCATGTATATACCTTGTATCTCAAATTGTAAATCTCTAAACACCAAACCCGAGGTTCTAGTACAGAAATCAATAATAAAAGAAATACAACTAATCTCAGAACATAAGTACAGAGCCATGTCAAAAATCTACATAAGTATCATGTCGTGATCTTCTGTGAGATAGTCATATGCATGGTTAAGAACTATGTCCGAAACAGGAACTATTTATATCGTAGTTTCCAAACTCATGAAATAAGTGGCAAATGTCCAACACGAGGAATGAAATGAATCATAGTCCAACACGAGGACTTCTATGGATTATAGTCCAACACGAGGACTGTGAAATTGTGCAAAGGTCGCTGAGATATATAGAATAATTTACTTATATCAATCCACACTCAAATCAGTGTGTAAGTCCCCAATTTATACCCTCAGGTCATCTATCATGCATGGATACATAGAAAGACTAAATACCAATGTCAGATAAACCAGGTAATCACTCGAACCTGAACGAATATTCAAGAATGCACAAAACAGGGAAAAATAGTCCAACACGAGGACTGTGAAATTGTGCAAAGGTCGCTGAGATATATAGAATAATTTACTTATATCAATCCACACTCAAATCAGTGTGTAAGTCCCCAATTTATACCCTCAGGTCATCTATCATGCATGGATACATAGAAAGACTAAATACCAATGTCAGATAATCCAGTCAAACTCTCGAACATGAGTGAAATGCTCAAATCAGTGTGTAAGTCCCCAATTTATACCCTCAGGTCATCTATCATGCATGGATACATAGAAAGACTAAATACCAATGTCAGACAATCCAGTCAAACTCTCGAACATGAGTGAAATGCTCAAAAATACCCAGAACAGGAAAATCACAGCAGACAGTGCGGCGGTCGACCGCACCGGTCGACCGCACACTGATACGCACCTGGCGGTCGACCGCTGCGACCTCGCGGTCGACCGACAGAGCGTCGCGGTCGACCGATGAGGCTCTGCGGTCGACCGCAGCCCTAAAATGAGCCCAGCGGTCGACCGCACCGGTCGACCGCCAAGCAGACAGAAACCTAATCTGGGTTTTCTGTCAGCTGCTAAACCTAAAATAAAACTTGATATTTTATGATAACATGAGTTTTAATGATTCAAAAATCATACTGAAGATAAACAACAAATTCCCAAGCTTGAAATCTACATTTCCAATATTCTAAATCCATGAGAAACAAACCAAAAACATTTTAATAACTGTAAAAATGATTTAACTCTTGTTTAGGCAAATTTCAGATCTAGATCTTCATTAACAGAACATTTGTGAACTTTTGAAAACTGAAATCTCTGATTTCTGTTAACCATATTATAGAGAATTCATTTTTATACAAAAATACCATTTTGGCTCATCAAAACTCATAAAAATCCAAGAGAAAACCATAGAAAACAGGGGTGAGAGATTGGGCGAGGTGATACTCGCCTTAGATGCTGACAACTACCCTGGAGATGATCCTCCTTCGATCAAATCTGCGAAAATCCCCTGAAACTCCTCTGAACTCCTCAAATCGCCAGATCCAGCTAGGGTTTTTGAGAGAAGAGAGATGGGGGCTAGGGTTTTAGGTCTAAGATGAAGAGGAGCTCTCCTGGGTTGGAATAGTATATGGACCAATTCCCTAACCCGACCCGAAACCCAAAAGACCAAAACAAAAACCCGTAAAAACCCAAACCTGAAAACTTCTCTGACCGCGGTGCGGTCGACCGCGTCGGTCGACCGCGCAGCTGTAAAATGCCTGCTGCTAGGCCTTTTACATGCTGGTCATTACACTCGATTTCTCTCACTTATAAACACCTGTTGGGTTCTCAAACACAGATAATTACATTTATCTGATATATATGGTTATTTATCACAAAAGAAAGATTTATTACTATTTATTCACACCATTTCATTATAAAATTTTGGGGTTTTACAGATATCCTACAAACAAGCATCGCCGACTTCAAGAACCAAACTTGTCCTTCTACCTAGAGTTGTATGCGCGTAACGCAAACACCCAAACACCTTAATGTGCTCATAAGATGGTTTCGTGCCAAACAGAATCTCATGTGGTGACCTTTTGTACAATTTAACAGTAGGCGTTTGGTTAATCAAGTAAGCCGCTGTCAAAATACACTCACCGCAATTTAGCAGTAGGGGTTCGATTAATCAAGTAAGCCGCTGTCAAAATACACTCACCCCAAAATTTAATTGGCAATGAGGCTTGAAAGCGTAGTGCCCTAGCCACCTCTAGGATGTGTCTATGTTTACGTTCGACTCTTCCATTTTGTTGCGGCGTGTCCGTGCATCTGGTTTAGTACATAATGCCGTTTTTCTTATAGAATTCTCACATAGGCCCCTCAAATTCCAAACTGTTATCACTCTGGATCTTTTTACAGTTTTTCCAAATTGTGTATTAACAAGTTTACAAAATTCCATGAGTAGCTTACTAGCCTCACTTTTCTCCCTCATCAAATATATCCAGACCCCCGGCTGTAATCATCCACTAAAGTACTAAAATAATATGCACCACACGAAGAAGGTTTTCCGATGAGGTCCCCATAAATCACAATGAATCAATTCAAAGCAATCAACTATATTACTATTAATTAATGGAAAAAGAGAACACGTCTGTTTTGCTCTATAACAAGCATCACAAATAACATTGTTCTTGAAATTAGAATGATCAGTATCCGAAATAAAAGAAAGATGTTGACTAGATTGATGTCCTAATCGCCGATGCCAGACAGTGTATGAGTCCAACCACTCTGCTTTCATCATTGAATGTGACTTGACATGTTTGTAGTAGTAGACCCCCTCGAATCTCACCCGCTCTAATCGGCATCCTCGAGGTACGGTCCTGTATCACGCAAAGCTCATTAGTAAACATGATTTGATAATTTATCCTAGAAATTAATTGACGTATGGAATTCAAATTGCAAGTTAAATTTGGCATGTAAAGAACATCAATTAGTGTCATATCTGGACTTAAAACGACATGACCAATCATTGTCACCATCGTTCTGGCCCCATTAGGTAAGAAAACCGACATCGGAGTTGTTTCTCTGAGATCACTTAGTAAGTCTCTCTTACCGGTCATATGGTTTGATGCCCCGCTATCAAGTATCCAAGTGGGGTTTCCAAGGTCCTTCCATAGATCCTCCCCGAGCCTTCACCAACATGATCAAGGAGAGTCATCAATTTCTGAAACTCCTCATGAGACAGATTAGGGATGACAGTGCCACCTCTTCCTTCGAGCGAAGGAGTCATAGCTCCTGCGTTGACCTATCCACGTCCTTGATGACCTCGGCCTCCGACTGAGTCAGCCCGCTCACGTCCCTTCTTGCCTTTGTACGAAGCCGGATAACTATTCAACTCGAAATAGTCTGAGACTTCATATCCAGGCTTGTTGCAATGCGAGAAGCTCTTCTTGGTTCCACCACGTTGTCACGGCCCAAACGGGGGGTCGGCTCCACCGCGTTGTCGCAACCCAGGCAGAGGAGGGCCCCTTCCCTTTTGTCGCGGTTTGCACTGCCATGGCGATCACCTCAACTCTCTCCTCTTGACCTCGCACAATAGTTTGGTATTGCTCCTCTCGTGTGATTAAGGCATAAGCTCTGTTCATGGTTGACAAGGGCTCCATACTGAGGATTTGAGACCCAATTGTCCCAAAAGGTGTGTCATCCAGTCCCATGAGGAATTGGTTCAATTTCTCCTCCTCTTTCTCTCGAAGCAACTCATGCGCTGCTCTACATGTGCAAGTTGGGACCTTCAAGTAGCTGCTCAACTAGTCCCACATCCCTTTCAATTTTGTGTAATACACCATGACGGACGTCCCTTGCTGTCACGTGAAACATTCTCGCTCTTCAATTCATGGATTCATGGCGCGTTCCCAATCGAGTAACGATCTCTCAGGTCATTCCTGTAAGCGTCAAAAATTGCATATAAGTTCCAGAACACAACTCAAGATGAAGAGAGGATGAAGAACGACATTGTCTAAGTCAGGGAAGATCATCCGAGGGCTAGCTGAAGCAAAAGGAAGCAAGGAAAAACACAAAAAAATGATAACTCAAAGAGACCACAGTTTCCAGACAGTGTCAACTATCTCAGAAATGTGAGACATTGTTGGTGTCTCAAAAGTGCGAGATAGACACACTGTCGCAGAAATAGTGATGTAGTGTAACGTCTCTTTTGATGGTTTTCTTGGACTTCGTGCGACCCACGTGGCTTCATAACTGCTTGGGATCATCCATAAACATGGAGAGGCCGTTACAAACTGAAGAGACACTCAAAATCCCCAGAAATCACGGCATTTAACAAATTGAATGTCTGTTACACAACTGCCTGGAACGACCCATTCTTCCGAGATAGTAGACACTGTCTCGAAAATAGGAGTTGACAGATAAAGTTTGTTTGAACTTCTTATCTTCAGAAATGGTTCCTAGGGGCTATAAATACTTCCCCTACACCCTTGTTCATGCGAGAGAGCAATTTGGCAGCAGAGAATTAGCATTGACTTGATCTTTGGAGAGAGTCTCGCACCGTTTTCAAGGAATCCCTAAAGTCTTTGGTGTTTTCTCGAGATCTAAGCTTTGACTTGATCTTGAGAAGAGTGTTTATCTTACCTCGCTAAGATTCTAACTTCAGTTCTTGTTTCTAAGTCAAAACATCAACTTTAAGCCTTCTTCATAGTTAACTTGGATCGTTGAATCGGTGGTCCACAGATCAAAGCGTCTCCGACACATGCAAAGATCCCACGCAAGCAGAGGCTGCTAAACAAGAGTCTCTATGTGTGTTTCTAGGAATTTTTTTTGTTTATTTCATTTGTATAAGCAAGAAGTCTTATAAAGGTTAGACTCTCTTTGAATCTGTAATTGATAAACAATTGTAATGGATTCCACAATTAAATTGATTTCCGACGCAAACAATCCCAGACTTCCTTCGTAGTCTCCAAATATGCGACGCTCGGCTAAACGGACTGTAGGCTGTCTAAAAATCATAATAGATAGTTGATCCCCCATCAAACACCAAGGATGGAAGTTACAATCTGACGACTTCCAGAAGGCTATAATTTGAGGACTTTCACGTAGAAGGTTACAATCTGACGACCTTCACAACAACTAATGAAAGCCCCAATTCAACAGCCTTCACAATCAACATCGGGAGTTACAATCTGACGACTCTCATATTTTCAAGGAGCCAAGACGAAGATTACAAGAGTCAAAACGCAAAGGTCGAACCAACGTTATAATCTCAAAACGCAGAGGTTATCCTTGTGATATAACATCAAAACGCAGAGTTACGGCCCAACTCTGCGTTTTCAGCCTAAAACGCAGAGTTCACCTCTAAAACAGCCCGACCTGTTCGTTTTCAGCCTGAAACAGGCTCAACTCTGCGTTTTCAGCCTAAAACGCAGAGTTTATCTCTAAAACAGCACGACCTGTGCGTTTTCAGCCTGAAATAGGCTCAACTCTGCGTTTTCAGCCTAAAACGCAGAGTTCATCTATAAAACAGCACGACCTGTGCGTTTTCAGCCTAAAACAGGCTCAACTCTGCGTTTTCAGTCTAAAACACAGAGTTCATCTCTAAAACAGCACGACCTGTGCGTTTTCAGCCTTTAAACAGGCCCAACCCTGCGTTTCTGCGTTTTTAGCCTAAAACGCAGAGTTCATCTCTAAAACGCATGCGGCCTGTGCGTTTCGACTCCCAGCGAGCGCCCAACTCTGCGTCTCATCTTTAAGACGCAGAGTTAAGGTCCGAACGCAAGCGGCCCTTGCGTTTTCAACTCCCAACAAGCGCCCAACTCTGCGTCTCATCAATAAGACGCAGAGTTAAGGCCCAGAACGCTGTTTTCAGCGTTTTGACTCGTTCAAAGCACTAACAGAACGGTTTCAAAACCGTTTTCCCCACTATTTCGGGAGCTGTTTAAGAGGGGGTGGTTACACCCCACTCAGCCCATGGAGGAGCTAATTAAGGGGGGTAGTTACCACCCTTAATCCCCTATAAATAGTGGGAAACTCAACTGAGTTCGGATCCTTCTTTTTTGGGGGAGCAAAGAAGAGATCTTCGGCTAGCTTTGGAGGGGATTTTCTCTCATCAACAAAGGGAAATTCGGTCAAGGACTGGCATTTTTGGATCTGGGACTTGGCAGCAAAAGGAGAGATCGGCATTCATCCTTTGGAGCATTCCTTGAAGCCTTCGGCCTTGGCGTGAGAACCGAATCTCGGTTCAAATCAACTCTTTTTCAAGAGTTTCAAACTCGATCAGAGTTATCAACTCTCTCCACAGCGTCAAATCGTGAGGAGAAGACCACGTTCCAGTGAATCAAGACGTTCGGATCGTCAACGAGAAGCAAACTCGACACGAGCATTCGAGGGAGGCATCTCATCGCCACCGTGAAGAACCCAGTTTTAAACAAATGGGAGAATCAAATTCATTCTCCTCTCTTTTGTAATCGGAATCCAAATTATAATTGATTTTGAGAGGAATACAAGTTAAATTTTTCTTTCATTGTTTTTTTACTGCAAATTTCCAACAAACAAAAGATGGCGACTCTGCTGGGGAATAGCTTCTCTGACGAAGAAGTGGTGGCGCAATCCGACGTTCATCTCACTGGAACGACCGTTGAAACTCTGATTATCGAATTTAATCAAGCCAAGTACGAGGAGGCCCTCTCCTCCGGATCCCTTAGCCCCAAGGCTATGCGCAAGATCCACAAAGTCTCCAAGGAGACTAAAGCTCCAATTGTTGCTCCTACGCCGAAGGAATCTCTCTCCTTTAGCCGAGATTGCTCGAGTAGCCCCTCCTCTAAAGGAGTGGGCTTAGTTTATGCCAAACGCAGCACTCAGTGGTACGTTGTGCAATCAAAACGTAGCCTTCAGAGGCACGTTTCAACATCAAGACGCAGACCTCAAAACTGCGTTGATTTGGCAGAACACAACTCTCAGGAGTGCGTTTCAGAACCCAAACGCAACTCTCAGGAGTGCGTTCTATCATTTAAACGCAGACATCAAACCTGCGTTGATCTGGCTGAACGCAACTCTCAAGAGTGCGTCCCAGAACCAAAATGCAACTCTCAGGAGTGCGTTTCACAAACTGAATGCAACTCTCAGGAGTGCGTTTCAGAATCCGAATGCAGATCGCAGGACTGCATTTCACTAGCAAAACGCTGTAGACGGTAAAAAATACCTCTATAGGATTACAGGAAATTCGCCTGCGAGAAGAGCTCGCACGCTCGGTTCTCTGGCACGGGCCTAAATCGTATAGACGTCAGATATGTTCGATTCTAGGTTCCGCCCACAGCGCGCACAGCGCGAAGGCCTGGACAGGTGTCGAGTCAGCCTGAGCATTCATAAATGCAACTCACCTCGGCTGTCCGAGTCAAGAGCTGGATCCGCCGGCACCCGGCAAGCTGGCTAGACCCACTCGAGTACTGCGCACCTACTTCACCGCCTCTCCTGACCGGAAAGGAGAAAGCACCGTGCTCAAAGCACGCCGGGCGGTCACGCACAGTACAAGTGATCGGACAGACACTTCATCGATCTGCGAACTCATAAATGCGGTTCATTAATGCTGGTCAAATCCACTCGGATAGCAGTCGTTTGTTGCCTCACATACAAGAATGGGCCTTCCCATCGTAGGTGACAGGACATAAAGCACAATCCCTGGAATGACCATTCATGGTATCGAGGAACGGCGAGACGTCTCTGAAGAGGATGTGGTCACATCCCACAATTCAAGGAGAAGTCAAGCTGTCCTTCTTCCATTTAAAAGCCCCTTCCAGCACACTGGAGGAGAGGTCGCAAAACTTGGAGAAAAAAGAGTTGAGACCAAGCTGTTAGCAGATCCTTGCATTACAGCACCGCTGCCTAGTTCCGAGCTCCGATCGCCGACGAACTAAGCAGACCCGAACTCTATTACCCCGAGCTTCTACTGCGAACTGAAGCTCTCCAGCAACCTCATTCAAACGGTCCAAGGGAAGCAGACTCGACCCGAGCATCGAGCGAAGCGTCCTATAGCCACCTAAAGTCCCCACACAAAACAAAGAGGGCCTTCCCTCTGCTTCTGTTGTAAACATTTGATTTGTTAGTTTGTAATAAGCTTTCTTATAAATACAAACGAAACTCCTTTCTTCGGAAGAATCAAATTTTCACCCTACAGAAGATGGCGACCACAGTGGGAGAAGCTGTTTCGTCGAGTGAAATGGTGGTGGCTCAGTTTGATGAGGTTGCCGTCGGGACGACAGTGGAGTCCCTGGAAATCGAGTTCGACCAGGCCAAGTACGAAGAGTACTTGTCCTCCTCCTCCTCTGGTGGTGATGCGTCCCGCAAACGCCACAGAGTTGTGTGCCGAGGCCGACCTCAGACGGTCAAAGCCTCAGCACCTGAGGGTTCCACCAGAGTCTCATCAGAGGAACCCACTCCCTCGCAATCGATCAGGGCCAACCCAGAGATCGAGCGCAAGGGGCAGATGTCTGGCAAATGGGTCGCCAAGCGATCCCTACAGACACCTATCTCAAAGGGAGCGCCGGTTCACTCCGGCAAAGACTGCACTGCCGCAGCCCATGGCGACGCTCTCCCTGCTGGGAGAGCTAACCAACGGCGACGACAAACACCCGACAGACAGGAGGTCCGAACCTCCGTTTCTCACGACGGCCTGAACCATCATACAGGCCCGAGAAACACTAGACGGGAAGGCAAGCTGCCCGACCTCAGAAGGCCCTCCAAATCAGGAGCGTCAACCGAGGACAGCAGAGCCATCCGCTCAGGAGGACTTCGCTTCTCAGGCTATATCCCTGATGCGAATAAACCACACCGAGCGTACGAGCCTACCCAAGTAGGCGAATCCTCGAAGGCTGGCGAGCCTCGCCATAATCATTTGGCGGATAAACGTAAAGAAAAGGAAATAGGCGGTTCCTCCCGAACCCGCTCTTCTAAACATAGGGTTGAAACCCGCCCACGTACTGGAGTTCGCTCAAGCGCGAAGACTCGCCAGTCAAGGCGAGATCGCCCGACTCCAACACCAAGGCGTTCCACCCAACGCGCGCCAGAGAGAGCGCCCAAAAATCTCTCGTCGACTCACCAGAGCGACTCTTCTGAGGCTGGGGGTTGTCACCAACCACCCGTAGAAGACCTCAGAGAATTCTTGACTCGCAAACGCACTATCCACGAGGCGAATCCTCAGTGTCATTGCGAGAGACTCATCCACACGGTCCTCGCCGACTGCCAATGCGTCGGAACGGCGAAACCTTCGGTATTTGAGAGGCGACCGAGGCCCTCCCGTCGAAGGCGCCGTCACCAGAAAAGACGCGCTGCTGACGACCTGGAACTCTCATCCGCCACAGTCAACATGACGGATAAAGGGAAGGCGGTACTCTCCGACTCGCCAGACTCGGACTCCGTCTTAAGACCTAACACCCGGTTCGCCCGACGCCGGCAGGAAGGCATATTCCAGCGAACCCGTAGTCGCAGGGGAGTAAGTATCGGGTTTGACTATTCCACCCTGGTACCTCCCTCCTGCGGCGAAGACGAAGGTCATTCGGCAGCGGCCACATCTCAAACCTCGCGCTCAAGTCAAGACGCGCAGGCGAGGGCGCACATGACCGATACCAACCATGAGCAGACAATGGCTCAAAAGCTGGAGGAACAGCAGGCGACCATCGACTCTCTAAGAGAAATGATGGAGCAACTGCTGAACAAGAAGAAGAAGAAGAGGACCCAGCGTCCCTTACCCCGGCAGACTAGGGATAAGGAGTGGGTACCACCTCACCGTCCAGCGGCTGAGACGGAGGGTGATCGACAGTCCGATTACTCCTCCAAAACATCGATAGGAACGTCGCACACCGCGGATAGCACCCGTGACAAAAGATTCGACGAGTTCCAGACCAACTGAACGCGCTGAAGCTTCAGCAAAACATGAACAAGCTGGGGGTGGTACGTCCCTACCCTATCGAATGGGACACGGTCCCATACCCGGCGAAGTTCAAACCAATCAGTTTGGTGCAGTTCGATGGCAAGGGGTCACCCTCGCAACATATCTATTACTTCATGGCGCAGACCGGATTCCTCACCGGGAACGACGCCATTCTCACCCGACTATTCATAGGTACCCTCAAGGGGGTGGCCTTTGAGTGGTTCCGCAAACTGGAGCCCGGCTCCATCAAGGTATGGGCCGACGTTGAAAAGCTTTTCCTCGCCCGCTTCTTCGACGACGACACGGAAGTATCAATGGCCACTCTCCTCGCTGAGAAGCAGCGTAAGTCGGAGTCAGTTAACGACTTCGTAAAGAGATTTCGAAATCGATCAGTCCACTGTCGGGACCAAGTTTCCGAGGCGACACTGATTGAGATGTGCCGCAACAATCTGTCAATCCACATCCTGTCCAAAATAGGGGCAGTTGAAACCCGGACTTGGAAGGAACTTGTTCGCCAAGGCGAGCAAGTTGAAAATATGATCAAGAGGCTGGAGGCCGAAGAGCCACAGTCCAAAAAGGGAGCAGCAGAACCAGCGGCGCCAAAGAACCCTCCTCGATCGAAGGGAAAAGAGGCTATGGCCGTAGACTCTGCCGCGGCGCCAAAGTTCGTTCAAAAGCCGAAACCCAGGCAATTTGAACCACGCCCCCAGCGGCAATATGATTTCAAAGAAGACCAGGTAGTGGCGACTCTCGACACTCTACTCAAGAGTGGGCGAATTAAGTTGCCAGAAGCCGCCAAACCGGAGGAAGCGGACAAAACCGGTGACCCAAGTTACTGTGCATATCACAGATTCCTTGGGCATCACACAACCAAGTGCTACGTCCTCAAGGACAAACTCCAGGCCCTCTACGACGCGGGGGTCTTGAAGAAAGAGAAGGTCCAAAAGCAAGTGACGGCGAACATGGTCACTTTGAGCTTTGGGACGGGTCTCCCGGAGGTTCAAGCTCCGGCGGGGATAATTCCTATCCCCAAGGCGGTTTTGAAGATCACTAACGACGATCCTCACAACCAGCGGGAGAAGGGTTTGGTTCCACAAACTCTGCCATCAGGGCAAGTGATGTGGGTCCATCCGGACCTCCTCGACGACGAGCAATGGACCGCACAGCCTTCCAAGGAGGCTAAGAGGAAATATTGCAACGTTGTCACCGCCATCCTGGATACAGACGACGCGGCGATGACTGCCTTAACCGACTCTGAAGAAGACACCAACGTCTTCGCCACGAGAGCCGGAAAGGAGTTTGCGAAGCAATATCCCGCGAGGGCGGAAAACCCAGCAGGACTTCCCGCGAGGCCGGCTGCAGCAGTCCCTCCCAATCCAGAGGAGCCAAGTTCAAGCCGCCAGCCTTACCGGTTCAACGTGCTCGCGCAATTGAAAAGCATACCCGCGCGAATCACCGTGTACGACCTCCTCCGGTTGTCTAGGCCTACCCGGGAAGCCCTACAAGAGGCGTTGGCTGACGCAGAGGCGTTCTCGACCCATTTCTCAAAAGAAACGGAGATCGAACAGGGCTGTACAACTTGCTGCCAAGTCTCAGAGAGACAGATCCCCTGCATCACTTTCACCCCCGAGGACATGCTCATCAAGAACACGTCCCATGACCGGCCGCTGTACTTCACAGGATACGTCGGCTCGGCGAAAGTGGATCGGATCCAGGTTGACCCGGGGTCCGCACTGAGCATCGTGCCCCTGAAGCTAATCAAACATTTGGGGATACCGTCGAAGCGCCTAGCCTCGACCTCGACTACCATCTTCGGCTTCAACGCCACAGGGACTCGGCCACTCGGCAAAATCCGCCTGAAATGTCGGATAGGCGACATGAAGACGGAGGTGACGTGCTACGTTATCGATGCTGAACCCTCCTACAACATACTCCTGGGGCGTCCGTGGATTCATGGCAACCGGATCGTTCCATCCACGCTACACCAGTGTTTGAAGTACGTGGACGACTACGAGCGGGTAAGAACGGTAGTGGCCGACAAACACCCCTTTAAGGGCGTCGAGAACTACTTCGCGGATTCTCTGCTATACCAGGACCCCGACCAGCCACCGGTGGAAGAACTGGAAAGTGGCAATGAGGCGGATAGCGAACCTGAATACGGTGACAGCTTAATTCTGAACGACTTTGAGTCGATTGTAATTGGTTATGAGAGTCACCATGTAACTAACGCCGTTCAGGCAGAGAAGCTTATCATGAATGAGAAATCCGACCTTGCTTATTTGTCGTCTTGCTCCTCGTCCGAAGACGACGCACCTAATAACTCATGGTCGACACTCTACAGTGAGTCTTCTCTACACTTGCCGGTATGTTCGTCATACATCTTCAAGACGCGGCCGATCGAGCCATCGCGAGCTGTATTCGTCGTGCCAGCACGGAAGAGGTATCGAAAAGACATCATCTTCGGTCGAATCGATCGCCCCCTACGCACGCTATGGGACGAATCTGAGGACGAAGACCCAGCGCCCCAGTTCTCGCAATACAGTCGAGTGGCGAAACGCATAATGAGCAACATGGGGTACGACCTCACTCGCTTGGAGGGCCTGAATTACGGCCGAGGACGCAAGACGGTCATCAAACCATCCTACGTCCCCAAAGGGAAGCCCTCAAATTACTTCAACAGGACTAGGAGAGGCTTAGGCTACTCCTCCTCCTCATCGGAGTGTTGTTTTTACGTCGACGAGGATTCCGATTACGCATGTTCAGGAGATCAGTCGTCAACAACCTCGGCCTGGGACTCCGACGTTAGCGTAAGGGATCTGTTCGATGGCCTTACAGTCAACATGGCTACAGTAGACCCCGCCGAAATGGCGAAGGACGAACAACTTCCACTTTACGACGAGACATGGGATCGCCATGTTAGCGCCCAGTGGAACAGTCGCTTCGAACAGCGCGAACCACCAACTGAAGACGAAGTCCTCCAGGTGAACATGGGTACCGAGGCGAATCCCAAACCCATATTCATCAGCGGCAGTCTGCCTCCTCAAGAAAAAGAGGATCTCATCGCCCTCGTACGGGAATACATTGACGTCTTCGCCTGGAATTACGAGGATATGCCTGGCCTGGATCCGCGGGTCGCCACGCATCGCCTCAACATCAACCCTGACGCCAAGCCAGTCAAACAACAGCAGAGGCGGTTTCGCCCCCAAATCATGGAGGCGATCGAATCTGAAGTAAAGAAGCTGATCGAATCCGGCTTCATCAGAGAGGAGCAACACCCCGACTGGGTGGCGAATATTGTTCCAGTCTTGAAGAAGAACGGCAAGATCCGCATCTGCATCGACTTTAGGAACCTCAACGCCGCGTGCCCTAAAGACGAATTCCCTCTGCCCATCACGGATGTCATCATTGACAATACGTGCGGATTCGAGAGGATGTCCTTCATGGACGGCTTCTCGGGGTACAACCAAATCAAAATGCACCCCGAAGACGAGAAGCACACTGCATTCAGGACCCCCATGGGGGTGTACTGCTATACCGTCATGCCGTTCGGACTCAAGAACGCTGGCGCAACCTACCAACGAGCCATGAGCATGATCTTTCGAGATCATTTGCGAAAGACGGTCGAATGCTATGTGGACGACTTGGTCGTGAAGAGTCGCCATAAGGAGGATCACCTCCAAGACTTGAAGGCTATGTTCGAACTCATGAGGACTCATCAGCTCAAGATGAATCCTACCAAGTCATTCTTGGGAATGTCTAGCGGTAAATTCCTCGGTTTCGTCGTCACGACGAAAGGGATCCGAATTGATCCAGACAAGGTGCGAGCTATTCAAGAGCTCCAACCACCCCGAAATCTTAAAGAGCTGAGAGGCCTTCAAGGACGACTGGCTTATATCCGAAGATTCATCTCGAATCTCTCGGGCAAGTGCCAACCCTTCTCTAAGCTGATGAAGAAAGGTACCTCCTTCGTCTGGGATGAGCCATGCCAAAAGGCTTTTGAGGAGATCAAAGCTTATCTCTCAAATCCGCCTGTCCTTGCGGCGCCAATCTCAGGAAGGCCATTCCTCATATACATACGGGCTATGGAACATTCTCTGGGTGCCCTCTTGGCTCAGAACGATGATGCAGGCCACGAGCAGGGCATCTACTACCTGAGCAGAACCTTGCAGGGCGCCGAGCAACGGTACCCAATGGTCGAGAAGGAATGCCTAGCCTTGGTGTTCGCTATCCAAAAGATGCGGCACTACTTGGTTGGCCAAACCATCCATGTCATCTCCCGGATGAATCCCATTCGGGTCTTCATGACACAACCCGCAGCGCTAAACTGGCGCCTGGCCAGGTGGGCACTTCTGCTCTCTCAATACGACATTCATTTCATGCCGCAGAAATCGGTCAAGGGACAAGCCATCTGCGATCTCATGGCTAGTCACCCGCTGGGGGAGAAGACCGATCTATTCGAAGATCTGCCGGATGAACCTCCCGAAGCCAATATGACTTCGTCGCCGGAGGTGTGGCAGATGTTCTTCGACGGTGCGTCCCGCGCAGGCGCGAGCGGCTCTATTTCTGCAGGAGTGGGAGTGGCCCTCACCTCCCCGCATGGTCACGTGTTTCCCCGGGCCTTTTCCTTGACGGAACCATGTACCAACAACGTAGCCGAGTACAACGCGTTGCTCATAGGGCTCGAGTTAGCCAAAGAGCTCGGGATAAAGCATCTGGAGGCTTATGGCGATTCGCAACTCATTGTCAAACAAATGACTGGCGAATACGAAGTCAGGAATGAAGATCTTATCCCGCTCCACCGAGCAGCGGTCAGACTAGTGGAGTCATTCGAGAGCTTCCGTATTGAGCACGTGCTCCGTTCAAAGAACACCCATGCGGATGCTCTCGCATCCTTGGCAGCTAACTTAGCCCAGCCTCCTGGAACGACCCAAAAGGTCGCTGTCGCCAGCCGAAAACTCTTTCGACCCAGAGACGTCCCAGAGGCAAACGCCACTCATCAAGCCTCGGGTCAGCCAGATCAGGAAGACTGGCGTCTCCCGATCATCGATTATGTCCTATACGGCATGTTGCCTGAGGATTCGAAGGAACGAGAGTCTATCCGGCGACGTGCCTCGCGATTCTACTACGATTCAACCACTAAAACGTTGTATCGCAGGTCATATGACGGCTTGCTACTTCGCTGCCTTTCAAAAGCAGAGGCGCAAGAAGCCGTACGCGAAGCACATGACGGCGTGTGCGGAGCTCATCAGCCCGGACCCAAGCTTTGGGATCGCTTACGTAGGATGGGCTACTTCTGGCCTGGGATGGTTACTGATGCAGTCGCTTATGCTAAGCGATGTTACGAATGCCAGATCCACGCCAACTACATGCACCAGCCTCCTGAGGATCTACATCCGACGAGGGCATCTTGGCCCTTCGAGGCATGGGGGATGGACATAGTCGGGCCAATTTCTCCACCATCGGCGAGAGGCCATCGCTTCATCCTCGCGATCACCGACTATTTCTCTAAATGGGCAGAAGCCATCCCCTTAAGAGAAGTCAAGACTAGCGACGTGATTAAGTTCATTAAGCACCATGTCATATACCGATACGGCGTACCCCGGCGTATCATTCACGACAACGGCACGCAATTCGTTAGCCATGCCTTCACCCGGTTCTGCGACAAACTCCGGATACAGAACCTCTCGTCCACGGCCTACAACCCTTCAGCGAATGGTTTGGCCGAAGCTTTCAACAAGACGATCATCAAGATCTTGACCAAGCTGACTTCCACTAGCAAGCGCGACTGGAATGAAAAGCTAGGCGAAAGCCTGTGGGCATATCGCACGACGGTTCGCACACCGACTGGCACTACGCCCTACTCGTTGGTATACGGCTGCGAAGCTGTATTGCCGTTAGAGATTCAGATTCCATCCCTCCGCGTCGCCTTATCAACAGGAATGACAGCCGAGGAGAATCACCGGCTTCGACTCGCAGAACTCGAAGCGCTGGACGACAGGCGACTGGAAGCTCAGCAGCACATCGAGTTTTACCAAGCTCGGATGGCCAGGAGCTTCGACAAGAAAGTCAAGCGCCGAGCCTTCAAAGAAGGAGAGCTCGTCCTATCCGTCCGTAGACCAATGATCCTCACTTCCAAGAAGAAGGGGAAATTCCAGTCCAAATGGGAAGGGCCATTCGTAGTAGAGACAGTCTACTCGAACGGCGCCTATCGCCTCGTCAAACCGAACGGCGATAAAATCATGATGCCCATCAACGGCAAGTATCTGAAGAAGTACTACCCATAGTGCTCCTTCACAAACTCCCACGAGTGCAAGAGTCTAAACTGGCCCTCAGCGCCCTCCAACTGGTACATGAGGCTAAACTGCTCCTACTTTACCCGTTCGGGCGAAAGCCTCTGACGGAATCCAATTCGCCTATCTTCTCCAATGAGATGGCGGATCCACTAAAGTCGTTCATATCACGACAAATCCATCCAATTCGCCTATCTTCTCCAATGAGATGGCGGATCCACTAAAGTCGTTCCAATCACGACATCCCCCGTCAAGTTAACATTAAACCTCTGACAAAATCAACTTACCAATCCTCTTCTAAAGGATGGTGGGTCCTCAAAGTCGTTCCAATCACGACATTCCCCGTCAAGTTAACATTAAACCTCTGACAAAATCAACTTACCAATCCTCTTCTAAAGGATGGTGGGTCCTCAAAGTCGTTCCAATCACGACATTCCCCGTCAAGTTAACATTAAACCTCTGACAAAATCAACTTACCAATCCTCTTCTAAAGGATGGTGGGTCCTCAAAGTCGTTCCAATCACGACATTCCCCGTCAAGTTAACATTAAACCTCTGACAAAATCAACTTACCAATCCTCTTCTAAAGGATGGTGGGTCCTCAAAGTCGTTCCAATCACGACATTCCCCGTCAAGTTAACATTAAACCTCTGACAAAATCAACTTACCAATCCTCTTCTAAAGGATGGTGGGTCCTCAAAGTCGTTCCAATCACGACATTCCCCGTCAAGTTAACATTAAACCTCTGACAAAATCAACTTACCAATCCTCTTCTAAAGGATGGTGGGTCCTCAAAGTCGTTCCAATCACGACATTCCCCGTCAAGTTAACATCAAACCTCTGACAAAATCCGCTTACCACTCTTATTCTGAGAAATGGTAGCCTCCCCCCACGGTCGCTCCAATCGCGACAAGATCCCATCAAGTTAATGATCACCTCTGATGGTTGGCGCCGTTATTCTTACGAATAGCATAGCCTAAGTAATAGCCTACCATGCGACGTGCTATTACTTCTGTCAATAGTCACACTCCTACGTCCCTGAACTATTTGACCTATTCCAGATGTCCTAACATTGCTTTAGGATAACTGATAGGTAGAGTCTACCAGGCGATGACTCCTACCACAATCAATTGTCACATTCCCACATGACGACAATTGTCGAACACGGTTCGACAGACAACCTGTCTGTCGGTTCCCCCATACAACAACTCGCCGAAAAGCGAGTCGAAGTCAAGTTCATCAGTTGGCCGTAAAGGCGAATGTTTGTTCTTTATTGCGATCCAAGGGTTACTCTCTCGATCCCGTTGGAGCTACAACGCGAAGATCGGAGTTAATCCGATCCCACGCTATGAGCAACAGAAAGCAAAACAAGAGCTTAATACGACTAAGTCCTAAACAGGACAATCAGTGGATCGTCAAGTTCAATTCAAATGCCCAACGGCGCAGTCAAAGAGAGAAAACTGTATGCGCAAAGCAAAGGTGAACAGAATAAGCAAAAGGGCCACTACGGGCCATAATTTACATGAGTTTTCAGTTTAGTTGTGATGCCCGAAGTACCAACTAAGTTGACACAAAAAAAAAAGTTCAAGAAGACAGAAGGATGGACTTGAACACGGCATTACAAAAACTTCAGCAGGCTGAACGAGCCGATCTTCGCTTTGAGCTTCGCACGCTCCGCAGCCCGCTGGATCCTCGCCTTCTCCTTCCGCTCCGGTTGCCGCCGGGCCAACTCCGCCTCGCTGGCTTCTTCCTCTTGGCGAAGGAGCTGGAGCTCCTGGTCCACCGCCGCGGCAGCTTCGCCGAGCCTCCTCACCGTAAGCTGGCGCTCCCGTAACTTCGCCTCGCCGCGGAGGGAGCCAGCGTCCTCGAAGAAGGCCCTGTCCAGATAGGCATCCATCCGGTCCAGCACCGCTTGTTGACGCCTCCGCAGACGTTGGAGCTCGGCCTCTTTCGCCTGAATCCTTTTCGCTCGCTCTTTGCGCTCGAGTAGATGACACAAAGAAGGGGGCGGCGGCTCATCAGAGGAATCTTCGTTGGCCAATTCTTCGAGGCGGTACATCCACCCCTCAATGCGCTCAAGCTCCCGCTCACATCGCCGTGTGAGCGAGGCATCACCCGCACGGCGAACCGCCTCCAAACACGCTTCCACATGAGGGAGCGCGTCGTAGTAACGTCCGTCGCCAACGCTGACTGAGATGGCAACCCCGTGCACCAAGCCCACCAATTCCTGGAGGGGCACGAAGGCGGGATGAGCCAAGGGGTCCGGAATCGCGGGGACGGCAGCCGGAGCACCAACGTCGACGACGGTGGAGGAAGAACCGACACCCTCCGCACCACTATCATTAGAAGAGGAAGCCATGAGAGAGAGAGTTCTTTTTCGCAGAGATCTCTTCCTAGCGGATTTCTCTCGAAGCGGTAGGGACTCTGCTGGAGAAGAGCAAGTGCAAGTATATATTCCGAAAAATTTAACGGTGGAGATTCATCACCCCAAGCGATCAAGCGGTCCAAACGCCCTGCGACGCTTCGAACTCGACGCCATTAAAGGCTGCTCTCGAAACCCCGAACCGACAGATCGGATTGGGCACGAGAGGCGAAGCGACCGGTCGCTTCACCATAAATAAGCATTAATGCGCCTGCAGACTCCTGGCTGGCAAGCACTTGGCCCCGCCGACTGACACGTGGCACGAGTTTCGCCCGTAGTTGGATCTCCGACTGTTGGACAAATTCGCTGACTGCTCAAGTTTCGCCTGAAGTTCAAACTCGCCGGGCAAATCGGGTCAGGTTTCCAACACAAGCCCAACATCGTACGGAGTTCGCACGTAGTATAAACTCGCCAGCCGTTGGGTTCCGTTCCCAAGCGAAACTCGCCAGCAAAGGAGTTTACTCATCTGCTTGAACTCGCCAACAGTTGGGTTTAGCACCCAAGCGGAACTCGCCGCGATCGAGTCTCGCCTGAAAACAAATTAAGTCTCGCCAATACGCAAGCAATGAGCGGGCACAAACCTCATTGGGACTTTAAGACAGTACATTTGAACAAAGTTATGTTTTCTGCAAATTGCGAAAGTCATAATAACATGTTCAAAGAAGCAAAACATACACCCAGCGTTTCAAGACAATACATTTGAACAAAGTTATGACTTTAAGAGTCATGGCATAGTCCCAAATGTAAAAACAAGCAAGCAAAACATCTTAATACAGTCCTGAGGCAGAAGTCTCAGTCGAACACGCTGAAGGTGGAAATCTCCTCTTTGACCGCCTCAACCTGGCTCGCGTGGTCTTCCCGAGCCTTGTTTTCAGCAGCCTTCCGGATCCGGTCCTCGCGGTTCGACGCAGCGGCAGCATCTGCTTGGCGCAAAGCTAGCAGGCGTCGAGTCTCTGCCTCAGCGTTCTCATTAACCTTGACCACGTCAGATTGGAGCGCCTTCCACTTCGCCTCCGCCTGCCCTAACTCGGCCCTCAGGCGAGCCATGGTATGATTGAGATCAATGACTTGCTCCTCTAGCAAACGTTGCTGGCTCACCCAAAAGTTAGCCACAGACTCCAAATCCGCTATCTCCTTGGAGCGGGTTTCCTGTTCCAGGGCTTCCTGACGCCCGAAGTGAGCTAGACAGGATGCCATTTTAGCCTCCGGACCTCCCCGTAGCAAGTCCTCTAGCACCATCATGCGTGGCTCCAAGAGACGGAGTTCACGCACGCAACGGGTAGCGAGACGGTTTTCACCTGATCGCCGTAAATCGGCCACGCGATCATAGAGGGACTGCCTGAAGCTGTCAAAGCTACCCATACCGAGTTCGACGAGGGAAATTGCCTGCCTTACAGCACCTTCGAACTCTTCAATACGGGCCTGCCACGGTTGAGACTCGGAGGGAACAGACCTCTGGCCCGGAGCAAGCGTCGTGATGGGAGGAATTTCGAGGCAAGGTTCGGCTCCCGGCTGGGGAGCGGGATCCGGAGCAGCGGAGTTCGCACGGCCTTCAGATTCGTCGTCTGAAATCAGAATGGGATCGGCCGCATGCTCCTCGGCAGCCGGCACCTCCTCTCGACCTGTAAGACGCAACAAGCGATACAGGGAACAGTTGGGGGAGGAACACCTACTAAACTTACACAAAAGTTGAAGCAAGGAGATACCTTCAGCAGCACCCGAAGAACCAGATTCTTTCCTTTTCTTGGAAACAACCCTCTTCACCTTCGGCGCCATTGGGGGTATGAGGAAGAAGAAAGTCGGGTCCACTCCGGGGAGACCTGTAGATCCTCTTAACAGAGGATAGGGGCATTAAATACCTAAGAGTCCTAGGCGGTTACTCGAGACTCGATTAGACCGTTCAAGGCTGGAACAGTTGAAGGGTAAGGCCGAACAGATCGGATCTTATCTGGACGGACGAGATCTAACGGTTCGTGACCACGATCTGCAACGACGGCCCGAATCGGGCGCGAGAGACGAAGAGGCCCACTACTTCGCATTAAATGCGAAACGGCTAGCCCACGTCCCCTTAACTGACGTACACGTGGATTAACACGCGGCCCACTGAAATCGGAACCCGATCAGAGCCAGGCTTCGCCGTTAGCTCCTGCGAATCCGCCCGCGAACAAAATTCGCCCGCAGTTGAAGTAGACTTGCAGCCGAAATTCGCCAACAAGAATTCCTCTATAGTTGAGGTTCTCTTACGACCAAATTCTGACCAATGCATGATTACGAAAATGGAGCACACACGTAAATGACAATAAGCCAAGAAACAAAAGGGACAATTTCATTCATGAGAAAGAAGTCCTATTACAAGCAGAAAACTAAAGGCGAACTACAGGGATTTCAACTTCAGTTCCGCCCCACGAATTTCTTCAGCATGGCGAAGCTCAAGCCTCCTCAGGACCTCTCGACGAATATCTTCCTCCGTGCAGGAGATCAAGTCCTGAATAACCTCCCTGACATCCTTGAGAGCTCGATCCTTCTCTGCAACGGAGCCAGCAGTCAACCGCCGGCGAGACTTTACGCCCTCCAACTCCTTTGCCACGTGATCGCGAGCCTTCTCTTGAACGGCCAGGGCGGCCTGTGCTTCGGCTACAACCTGTTTCAGCCTCTCTACTTCGAAGGAAAGTCGGGAGAACTGATTATCGACCGTTTCTTCCTCGCGGGCCACTTGTGCATCCTCGGCTCTGACCTGCTCCGACTCTGCCGACAGTTTTAACTCTAGTGTCATGTTCTCGTTCAGGCGGCGATCACGATCCGCCAAAGCTACTCGAACTTCGCGGGAGGCGAGATCAACAAGAGTGGAACTCTCCGCACGAAGAGCGAGCAGCTGCCGAACAGCCCCCTCCACTTCGTTCAGACGCTGAAAATAGGGCCTCGCCGCGGCGGCGCCGAGCCTCTTACGCAAGAAGGACGCATCGTGTTCAAGAACTTCCCTGAATGAGTTTAGCTTCCAGGCGGAACTCGCCGCGATCAAAATCTCGCCTGAAAACAAATTAAATCTCGCCAATACACAAGCAATGAGCGGACACAAAACCTCATTGATACTTTAAGACAGTACATTTGAACAAAGTTATGTTTTCTGCAAATTGCGAAAGTCATAATAACATGTTCAAAGAAGCAAAACATACACCCAGCGTTTCAAGACAATACATTTGAACAAAGTTATGACTTTAAGAGTCATGGCATAGTCCCAAATGTAAAACAAGCAAGCAAAATATCTTAATACAGTCCTGAGGCAGAAGTCTCAGTCGAACACGCTGAAGGTGGAAATCTCCTCTTTGACCGCCTCAACCTGGCTCGCGTGGTCTTCCCGAGCCTTGTTTTCAGCAGCCTTCCGGATCCGGTCCTCGCGGTTCGACGCAGCGGCAGCATCTGCTTGGCGCAAAGCTAGCAGGCGTCGAGTCTCTGCCTCAGCGTTCTCATTAACCTTGACCACGTCAGATTGGAGCGCCTTCCACTTCGCCTCCGCCTGCCCTAACTCGGCCCTCAGGCGAGCCATGGTATGATTGAGATCAATGACTTGCTCCTCTAGCAAACGTTGCTGGCTCACCCAAAAGTTAGCCACAGACTCCAAATCCGCTATCTCCTTGGAGCGGGTTTCCTGTTCCAGGGCTTCCTGACGCCCGAAGTGAGCTAGACAGGATGCCATTTTAGCCTCCGGACCTCCCCGTAGCAAGTCCTCTAGCACCATCATGCGTGGCTCCAAGAGACGGAGTTCACGCACGCAACGGGTAGCGAGACGGTTTTCACCTGATCGCCGTAAATCGGCCACGCGATCATAGAGGGACTGCCTGAAGCTGTCAAAGCTACCCATGCCGAGTTCGACGAGGGAAATTGCCTGCCTTACAGCGCCTTCGAACTCTTCAATACGGGCCTGCCATGGTTGAGACTCGAAGGGAACAGACCTCTAGCCTGGAGCAAGCGCCGTGATGGGAGGAATTTCGAGGCAAGGTTCGGCTCCCGGCTGGGGAGCGGGATCCGGAGCAGCGGAGTTCGCACGGCCTTCAGATTCGTCGTCTGAAATCAGAATGGGATCGGCCGCATGCTCCTCGGCAGCCGGCACCTCCTCTCGACCTGTAAGACGCAACAAGCAATACAGGGAACAATTGGGGGAGGAACACCTACTAAACTCACACGAAAGTCGAAGCAAGAAGATACCTTCAGCCGCGGCGGCCCCAGCAGCGCCTGAAGAACCAGGCTCTTTCCTTTTCTTGGAAACGACCCTCTTCACCTTCGGCGCCATGGGGAGTATGAGGAAGAAGAAGTTCGGGTTTACTCTGAGGAAGACGATGGGCCCTCTCGAGGAAGAGTTAGGGTGTTAAATACCCTAAAAATCCTAGGCGGTTACTCAGTACTTGATTAGACCGTTCAAGGTTAAAGCAGTTAAAGAGTAAGACCGAACAGATCGGATCTGGACGGACAAGATCTGGCAGTTCCTTGAGCACGATCTTCAACAAACGGCTCAAATCGGACGTGGGGAACGAAGAGGCCCACTACCTCGCATTTAATGCGAGACGGCTATCCCACATCTCCTTAACCGGCGTACATGTGGATTAACACATGGCCCGCTAAAAGCGTAACCCGATCAGAGTCAGGATCGCCATTAGCATTTGCAAATCCGCCTGCGGGC
>NC_033797.1:139782495-139898125 GCF_001876935.1 Asparagus officinalis
ATTGGGGGAGGAACACCTACTAAACTCACACGAAAGTCGAAGCAAGAAGATACCTTCAGCCGCGGCGGCCCCAGCAGCGCCTGAAGAACCAGGCTCTTTCCTTTTCTTGGAAACGACCCTCTTCACCTTCGGCGCCATGGGGAGTACGAGGAAGAAGAAGTTCGGGTTTACTCTGAGGAAGACGATAGGCCCTCTTGAGGAAGAGTTAGGGTGTTAAATACCCTAAGAGTCCTAGGCGGTTACTCAGTACTTGATTAGACCGTTCAGGGTTAAAGCAGTTAAAGAGTAAGACCGAACAGATCGGATCTGGACGGACGAGATCTGGCAGTTCCTTGAGCACGATCTTCAACAAACGGCTCAAATCGGACGTTGGGAACGAAGAGGCCCACTACCTCGCATTTAATGCGAGGCGGCTATCCCACGTCTCCTTAACCGGCGTACATGTGGATTAACACATGGCCCGCTAAAAGCGTAACCCGATCAGAGTCAGGATCGCCATTAGCATTTGCAAATCCGCCTGCGGGCCGAATTCGCCTACAGTCGAAATAAACTTACGGCGGAAACCAATCGATGATAATCCCGCTGCAGTTGAGGTCCTCTTGCGGCCAGATTCTGACCAATGCATGGTTACGAAAATGGCACACGCACACAAATGACAATAGGCCAGAAACAAAAGGGATAATTTCATTCATGAAAGGGAAGTCCTATTACAAACGGAAAATTAAAAGCGAATTACAGAGATTTTAACCGCAGCTCCGCCTCACGAAGTTCTTCGGCATGGCGAAGTTCAGGACCTCTCGACGAATATCTTCCTCCGTGCATGAGATCAAATCCTGAATAGCCTCCCTGACATCCTTCAGAGCTCGATCCTTCTCCGCAACGGAATCAGTGGTCAATCGCCGGCGGGATTTAACGGCCTCCAACTCTTTTGCCACGCGATCACGAGCCTTCTCTTGAGCGACCAGGGCAGCCTGTGCTTCGGCTACAACCTGTCTCAGCCTCTCCACTTCGAAGGAAAGTCGGGAGAACTGGCTATCGACTGTTTCTTCCTCGCGGGCCACTTATGCATCCTCGGTTCTGACCTGCTCCGACTCTGCGGACAACTTCAACTCTAGCGCCATGTTCTCGTTCAGGCGGCGATCACGATCTGCCGTAGCCACTCGAACTTCGCGGGAGGCGAGATCAACAAGAGTGAAACTCTTCGCGCGAAGAGCGAGCAGCTGCCCGACAATCTCGCCTCTAGTGACATAGTTTCATTCAGACGGCGATCCCGCTCTTGCACCACCGCTCGGACTTCGCCGGATGCAAGATCCACAAGAGTGGAACTCTTCGCGCGAAGAGCAAGCAACTGCTGGATGGCTTCTTTCACCGCCTCCTTACGCTGGAAATAAGGCTGCGCCCCAGAATGCTTTAGCCTCTTGATTAAGAAGCCTATGATGTAGTCGATATCCTCTTCGAAGCTCTCGAAAGGACAACTCTCTTCCAGCGCGAGCCTGATGCAGGCAGCCATAGTGTCATGGAATTCAGCCACGGATCGTGCCGCACTCTTTCTTCGCTCACGCTCCAAGGGAGAGAGGGCAGCCTCTTCCATCATAGATGGAACCGCGGTTGAAGCACCGCTGGCCATAACTGTGGAAGTAGTAATTGGCGTCGCCAGGGCCGGTGTGACCAATGATACCCTCGGAACAGCAATCACGGCATCAACGGCGACCCCCGACAGGGAGGTGATCACTTGCTGAGCAGAAACCTCTCTTTGAAGCGGTGACTCTCGCACTGAGGAACGATCCTCAGCAGACACCGCCGCAGGAGCAGGGGATCCCCCTATTTGACCAGTCGCATCTTCATGAGCCAAGTCCTCTTCCTCACTCGACAGGGCCTCGTGTATTGAGGCGTCGTCGTCATCCTCCTCAGATTCGCCCGTCTCCCTAGACGAGCGATTCGCCCAAGAGGAAGGACCCTCTTTGCCGGCGATTTCGCGGGCAGGATCGGCTACAAATGCACCAAGAGAATTAACGGAGACCCCTCGTAAGGGACCCTATTTACGGTGAAGCATGAAAGAACGAGTAATGCTAAAGTCTATACTTACCTAAGCCCGTAAGCCCCTCATCATCTCCAGCTTCTTCCTCTTCGTCGGAAGGAATGGAGATCACTTTCTCAACCGCACCTGCATAGATCCATTACCGATATCAAAAGGTGCAAGAGCAACATTGCAATCAAGGGTACTGTTGCAAAGACTACCTCGTGATGCGGGCAAAGAAGCCGTTGGAACTCCCGACGGTAACCTCACGTCGGACGGCAGAGGAGCGTCCTTCGGAGTCTCTTGAACTGCCCCCGATGCGGCAGGTGAGGCAGGCGACACGGCTCCAGACCCAGACGGAGCCACTCCAGACCCGGACAGAGCCACTCCAGGAATCCTTATCGGAGAAACGTCATCCCGACCCCCTGCCGCTTGGATGGTCCCGACTGTCCCATCACAGCGAGCCTTCTTGGCCGCCTCCGCTCTGGAACTCTCGGCCACCGCCTCCCGCTGACGCTTCGAGAGAAGCGAGCTACTCGGGGATAGCAAAGGTGCCCCCATTTGTCCGATTGTCGGACTCTGAACCGGAGCTTGAACATCGGGAACCTCAGATTCGCCACCAGCATCGAAGCTCTCACAGTCCTCCACTGGATCCTCCGAGAACAACTCCCTAGCGGTTTGGTGGCCCCTTCTCTTTGAAGAACGGAGAGAGCCCCTGATGGGACGATCGCGTTCCGCCAGACATGAGCTTTGGAACCAGAAGTTGGCGGGGTCAGCACTAGCACCCCGATACCACCGACAGTACAAGAGCGTGTGGTGTAAATCGCGGTCCTTCGCAGGCAACTCAAAACGAGCTTGAGTACCTCCAGCATGGGTCCAGAACCCGCTGGACGAAGGGGACGAACTTATCGCCCTGAAGCATCGCCGGGGCGCTCATCAAACATTCGCAGTGGTATACGAACCACGCCATCAAATAGGTGTACGGTAACCCCACCCTAGGATTGGGAGTTTTGATAACTACTCCTTCCCCCTCATCAAGGACCGACACATGGCAGAATTGGGCTGTCAGAGTGCGGAGTCCCCGGTGAATGCACGATATCGTCGCCGATACCAGGGAATAAGACTTCCCGTGAGCTAGGCAAACCGCCGGATACACGACCTCCACAGGAAGAGCCTCAAAGGAGTGAGTGGGGATTACGCACCTCTTCAGCCATAACATGAGGTCAAAGGAATGAGTGGGGATTACGCACCTCTTCAGCCATAACATGAGGTACCCCACGAGCAGCGCCTTCCCCGATATGAGAAACTTCGCCTGATGATGGAATGAGTGAAAGACCGTACCAGACTTAAACCCGCCCTCGTCGCGGTCAAGAGTCAGGGTGCTTCCTTCTTTAGCTGTCCTCGCCTCCACTTCGGGCTGGTCGCACGCGCCTAACGGGAGAGCGGGCTTCCCCTTGACATCCACCTGCGACTGCACGGTTAGGGTCAACTACGAATGCACGGAAAGAGGTTAACAGAGACCCCTCGAAAGGGACCCTACTAACGGTCGGGTACGCAAGGAAAAGTAATATTAAAACACACACTTACCTAAGCTAGGGGCAACCCCGACACGTCGTACATATCGTGAGGGGTGATACCAAGCTCACCATTGGGGGTGAAAAATGTGCCGCTTTCCGTGCAATACAGTTCCAGGATACTATGGAACTGAGAAGCGTTGATCCGCAAGCCGTGTCGAGTGGCTTCAATGGCCACATACAGCTCTGTGCCTTTGAGATCAGCATTTTCGGCCAGAATGTAGTCGGTGATCTTGGACCACCACGTGTCGCTGCCGGGTGCAGAATAGACCCACCCCGGGGCCCTAAAGTCCTTAGGGGGAAAGCTTCCACCAGCTCGAAAGAAGCGGTGACGGAAGGTCTCCGCCACCGCTGTCGACTCCCCCACGGGCGGTTCAGCGGACATTAAGCCAGGGCGCAGGCCCGTCACGCGCTTGCACGAACTCTCCACTCCATACCCAGCAGTGGAGCCCGTAAAGACGCCACAAGTGACCCCGTCCTGAGAAGGGGTCAAATCCCAGTGCATCGTCCGAGGAATGGCGAGAGGCCGCAGCTCGACGATCGAAAACCCTCTCGACATGCTGGGGAGGTAATAATGAACCCCCTCTACCGTGCGGAACCACCGGCTCTCTTTGAGCAACAGGGCGGAAGGGTCGGCCATAGCGTCGCCGAACAAAAATTGAGGCTTCGGCAGCTCTGCCCTGTCCTCATCTGTCAGCACCGCGTTGGTCGTCAACTCGCGTAATGTCAAGTGATGACCATCCGTGACTCTCTGTACCAGACCATACGGCTTATCAGCGGTGAATACGGGCATTGGAGCCAGAGAAGGAAATCGAGAAGGCGCCGTATAATTCATAGCCCCGGCGTGGCCAACCGCCACACCCTCCGGGAGAGCCTCATCGGAGAAGGTCGCTGCAACAAGAAATAAAAAGTCAATTAAGACAAAATCCGCTGTAGGGGCGAAATCGCCCACCGAACAGAGGAGGGCGAAATCGCCTATCGAAAGGGGGAACCCATTTCGAACGAGGTCTATCCGTACAGCCTGCACTCCCCTCTAATGGGAAAGGGCCGAACTCGCCTTACGAAAAGGGAGTTCGCCTCCTCCCCACTGAAAGATTCGCCTGCAGGAACAGTACCCATCCTCTAAAGGCAAAATAGGGCAAACTTTGCCCCAAATCGGGGAAATGAGTAACACTCATCTTCCTAAAATCTGACGCCTAAGACTTACAAGAGATCATCTAACGAACCCATCAACGTACCTGGGCGCGATTCCAGAGCACCGGCAGGCATGCCGGCGGAGAGACGGTCGGAATAACGTCCGGGGCCCGCGCCCCTCACTTTGCACCTCTTAGATTTCGGAGCCATTGTAAGATGAAGCGGGAATTCTTTCCTGGGATGTTCCTTTCAAGATTTGAGAGCACGGCAACTCCCAATGGAGGAAAATGGCTGATTTAGAAGGGCTGAGTTATCCACGTGGCCACGACTGCCCTCGAAAAGCGAAAACCCTAACGGACAGAAGACGTGGCCACGATCAAATTCGACGGCCCAGATCACCCTCGGTATATCGAAAGAACCGAGGTTGGCGGCTGCATCCGACGGTTGAGCCCGAGAACCACGACCACGATGCGTCGCGGAACGAAACGCACGAAATCGTGTTGTCAAACCACGATCGTCACGACCCAATGAGACCGCGCCGCCTTAGCTGGGAAGCACAAAGCCCTATCAGCAGACACGTGGCTCATCTCCCGTCAGATCTGGGCCCACCTCAAAAAGGAAGGGTTTCGCCTGCAAATACTTGGCATGACCCCGCGAGCTGCGCGAAATTTGGCTCCCAAAGACTAATTTCGCCTGGGCAACTCGCTCGCCACTAAAGGTAAAATCATAAACAAAGCCAATGGAATGACCTCGCTTAAACGGTTAAAACCCACGCCTCAGACGGCTAAGGGTTAGAGCAGAAATCTTAGCATTAAGCCTAAGAGAAACTGTTCGACAACTCATCATACTGAGGGGAATAGTATGGCTAGCCCGATTCAAACGGTGATCGGTAAAGGCACATCAAACCCGTTGATAGCTGAGGATTTGCTAAAAATCCTAAAAGAAATCAAGTGCGCTTACTTCGCCGAAAATTTCTTCATTCAAAGTATTCCAGACCACACGCGAGCCGGTTTAGGTCTGAAAACTTTGAAGGGGGTCTTGTAGACGGTAAAAAATACCTCTATAGGATTACAGGAAATTCGCCTGCGAGAAGAGCTCGCACGCTCGGTTCTCTGGCACGGGCCTAAATCGCATAGACATCGGATATGCTCGATTCTAGGTTCGCCTTACGGTCGGCTCGCCAGCACGAGTTAAGATCGATTAGGATGGCGGAAGTTCGCCTTTCACTCAACTCGCCTGCCCGAGTCCAGAGTCGAATCCGCCAGCAAACCCCAAGACCGTCAGTACAGCTGGGTATCCACTACCCCACGTGCTGAGATGGACCTTCCCATCTCTCTCGACCCGAAGGGAGAGAGAGCACGATACCCCAGGACCGTCAAACGGCCGCTCGCAGTACGCGCAGCACGAAAGCCTGGACAGGTGTCGAGTCAACCTGAGCATTCATAAATGCGACTCACCTCGGCTGTCTGAGTCAAGAGCTGGATCCGCCGGCACTCGGCAAGTTGGCTAGATCCACTCGAGTACTGTGCACCTACTTCACCGCCTCTCCTGACCGGAAAGGAGAAAGCACCGTGCTCAAAGCACGCCGGACGGTCACGCACAGTACGAGTGATCGGACAGACACTTCATCGATCTGCGAACTCATAAATGCGGTTCATTAATGCTGGTCAAATCCACTCGGATAGCAGTCGTTCGTTGCCTCACACACAAGATGGGCCTTCCCATCGTAGGTGACAGGACATAAAGCACAATCCCTGGAATGACCATTCATGGTATCGAGGAACAGCGAGACGTCTCTGAAGAGGATGTGGTCACATCCCACAATTCAAGGAGAAGTCAAGATGTCCTTCTTCCATTTAAAAACCCCTTCCCGATTTCGGCACAACGCCAAAAAAGCCGATCCTCCAATCAACGCGAACTCCGCGTTTATGAGCCTCAACATGAGCTCTGCAGAAGCCAAGCTAAACGCAACCCTCAGGTGTGCGTTTCCCAGATAGAACGTAGCCTTCAGAGGCACGTTTCAACATCAAAACGCAGACCTCAAAACTGCGTTGATCTGGCTGAACACAACTCTCAAGAGTGTCGACCCGAGCATCGAGCGAAGCCATCCTATCGCACCTAAAGTCCCCACACAAAACAAAGAGGGCCTTCCCTCTGCTTCTGTTGTAAACATTTGATTTGTTAGTTTGTAATAAGCTTTCTTATAAATACAAACGAAACTCCTTTCTTCGGAAGAATCAAATTTTCACCCTACAAACGCAGACTTTGGTCTTGCGTTAATCAGGCTAAACACGACCCTCGTGTTCCTTCTTTGGAACACGATGTAATTCGTCGTGTTCAAAATGATCAACATGGATTTAAAATTCATGTTTACCTAGAACCAGTCCCATCCTTTAATGGACAGGGGGTTCCATCTTTACCCTCATACTCTGTGAGAGGTTCATCCTAAGTCTCTGACTTGCGGGAATTGCTGTCGATGTTCAACCAACCGGCGAATGTCGTTTTGCTCAATAATCGACGACATCCTCACAGGAAGAAGACTTTAGAGGATGAATATCTTGGAGTCACTTCTAACATGGTTGGTAGAGGGAGATCATCAACCCTTAGTTCCGACGGGTCAGAGACAGATCATTCTCCAAGCGTCAGAGAAATCACTAACGAGTTTGAAGGAATCTACCAACGTACTCGGACTCGAACATGAGCCATTCCCCCTGTCAACTATCGGAGTTTGGCCAGAGAAACTAATTCCGATGATGAACACTCAGCCATGGCAGAGTCCCAGTCATTAAGCTCTTTTGAAGGCCAAATCTCAGGAGACAGATTCGCCGCTTAGGCAAGAATCTTCCCGGAGAGGAAAAGCGTCTTCATCCCGACCTCACACAAGCAAAGGGAAGGGAAAAGTGGTTGATGATGCGGCTTCTGACCAAGAAGCCCACAGCCTGGAATCTTCCTCTGATGAAGGAAGAGAGACTGAGAACGAGCAGAATCTTCAGTCTGCCAAAATGGAAGAATTGGAAGCCCGCCTTAAAGCCATTGCTAACAGAAGCGAGCTCCAAGATGAGGGAGTTATCAGACCCTATCCTGCCGAATGGGATGCAGCCCCTTATCCTCCAAAGTTCGAGGTCCCGACGCTACAAACTTTTGACGGCACGGGATCACCGAACCAACATATTTATCATTTCAAGTCACAGACTGGAAATATAATATCGAACGATGCCATACTGGCTCGATTGTTCATTAGCACCCTCAAGGGAATTGCCTTTGAATGGTTCAGGAAACTGCCTGCGGGCTGTATCCAAAAGTGGGCGGATCTAGAGAGACTCTTCCTGTCAAGATTCTTTGAAGAGGATACAGAAGTCTCCATCCATACCCTTCTCGCTACTAAGCAGAAGAAGAGGGAGTCCGTCAAAGCCTTCGTCAAAAGGTTCCGATTCATGGCTCTCCGGTGTTCGTCAGGTATGACACAGTCTACCTTAGTAGAGACCTGTCGACACAACTTGCAAACCGACCTCCTAGCCCGAATAGGAGTTGCAGAATGCCGTTCTTGGAGACAACTAATCTCTCAAGGCGAGCAGGCTCAAAAAATCATTGTCAGGATCAAAGCTGAAGAACAAAGTAGGCAGGATCAACCTGAGCAATCGGACCAAGCCCAACCCTCTCCAGAGCAATCGGACCAAGAACAATCCCCTCAGTCAGAAGGGGAAGATACAACGGCCACTGAAGCTAATCCTCTTCAGTAGGATGCCGGGTTTCCAATAACTATCACGTTAACAATTACCTCTGATAGTCTAACTCATTAGATAGTGGCCTACTAGGCGATGTGTCATGTCTACTCCTTTTCCCCCTGCACTTGTTCAAGACTGGGGGTTGGTTTATTTATAGTTCTTTGGATTTAAATAATAAATTCTCTGAGTTGTCATGTTCAATAGAGTACCTCTGTCAACCACGAAGTCTACCAAAACTATCACGTTAATGATCACCTCTGATAGTCCATTTCCTCCAAATTCCCCCACCAATCCTTTTCAAGCAGGATGACGGGTCCACAAAACTATCACGTTAATAGTTACCTCTGATAGTCCCTCAACTTGCTAATCATCTTCAATAGGATGGCATGTCCACAAAACTACCATGTTAACAGTTACCTCTGATAGTCAAACTCATCAGATAATGGCGTACCTGGTGATGTGACTCTATTCCGACTTCATGGATAGTGCCTCACTAGGTGATGTGCCTTGTCTACCTCTTTTTATTCCCCTGCTAAGTCTTAATCAAGACTGGGGGTTAATTACTTGGAATCCACTGGATTAAGAGTAACGAATCTTTCACATCGTCGAGTTAACATTACACTTCTGACGATCATAATCCCCACAGAGTATGCATTCAGTTTGCATCACTCCTAATTTGTCACGTTAACAATACACCTCTGACAAAACCCGCTTATCAATCATCGTCAATAGGATGATAAGTCCCCAAAATTGCTCCAATCGCAACACAAATCTTGTCACGTTAACAATACACCTCTGACAAAACCCACTTATCAATCCTCGTCAATAGGATGATAAGTCCCCAAAGTTGCTCCAATCACAACACAAATCTTGTCACGTTAACAATACACCTCTGACAAACCCACTTATCAATCCTCGTCAATAGGATTGATAAGTCCCCAAAGTTGCTCCAATCGCAACACAAATCTTGTCACGTTAACAATACACCTCTGATAAAATTCACTTATCGACTCTCGTCAATAGAGCGATAAGTCCTTAAAATTGCCCGATCGCAAATTATTCTTGTCACGTTAATATCACACCTCTGACAAAATCCACTTATCGACTCTCTTCAATGAAGCGATAGGTCCACAAACCCGTCAAGTTGACACCACACCTCTGATGACCAAATCAATTTATCGACTCTCTTCAATAGAGCGATAGGTCCATAAAATACTGTTAGGTTAACATCACACCTCTAACAGTCAACCCCCCCTAATGAACTTGTTAATCCTTTTTTCCAACAAGAATAGCAAGTTTTCATTATAAAATCCCCAGCGGATTAAAGATTTTCTGGAATTATCCTAGTGATAATAAAGAAATTTTCTTAATTTCACTCTAAGTAAAAATTCATGCCAAGTTTTAGGTAAAAATTCATGCCAAGTTAATACTATACCTCTGGCACTTCCAACTTTCTTTCGGTGTTTCAAGCCGCACACGAAGAAACGACACCAAAAATCCATGCCTTCACGCATGGGGGACTTTATCTCGATCCCTAATTAGAGATAAGTCTACGCCTAACACGCGTTGCCGGTTAATCTTTCGCCGTGAAAAAGACACCAGGATTCATGCCTGAGGGAATCTATCTCGACCCCTAAACAGAGATAAGTCTGCATCTAACACATGCCACCGGGTGGTTCGTTCCCGCGATAATGGCAAAGTCTACGTATTCAACATCGTAGCAGGTCGTTATTAATAACGCCAAAATCCATGCCTCACACACATGGGGGACTTTATCTCGATCCCTAATTAGAGATAAGTCTGCATCTAACACATGCTGCCGGGTAGCCTATTCCCGCAATAATGGTAAAGTCTACGTATTCAACATCGTAGCAGGTCGTTATTAATAACGCCAAAATCCATGCCTCACACACATGGAGGACTTTATCTCGATCCCTAATTAGAGATAAGTCTGCATCTAACATATGCTGCTGGATAGCATATTCCCGCAATAATAGCAAAGCCTACGTATTCAATATCGTAGCAGGTCGTTATTAATAACGCCAAAATCCATGCCTTGCACGCATGGGGAATTTTATCCTGAATCCTAAGTAGGGATAAGTCAATGTCTAACACACGTTGCCGGTTAGTCTTTTACCGTGAAAAGGACATCAAAATTCATGCCTCACATGCATGGGGGACTTTATCTCGATCCCTAAATAGAGATAAGTCTACGCCTAACACGCGTTGCCGGTTGGTCTTTTCCCGTCAAAATAACAGAGTCTATGTATTTAAAATCATAGCATCAAGACTAAGAGAGTTCATTCTCTTAGCACAACGTTACATGTGGAACGGACCTAGATAATTCACATGCTAGCCCGACTCAAACGGTAGTCGGTAAAGGCTTATCAAATCCGTTGATGGCTGAGGGTTTGCCAAAAATCCTATGAATGTTTGCGGGCTCATCAGCTGAATGGATGTGAGCCGTGGCGTGGCGTTTGAGAGTTTCTGCTCGTGAGTGGCTTGTATCGTCGCAACAGTTTCTATTCGAAGCTTATCCTCTCATAGGTCCTACGTGACAAATCTCTTCAACCAAGATGCCTTTGAAGCGAGAGTAGAGAACAACTCCTTTGTGACAAGGAATCAACAGCTCCAAGATCAGAGTTGAGATCCAAAGTATTCTGAAAATTCGTCCCAGTCAACCGCGAACTTTCGAAAACTTTGGAGGGGGTTCTGTAGGCTGTCTAAAAATCATAATAGATAGTTGATCCCCCATCAAACACCGAGGATGGAAGTTACAATCTGACGACTTCCAGAAGGCTACAATTTGAGGACTTTCACGTAGAAGGTTACAATCTGACGACCTTCACAACAACTAATGAAAGCCCCAATTCAACAGCCTTCACAATCAACATCAGGAGTTACAATCTGACGACTCTCATATTTTCAAGGAGCCAAGACGAAGATTACAAGAGTCAAAACGCACAGGTCGAACCAGCGTTATAATCTCAAAATGCAGAGGTTATCCTTGTGATATAACATCAAAACGCAGAGTTACGGCCCAACTCTGCGTTTTCAGCCTAAAACGCAGAGTTCACCTCTAAAACGGCCCGACCTGTGCGTTTTTAGCCTGAAACAGGCTCAACTCTGCGTTTTCAGCCTAAAACGCAGAGTTCATCTCTAAAACAGCACGACCTGTGCGTTTTCAGCCTGAAACAGGCTCAACTCTGCGTTTTCAGCCTAAAACGCAGAGTTCATCTATAAAACAGCACGAACTGTGCGTTTTCAGCCTAAAACAGGCTCAACTCTGCGTTTTCCAGCAATAGCACGACCTGTGCGTTTTCAGCCTAAAACAGGTCCAACTCTGCGTTTTCAGCCTAAAACGCAGAGTTCATCTCTAAAACGCATGCGGCCTGTGCGTTTCGACTCCCAGCGAGCGCCCAACTCTGCGTCTCATCTTTAAGACGCAGAGTTAAGGTCCGAATACAAGCGGCCCTTGCGTTTTCAACTCCCAACAAGCACCCAACTCTGCGTCTCATCTCTAAGACGCATAGTTAAGGTCCAGAACGCCCAGATTGGCGTTTTGACTCGTTCAAAACACTAACAGAACGGTTTTAAAACCGTTTTCCCCACGATTTAGGGAGCTGTTTAAGAGGGGGCGGTTACACCCCCACTCAGCCCATTGAGGAGCAGATTAAGGGGGTAGTTACCACCCTTAATCCCCTATAAATAGTGGGAAACTCAACTGAGTTCGGATCCTTCTTTTTTGGGGGAGCAAAGAAGAGATATTCGGCTAGCTTTTGAGGAGAATTGTTGGAGTTTTGGAGACCAACAAAGGGAAATTCGGTCAAGGGCTGGCATTTTCGGATCTGGGACTTGGCAGCAAAGGGAGAGATCGGCATTCATCCTTTGGAGCATTCCTTGAAGCCTTCGGCCTTAGCTTGAGAACCGAATCTCGGTTCAAATCAACTCTTTTCAAGAGTTTCAAACTCGATCAGAGTTATCAACTCATCAAGAGTTTTAGACTTGCCACGCAAGTTCTCCACAGCGTCAAATCGTGAGGAGAAGACCACGTTCCAGTGAATCAAGACGTTCGGATCGTCAACGAGAAGCAAACTCGACGCGAGCATTCGAGGGAGGCATCTCATCGCCACCGTGAAGAACCCAGTTTTAAACAAAGGGGAGAATCAAATTCATTCTCCTCTCTTTTGTAATCAGAATCCAAATTGTAATTGATTTTGAGAGGAATACAAGTCAAATTTTTCTTTCATTGTCTTTTTACTGCAAATTTCCAACAAACATGGACTTCTCAATCGAATTGAAAATCTATGAGATCAACATCGAATTGCAAGCCCCCACTTACTTGCCTCTGGTGTATCGTCATCAGGTTTTATCAAGATTCCATTGATGAACCCTAATTTATTCTTCGCCTTCAGCGCATTCACCATTGCCTTCTCCTACATATCATAGTTGTCCCTGTTCAAGAGGCACGTCATCACAGTCGCACCTGGATTGTCGGATGGGTGCAAAAAGAATGGTGACGACGAGTCTATCGTCTTCTTCGTCACTTTAGTGGCCATGAATGAGATCGAGATATGTGTAAGTGGATTTGGCCTCATGGGCCGAAATTATTACCCGACCGTTGTTTACGTGATCTGGCTGTTAGGGAATATCTCATATTCTATGGGATATTCTCTAATCAACAGCAAACGTTACGGAGAAATATGAGGAAAACGTAAATAACGGAGGAAAATCAGGCAGGAATTTGGGGACGGAGAAGGGGATTAGAAAGCCTATATATAGAGAGGAATACCTCACCTCTGAATTATCTCAAAACACAAATCTTCACCGGAGTCCCCAAATTAATCCCCATCTTTCTTTCACTGGTATCAGAGCCATAGATCCCCAAATCACAGCTTTCTTCCCACCACCAAATTCCCAAATCACAACTTTCTTCCAACATCTCCTCCTCTAGGACACTGAGCTTGCCGAGGAAGCCGAATCGCCGCCCTACACTGTCACCGCCCTACACCCGCGTCACCAACCCCAGTCACCGTCCGACCCGCGTCGCCAACCCCAGTCACCGTCCGACTAGCGACTGACCTTCCGACCCGCGTCGCCAACCCGTGAAGCCGCCCATACCATCGCCAGATCACTGTAAGGATTTATTTTTGGGGAGGGTCTGCTTGGAACGGAAAGGGGAAATTTTTTTTAAGAGGGTCTGCTTGGAACGGAAAGGGGGAATTTTTTTTTTTTTTGGGGAAGAGGGTCTGCTTGGAACGGGAAGGGGTATATTAAATAGGGAAGATTTTTTTTGTTATAGTAGTATTTTATAATTAGCTAGTGTATTATATTCATCTCACTACAATAGTGTATTATATTATCTCATTGTTTTAGGATTTTTGTAAAGTTTTTTTAAATTTGGGTCTGTTTGAAAAAAGAAAGGGATTTTGTGTCTGATTATTTGGAAAATATTTTTTTTTAGTTCTTTATCTGTTTAATTTGTTGTGAGGCTAGTAGTATTGTATAATTTGCTTGTATATTCATACAAGAACCTCAATTTGCTATTTTTATAGTTTTTCTAAATACTATAGTCAGAATTTTTTTTAACTTTGACAATAGTTAGCATTTATTAAAATTAAAAGTTTATTCATTTCCTTCAATTAATTTTGTATATATAATTAATCTTATTGTTATTAAAAAAAAACTATATATTTCATTATTATAATTGCAATACATATTTTAATAAATTAATTAAGTTAAAATTTTTTAGCAAGTTAAATTTTTTTTTTGGTAACCTGAAACCAATTCTGTTTGAAATATCATACAGCTCAATTATCGTCATGGCTAGTAAGTTGATTGCATCTGAACTGGCTAAGATAGAACACCTTAATGGTTCCAACTATGACATGTGGCATAGGAAAATTAAGTATGGACTTATCCATGACAATCTAGATAGTGTCCTAGATGTTTCTGCACCAACTCTAGGTGAAGATCCCACTGACGCTCAGAAAAGAGAGCTTGATCAGTGGCAACTTAAGGATAAAAAGGCTAAAAGCTTAATGTTAATGTTCATGGAAGATAGTTTAATCAAAGTTTTTGAAAACTACAATACGGCTAAGGATATGTGGCTTGCAATTAAAGAGAAGTATGACACTACCTCTGAGGTGAACATACAGCTCTTGATGCATAGATTTAATTCAAGCCGTATGCAAGAAGGTGAAAATGTTACTGAACATGTGAACAAGATGATTGTCATGGCTAAGGACCTAGCTTCAGCAGGATCTGAAATTCCTGAGATTGCAGGTGGCAACTATTTTGAATAGCATGTCACCGTCACTAGATATGGCTGCCACAACACTTAGGCTTAATGGAACCATTAAACGTGTTACTGACTTGCCAGCCCAGTTAGCAATGGAACAAGATTTACTAGCTAGGAGAAAAGGTTCAGATGTGAACCTTGTGCAGCAAGAAGAAGCAAATGCAGCTCACTATCGCAAGGCACAAGGAACTCATCAGTTTGGACCTGTCAAACCTTCCTTCAAAGGACCTGGCCAGCAACGTGCTCGCGGTAAGAAAGGACCTCCTGGATCATGCTATATCTGTAGGAAGTTCGGCCACTCAAAGCCAACTGTCCACAGGCGAAGAATAAGGGCGGTCCCAAACGCCCGGAACAAGGAGGATCCGGTAAGCGGGAGTTCATCGGCGTCATTGAGTGCAATGCTGCAACTACTGACGCTGGTGGCTGGTGGATTGATTCGGGAGCTACCCGACATATTGCAAAGACGAAGGAAGGGATATGCGACTTCAAGGAGCTGAAGAAGGGAGATCAAAGGATTTACATGGGGAACAATACCTACCTAGATGTTGAAGGTATTGGTTCATACAGATTGGATCTTGGGGACAGCATCATGGTTCTCAAGGAAGTGTTTTATGCGCCTGGCATAAGACGTAATCTGATCTCCGTCCCAGCTCTCCTGAAGAAAGGCCTTGAAGTTAGGTTTTACAACAATAGGGTCTCTATTGGGAAAGACAAGAAAGTGTTTGCTATGGGCAAGTTTGTACCCGAACATGATTTGTTCTGTCTTTCTGTTGTAAAACCTGAAATTTGCAATAAGAATTCTGATTTGCTTTATTCCTCGTGTCTTTTATCTGATTTTGATCTATGGCATATGAGACTAGGACACCCTGGTAATAGAAAGATAGATCAGATAATTAAAATGAATTTGTTACCAAATCTGACAGGTGTAAGGACATTACCCTGTGAACACTGCTTAACAGGGAAAATGACTAGAAAGTCATTTTCTGAAATCAGAGGGCAAGTAAACTTTTAGTGTTAGTTCATTCTGACATTTGTGGTCCGTTAAGCGTAAAGACACGTGGTAATAAAGAATATTTTATAACTTTCATAGATGATTATTCCAAGTATACTTTTGTGTATCTTTTAAACAGAAAATCAGAAGCATTTGAATGTTTTAAAAGATACAAGACAGAAGTAGAAAGGAAACTTGGAAGATATATTAAGGTGTTAAGAACTGATAGAGGTGGAGAATTCAACTCAAAGGAATTTAAAAACTATATATTGCACTCATTATGGTATTAAGAGACATACCACTATGCCTTACACGCCACAACAGAATGGTGTGGCTGAAAGAAAAAATAGAACATTGATGAATGCAGTGAGATATATGCTGTCATATTCTGGTCTCTTCAAGGATTTTTGGGGAGAAGCAGTATTGACTGCGAATTATATTTTGAATAGGATTCCCACAAAATCAGTCGAGTCAACACCGTATGAGATTTGGAATGGACACAAACCTGAATTAAGTCACTTAAGAAAATGGGGTTGTGTTGCACATGTTCTCATTCCATATCAAGTTAGAGATAAGCTGGATCTCAAAACCTTAAAGTGTAGATTTATAGGCTATTCTGAAAAGTCTAAAGGATATAGGTTCTTCCATGAAGAGAAAGGGGTCATTGAAAGTAGAGATGCTACTTTTCTAGAAAATCTAGAGGAAAAGGAACAAGTTCAAGAGGCAATACAACCTCTGTTAGACTTAGATGATGTTCCCAACGATGACCTGGACATAGTGGATGAAGTAAATCATCCAATAATGGAAGATGAGCCCTTAAATGAGAATATGCCTATGGAAAATCAACCAGCTGAACCTGTCCAACCTGTCAACCTTAGTGGTAATAAAAGACCCAGAACAACACCTGCATGGATGGATGATTATTATCTGTATTCATGCGAACCATCCTGTTTCTCGGTAGACATTGACATAGATGAGCAAGCTGATCCCTTGAATTATGTGGATGCTATGAACACACATGAATCAGAACAATGGCTGGAAGCCATGAAAAGGGAGCTTGACTCAATAGAAAGAAACAATGTATGGGAGCTATGTGACTTACCAGAAGATAGGAAGTCCATAGGATGCAAATGGGTGTTAAAGAAGAAATATCGGGTTGATGGGTCTATTGATACATTTAAAGCCCGTTTAGTTACTAAAGGTTTTACTCAGAAGGCAGGTATAGATTATCAGGAGACTTACTCTCCGGTGGCTAAGTTTGCTTCTATAAGAATTATCTTAGCAATTGTTGCACATCTTGACTTGGAACTTTTCCAAATGGATGTCAAGACTGCATTCCTCAACGGAGAGTTGAAGGAAGTAATATATATGAATCAACCTGAGGGATTCCAGGTTGAAGGACAAGAAAACAAAGTATATAAATTAAAGAAATCTTTATATGGTTTAAAACAATCATCTAGACAGTGGTATCTCAAATTTCATAATACTGTTATCCAGCTTGGTTTTGTTGCAAATAAATTGGATAACTGTGTATATGTCTTGAAGAGTGGCAGCAGTTTCACAATATTATCTCTGTATGTAGATGATATTTTGCTGGCTGGAAATGACATAGAAGTGCTGAACAGAATCAAGTCAGCACTTAGTAGTGAATTTGAGATGAAGGACATGGGAGATGCATCCTATGTTCTTGGTATACAGATCCTTAGGGATAGAAAGTCTAGAATGTTAAGTCTTAATCAAGAAAGGTATTTGCATACGATACTTAGAAGGTTTGGGATGCAGAATTGTAATCCTGCAGTTAGTTTATCAAGCAGATTCGCTTGAGGTTCTTGGTTACTCTGATGCTGATTTCGGAGGAGACAAAGATGACGGGAAGTCCACTTCCGGACATTTGTTCATCTTTGGTGGTGCAGCTGTTTCTTGGGGTAGTAAGAAACAGGGATGTGTGGCAAGATACACACAAGAAGCTGAGTACATAGCCTGTAGTATGGCCACTACTCATGCAGTCTGGATAAGACGGTTCCTAAAGGACTTGGATCTCAATTTGGTGGATGGACCAATTGAGATATACTGTGATAATCAAGCAGCCATCAGCTTGATCAACAGTGGTGCAAACAGTTCTAAAGGAAAACATATTGAGATACAATATCATTATATTCGTGATATTGTGGAAAAGGAAGAAGTCTGTGTGACTTATATTCCTACTAGTGATATGATTGCTGATCCCTTGACGAAGGGTATCCCAGCAGGTACATTCATCAAACATGTTAGTTTGATGGGACTTAGAAATGTCTAAGTCAAGGAAACTTTCATGAAAAATGAAAGGAGACGATCATGGATAATGGTTGTACTCGGTTTATTCACGTAGAGTGAAAAGTGTATATATCCCATGGATAGTGGGAGTATGAAATTACATCTTGAGTCACATCTCACGGATAGTGGGAGTGTATGCTCAGAAAATATTTGGCCATTTCGGCCAAGTGGGAGATGTAAGTGGATTTGGCCTCATGGGCCGAAATTATTACCCGACCGTTGTTTACGTGATCTGGCTGTTAGGGAATATCTCATATTCTATGGGATATTCTCTAATCAACAGCAAACGTTACGGAGAAATATGAGGAAAACGTAAATAACGGAGGAAAATCAGGCAGGAATTTGGGGACGGAGAAGGGGATTAGAAAGCCTATATATAGAGAGGAATACCTCACCTCTGAATTATCTCAAAACACAAATCTTCACCGGAGTCCCCAAATTAATCCCCATCTTTCTTTCAATATGGTGGTCCTAAGAACAAGAGGGTTGACCGGCGGCGGCTTGAATATGCAAGGGAGGAGGAGACGACAGCTATGGGATGGCTAGGGTTTCAGATTTTCAAACTCTGCTCTAATACCATGAAGAAACAGGTAAGTTTGGAAAGCTTTCCTTTTGATTTCTAATTAATCAATTTTGTACAAAAGCATTCCGGGTATATATAACAAAGTCTTGATTCCTAAACCTGGTAAAAAGATATGTTAGGTAAGTCCTAGATAAGGTAGGATATCTCCTAATTATGATACACCAAATATATACAAATCAACAATATTTATATACAAAATACCGTAACGTGCAATATATACATCGATACAACGTATGTGATAGGGATGGAGCTTAAGATGACTCTCACAGGGTAATCCTCTAAGAATTGTCCAGATTAAAATCTTACTTTGGGCTAATTGCACTGTTTTAATCATTTCCTTGAATAGTCTAGACATCTCGATAATATGTAACTCTCTTCTAGAGTTAAAAGAAAATTGATCACCTCTGTTGGCCATTCTTCACATCAAATTTGATTTCTGATTTAGTGTCATTTTTGCACTGACTTTGTGCTGACAAGGACAAAATGCAAGTGGTGTTAGGCATAATTGTATTGAATTTGTAAGGCCTTTTGTACCTGAAGTAGGCCAAAGACAACTAATCCTAAATTTCAGGATTGAAGTGTTGAGAAAATTGGGAACACAAAGAATAAGCTTTGGCATGTCCCAGCATGATTATTGACAGATGAACAACTTAATTTCCTAAAATAGAGGGTAAATCAACATTATACCCTTAATAATAACTAAAATTTAGCACGCATAAAAGATAAAATAACTTGCCAAGTACATAGGAAACTTAGGCAAAGTCATGCACTGGGTTCGGCTCTGATTGGATTTGGATTGGATTCGCGTGTAAATCTGGATTGGATTCGTGTGTAAATCAGTTTCCACATCAAATATGCATTTATCAAGCCAAGCTAAATCAAAATCTAAAAGATGTGCAACCAAGTCGTCAAATTCGAGTCGAACGTAACTCAAATTGCGTTTCTAGATTAGACTTGCTGTGATTCTAAGTTACATCTGCTAAATATGTGGCTAGTAAGATTTGAACTCTGAAGCTTATGGGGGCGACAACTGAGGGCTACAAATTTATGAGCAGCCCATGCAAACTATTTCTTAGCATGTAAACAAATCACTAAAAGTTGCACTTCTAGGTGCAAAGTGTTGATACCCATCACTTCCCACGTGCAGAGTTAGGCCAGTGTCCTGCAATTGTAAGGACAAGTACCCTTGGCCTCCTCATAATTACACTAGGCCCCACAGAGCCCGTCAACAATCCAGCTCATGAAAACACCAATAACTCCAAATAATAGTAATTATTATTATCAAAGAAAAGAGCAAACAACAAGGCCGAGTTTCAAACGTCTGTTACTGCGCGTCTTGTTTAGGCCCACGGACCCGTACGCTCGACCCAAGTACCCCCCCGGTTGATTCCCTTTAAGCGACCCATAAATTTATTGTAGGGTAAATTTCACCAAACCTCCCTAAAGTTTCGGACTATTTTTTTAATGCAACTATCCCAAAGTTCAGGGGTTTCCGGAAATTTTCCCTTTATTTTAGGATTGTTTTAATGACCCCAAATCCATAGGACTTTTTTATGATGGCTTATTTAATCTCAAACTAGGACAAGTAGACAACTTTATCAAGTTAATTTTTAGTGCCGAGGAACAATTTATGGGAGTTCCTGTTTAAATTAAGATAATTTAGTAATTTGCTTAGACAATTAGATCAAGTTGTAATATAACAAAACGCTTAGTTACTAAAAACTTTAGGGCATTTAAGGGCCAAGTTTAAAAACTTTAAGGTATTTAAGCGTTGTCAAAGAAAGAGAGTATGCATAATCGCAAAATTTTAAAAAATTTTAGGATACATAAGTGCTGTCAAAAAAAAAAAAGTAAGGGTATACAAATGCGAAGTAGCGGAAACTATAGGGTGTTCGAGTGCAATTAAGGCGAAAAATTGAAAATATCTACGTAGGGGGGGGTCACATATGAAAAACAAAACTCTTCGCTTGTAATGATATCCTTTTGGGCCGAGAGCTTAAAGGCGAGAGAAATCTGCACCGAACCGTACGGCACCCTACCGGGGCCCACCCATATCGTTGCCACGTCAGAAATGGTCGGCGTGTCCTCCTCCTCTAATCTCGTCATCTCTACTCTTCTAGAGCCCCTTTCCTCTTTTGGCCTCTCTCTCTCTCTCTCTCCTCTCTCTTATTTCTGGCGGCAGTCAACGCTTTTTAGAGAGAGAGAGAAAGTTGAGGGTTTTGGATCTCTTGAGGGAGAGGGGGGAGAGAGATGGGGAAGAGCGGGAGCGGCGGCGGGGGGGCGGGAGCGTGAGGCGGAGCGCCCACTACACGGTGTCGCCGGCCGACTACAGGCTGATGGAGGAGGTTGGATATGGCGCGAGCGCGACGGTGTACAGGGCGATCTTCCTGCCGGCGAAAGAGGTCGTTGCTGTCAAGTGCTTGGATCTCGATCGATGCAACAGTAACCTAGTCAGTTTCTGAATCCAATTGTTGTTATCTTTCGGCGAATTGCTTGGATCTTGAGCTGATCTATATCTAATTGTTAGCGTAAGATTGTGATTGAGCGATCTGAAGTTGGAAAATTTGATATCGAGCTTGGATTCTGGCCTCACGACCTTGACTCTGAAGCGTGCTCTTTCGAATTTGAAGTGTTGCCTATCCAATCTGAACACTGCTAGGCTAGGTGATTTGTTATTTTTAGATTGGGGTTGAACCTGGGTGGGAACTTTAATTTCGGATTGAAGCGAGCCCTACTCTGGAAATTTGATTTTGAGCTTGAATTCTAGCCATTTGTGCCCTCGAATCATAAAGTGAATCTTCAGCTTACACTGCACAAAATGGGCTATGGTCTTCTAGCTGTCCACGGTGGGCTTAGTAATTTGTTATTATTAGATTGGGATTGAATCTGTGTTGGAATTTAATTTGCGATTAAGCCAGCTGAATTTTGAAAATTTGATTTTTTTAGCTTAAAGTACTAGCTATTTCTGCCCCCGGATCATCACAAATTAACTATGATCTTATAGCCAATTTTGCCTTTGAACCATCTGTTAACTTTCTTGGAGAAAAAGCAACAACAAAGCCTTTGTCACTGGGAAAATCCCTTGAAAAATCACTTACTCAACCACCCTTTTACCCCCGAGTTATGCCATATCATTGGGGGATAAGTTATACTTAAATCAAAATGAAGTTGTTAGCCGATGGCTCTGAGCATTTTTCTTTGAATTCTAGTTGTGGTAATTCAGATGAAAGGAGGAAAATCATGGAGAACAAACATTAAAAGCTCATGTTCAAGTCTCTTTTTCCCCCGGGCCACAGTTTAGGTGTTCTACATGTCTTTTTGCAGATTCAGTTTAGTTATGTGCCTTTGTCCTCAGGATATGTCCCCCCCCTTAACTTCATTATAAGTTTTAGTTCTCGTTAGATCTCCTATGATGACCCAAGTCTGATTATCTAGTTGCCCTTTAGTCTGGGTGAATATTATGTGTTATTTGTGGCTAATGGTTTAGTTCAAACTAGAAAGTGATTGATAGGAGAAACAGAATTTAGTTGTCGGATTCTAGTATGATTTATGATTTTTGGTTTACGTTATTTCTGTTAAGCTGTTTTGTGTGCATTGCTCATCTATTCTCCCATTGATAGTTGGAGATTTACTTTAGGATTTAGGGAGGTTGTATTGCTCTTTGTCGGTTTGTAGAGTCTAGCAATCAAAATAATTTGGGTGCTTGTGTATTTGCACAAGACCTCAAGATTTTCAGTATATAGTTAATGTGTCACCACCTACCCCCTTACACCCCCGCGGCCTTGTTGTGATGTGTTGAGCACTTTTTTTCGTTGTCTTTTTTAGAGATCTTAGTAGCAAATTCCCCCTAAATCCTGATCTTCAATATACTTAAAGCTTTGGCACATCATCAGGGTACAAATCTTAGGATACATCTGTTCAGACCAATATTTTCCTAACACCTCCTTTATACCCTGTGAATCATAAAGAAAATTATTTTTCTCCTACTTGTATAGTGGTACAGTACATGACTGCGTCATGTAGTAGGCCTGGTTCATGTTTTTCCTCACTGATCCAATCATACTCACTGTGGTTACTTTGGTCTGCAGCATAGTTTACTTATGCCTTATGGTTGACTAAACATTTAATTTCCATATTTGTTTTGGCATATATTTTTGTGCACAGACATTTTATTTTTTATTTTCATTGATTTTTTTTTCTCATATGTGTGACAAGTTATTGGAACTCAATGTAGGATGACATACGAAGGGAAGCCCAGACAATGAGTTTGATAGACCATCCAAATGTCATAAGTGCATATTGCTCATTTGTTGTTGACCATTCACTATGGGTTGTCATGCCATTCATGGCAGAGGGCTCATGTTTGCACCTTATGAAGATATCATATCCAGATGGATTTGAGGAGTCTGTTATTTGTTCTATTCTTAAAGAAACACTCAAGGCTCTGGAGTACCTTCATAGACATGGACATATTCATCGTGATGTCAAGGTCAGTTGCGAAGCAGCTTGTGCTAGATCAAAAATCTTACAATGTTTCCTTGTTCAATGACGCTTTTAACTGCAGGCTGGGAATATCCTTCTTGATAGTTCTGGAATGGTGAAGCTTGGTGACTTTGGTGTTTCAGCTTGTATGTTTGATAGGGGTGATAGACAACGCTCGAGAAATACCTTTGTAGGCACGCCTTGCTGGTAAGCATTTTAAGTGCTTTGTGTTGTTATTCTGATATATTGTTATAAGCTCTCTTAATTTCATGAAAAATTCCATGATTTCGTTTTCAATAGGATGGCTCCTGAGGTCTTGCAACCAGGAAGTGGATATAATTTCAAGTGAGTCTTACTCCCAATTTAAATAGCATGGTAATAAATGTCTACTTAATTGAAAAGCAATCCGTTATGCAATTAGAAGTGTTCTACATAATACTCTTTTTCCTGTTAAGATTCTCTTTATGTGCTAGTTTTGTCTAATGTAACTGTGAAAGAAGTAGATGGAACTAAACAAAGAAAATCTTTATTTTGAAGAGAATGGCTTGCTTTGGCTATTTCTGTATTGGAACCCCCAGTTAATGAAGATTGTAGTAGATTCTCACTTTAAGATGAATGGCAGCATGTATTGCAATAGCAAGTCATGCTTAAAACTATTTAGGAATTTGTACAAGTTAACATGTAACTTTGGTGCCAGATGTAAATGAATGAAATTAGTCAGAATTCCAAACATAATATACAAGAAACAGCTATAATGAACAAATTAACAGAATATGTACAAATTAATGTGAAACAGGAAAAAACACACAAGAACTCATCGAAATCTACCCCATTAAAGCGGGATCTAGATCATTTCAAACATCTAAGAAAAATGATGCTTTGCTTCAATCAACACTTTAAGGCGTAACATTTTCTGATCACACTTAAAACTCTTATGCACCAACATTTGTTTTATCTCAAACAATTTACATTGTCAGACTAATCCAATTGTCAGGTTATGTCGTGTCTTTAAAACATATGAATGTTGCTTATGAAATTAATACTCAGCATGGTGCTCATGATTTTGGTGTCTATGCATATTGTCAGAGCTGACATTTGGTCATTTGGAATAACTGCTCTTGAGTTGGCACATGGTCATGCTCCTTTTTCAAAATATCCTCCAATGAAGGTATGTTTTTTTGGTTGATGGTGTAGTTGATGGTCTCTCTACAATATCTTACAAGTTAATCTCTAAGTGTATGATATGGCCCTTTTTGATGAAGTCTACGTATTATTACATAATCTGCTTTCCTTGTATCTGTTTTCTAAGTTATATAACAAAGTGATCAATCGAGAACTTTTCTGTTTCCAGTTCTTTTGGCTGGAAAAGTATTGCCACAATTCACAAGCCCTAGACTTTTAGGCCTTCTTTTCCTTTTTGTGAGTGCATGCATGTAGTACTGTGTCCTATTCGTCATAATTTGAGCCCCAACAACATCAACACTACTTACAGAAATTGTGTCTAAATCTATGAGAAACACTCCATCTAGTTCGAAAGTCGCAACATTGTTCATGCTCTTTATCTATAACATCTAAACTCATGAAAGTAGAAGATGGAACATTATGGAACTTCCTTCCCTATTTGCTGTGTGCATATGGAAATAGCAAGAGGTGACATATTATGAGATTATAGTATAAAAGCATGTGCACCTTACTTTTCCCTAATAAGATGTGAATTGATTTTAATTGAGGATCTGATTAGGAGTTCTACAACAGTTTACTTCTTGAATGCATAACCCACCCTCGGAAAATCTTGATAATGTACTTTTATTCAAGGCACCATAAATCTAATCCTTATTATAGCAAGATTTGTGGGTGATGACAGTGATAAGTTGATGCTGTAAGAATGGTAAAACTTAAAGGTTCCTTTTTTTAATTTCAGAACCAACTATGTAACTATCAAGAGCATGAATAACCAAGCTAGTTGTTCCTATATCAATTAATTATATGATGAAATTCTTGGACGAAGTCATCCTTCGGAGGATGATCTGGCAAGTAGTTTTCCACTCAGTTCAATATGAAGGATGCCAGAAAGGAAATTTAACCACTCAGTTTGATATGAAGGATGCCAGAAAGGAAATTTAACCACTCAGTTTGATATGAAGGATGCCAGAAAGGAAATTTAACCACTTATAGCTCGAGGCTCAGGTCTAGTGGGGATCCATGCTCACTTGCATCGTAATTTTTTGGCAGTGGCCAGATATATGAACTTAAAATAGGAGAGCTGCAGTGACAAATATCATCCAAGTTTTATTTCTATTAGGTCAAATTCTAGAACGTAGTATAGAAAAAGTAACAAAAGCATGACCATTATTTACAGCTACTATAATTGTCATTCTTCGTGCATGAGTATGTGCCTCATTTCTGGTCAAGATCATTTTGAGAAAGTGGTCTTACCATAAAAACCTAGATCTAGAAAGTCAACCGGAAGTAGGCTTGCCTATGTTATCTGGTCAAGCAGTTTTAAGTTTAAACACTTATCCTATAACCAAGGAGTAATTCTCCAAATTCTGGTAGACTACACAACTGTTATAATTCAGATGTTAGCTGATCAGAGTGAACGAGGAAAGTGTATTGCCATCACAGAACAAGCAGGGATTTATGGTTTCTTGTCCTAGAATGATAGTCATGATGTCAATTTTTATGCCAGAGCAATCTAGTAATAAATTGTAGTACTGTGTAAATCGCAGCCAGTTACTGCATGTTAGTATCTCTAAAAGCATGGTGGCCTTTATTAAGAATGATTTTGGTGTATGAGTTAAACTTAACTTCAGTGTACCACCAGCCTCAAAATTTTCATCTTCCTCTAGGTTCTCCTGATGACCCTTCAAAATGCTCCTCCAGGACTTGACTATGATCGGGATAAAAGATTTTCAAAGGTACGGCCTGTCTTATTGGCTAATAAAAGTTTATGATTATCGTTCATGATCTTGGTAGAGTTACCTGTTTTTTCAATAATTCTTATGGTATATATCCGCGCATGGTATTTAATGGACCCTTGCTTTGACATTTACACTCGTGAAACAGAGTGAGATTGGCTGCTTGTAGAGTGTTTCTGTATTATTGGATACCTTTCTTCTATTACTGTTCTAATTAAGGACCTTCAGTTGTAATCAGTCTTTTAAAGAAATGGTTGCAATGTGCTTGGTGAAAGATCAAACAAAGAGGCCAACAGCAGAAAAATTGTTAAAACACTCCTTTTTCAAAAATGCTAAGCCTCCAGAGCTGTCTGTGAAGACGCTTTTGGCTGACTTGCCACCTCTTTGGGACCGTGTGAAGGCACTCCAGGTTAGCCACCTTTTAAGGAAATGTCTGTTGTTGTTTCTTTCAGTTATAATTTGGCACATTCTTGTATCAAAATTTCCACACTCTGCAGCTTAAAGATGCTGCACAGCTGGCTATGAAGAAAATGCCATCAGCTGAACAAGAAGCACTATCAATGGTCAGTTGTTTCGTCTTGCTAAAAATAATGCTTTGAACTATATTCTACAGGAAGCCGATACTAGCTATTTATCTGATTATTGATGCTGGACCTGAAAATGTTCATAAATGAGATGTCTTAAGTTAGTAGACCTAGTTGTATTATGAACTGCTTGTTTATCGAATATTTTTCCAGTTCCCCAACATCTATTAGTTAACATGCAAATTTTAAGTGGTGATCTTTTGTGTGATGTCAAGTGCCCGGGAGAAAAAGCATTAATATTATTTCTTGTTGAGCTGGCTATGAGCAGTGTTATTCACTCCTAGTTTTATGATTAACAGAGTGAGTACCAGAGAGGTGTAAGTGCATGGAATTTTGATATTGAAGACTTGAAAGCTCAAGCATCCCTGGTATGTCTCTGTGGATGCATGTTCTTCCTGGATTCTGCATAATGTTAAATTATGCTGTTTTAAGAAATTTCTAGTTCATATTGAGTATTTTAAAATTTTGCTAACGCTTTAAGATGTCTAATAGATTCAGGATGATGATGACTTTTCTGAAACCAAGGAAGATGATGGTAGCATGAGAGGATTTACCAACAACAAGGTATTCTAATTTCCCTCTTCTTGGCAAAGAATTTTATGTAGTTCTTGCATGTCATTCTGCATGCTGTTTAAATCTCCTTATTCCTTCCTTACAAAGACCTATTGCTGTTCTATTTTTTGTGATTTTTAAGTAATTGATTTTATATGCTGATCTGATGCTGCTTGTGTTATTATTGACTTTTAATATTATTGTCAGGATCCATCTACTTCCAGATCTATTTTTGGGAAAACATCAGTTACTGATGAAACCAATTGCAGGTGAGCTATCTCCTATACCTAAATCAAATTTCTCATTTGAGCACGTTGGATTCATGATCCGAGCTTTCTTTTAATAGTTATGTGGACAAATTTATGTTTTTGTATTTGCACTTCTTTTGTAGCTGTCACGTCCCGCTTCCCAAAATACCCGGGAATCGGAACGTGAACAAGCCCGCGACGTATTAGATTGAGAAGAAATATACACTATTATTTTTTTTCTCTTTTCTTTTCTTCTCAATCCAATACGCTAAGCGTCAAAAATATAATATACGAAGTCACAGGTCCCCGATCACACATAGCAAGAATATAATGACAACCCAGAATAAGAAATAAACATATCATCAACAGTAAATCATCCCAGACATGAAAATATGGGTCAAACATACCTTTATTATAAAATAGTCCAACTAGGAAATAAGAAATACATAGTCCATAAAGAAAATACTGTTAAAATACTAAATCCAACATCAACTAAAGAAAAGTACGGTAAAAGAGTTTTAATGTCCAATTACTACTACGAAAGAAAACCACTACGCTTCAGCTGGTTCTTCTACTCCTTCTGCAAGGCACCCGGCTGAGAATCATCTGGCTCCTGTACGATTCCGAACTGAGGCTGTCTGTCTCCTAAATCTGACGTACACCCAGAAAATAGGAGTACGTCAGCGTGTATAACACACGGCAAGATCCCCCAAGCCAGGGACAAATACAATAACAGTAATGATAACATATGCGTGGTCAATGCGATAACAGAAATAGAAATAGAACATGTGATGATAGTAATAACGATAGAGGCATGCAACTGGAATACTAATAATCAGAAGAATCCAAAAATCAACCAAGTAACAAGATCATGCAGGTAGCGATCAAAAAATATCCAAGCAACAAGGTCATACAATAGATGGAATTAATACTTAAAAATCTACAACTCGAGACGTAGTACGTCGAGCGAAATAATCCAAACAAGGAAACCCTCATGTATATACCATATGTCTCAAATTGTAAATAATTAAATATTAACCCCGATCTATGTATGGAAAGAAATACAACTGATCTACGTCTCACAAGAATCATACTTAGCCAAGAATCTAAGTCATGTAACTAGTCATCCTATAACAGGTCACTGGCTCATATTATCGAATAACTGATAGATCGCGATCACAAATATCCCAACTCCTCGGACCCACCCCGGTGACTACACAAACTTCACCGGCGCGAGCCCGGAATGCATAAACATCTCAACTCCTCAGACCCATCCCGGTGACTACACAAACTTCACCGGCGCGAGCCTGGAATATCGCGATCACAAATATCCCAACTCCTCGGACCCACCCCGGTGACTACACAAACTTCACCGGCGCGAGCCCGGAATGCATAAACATCTCAACTCCTCGGACCCACCCCGATGACTACACAAACTTCACCGGCACGAGCCCGGAATACAACCACAATCACAAATATCTCAACACCTCAGACCCACCCCGGTGACTACACAAACAGCCCGGAATACAACCACAATCACAAATATCTCAACACCTCAGACCCACCCCGGTGACTACACAAACTTTACCAGAGTGAGCCTAGAATACCAAACAATCACAAATATCTCAACTCCTCAGACCCACCCCGGTGACTACACAAACTTTACCGGCGTGAACCTGGAAAATACATCAACCATCACAACTACTCACATGGACCAAGACTTCTCACCCAAATTCTCATAATTCCAGGTCAACTACACACAAGATTCTAGATCATTCTCATAATTCCAGGTCAACTACACACAAGATTCTAGATCCTAACTGTGTCATACAGGTCACTATAGTCATGTACTTCTCATGATTCTCAACATGGAATAATAAATATAATTACACTAAGTGTCAAAGTCATAAAGTATGAACAGGGGTCGTGATCACATGCAAGAAACATACGAAAGTAAAGCTACTATTAACAATGCAACGTGAAACTACCATTAACAGATGTTTTGCACATGAAAATCGAAATCTCAGTTATTAGCAGTGTTTTAAATATCGGCCGCCATGGCGGACATGGCGGCCGATATTGCGGTTTTGTTGCCTAGCCGATACGAAATCGCTGATTTTAACTCGTATTGCGTTTTTGGGGTCATGGCGGGGATATATCGGAAAAAATCGGACATTGCGGGCGCCATTTCGGGGATCAAAAATCGGCCAACTTTGTTAAATATCGGTTTTAGGCTTATTGGGTCGAATTTGAACCCGACCCGACCCAATAAGCCATATTAGTGATCCATTTATGATATTATGTAGGTCAAGCATTCGGATGGTGTTAATATGCACTCGGGAATCAGGTGTCTACAATTGGTTAGTGATCCTAACATCAATAATCATATGTTTAGACAATATAATTATCAAGTATGTGAAGATTCCATTTATGATATTATATCAACCTATCCGATATGGCAATCCGATATTTTTTTCATGTCCCCCGATATATCCCCGATTTCCGCTATCCGACATGAATTTTGGCCGACCGACATGAACCCGACATCCGACATTTAAAACATTGGTTATTAGTTCTAACAATAATTTCCTTTAAAGTTCTCTCATTATAAAATTCTAAAATGATCTTCTTAAAATATATTCTATTATTATTTATGAACAGTAATACTTTTTAATTTATATATGATTTCTATGATATTTTATAAAATAATCTAAAATACTCTTTTTCTCAAAATAAAATTCTTTTAATTATAACAATTATTCAAAAATACTCCATATCCAAAATAAATTATTTTCTCGAAATAATTCCTTTTAAAATATTTTCCTCATTATAAATCATTCTAAAAAATTTTCTGTAATTACATTTTTTCCTTCCAAACATCACGAAATTAAACATAAACTATTTTTGACATATCTATTCATCACTTATAGCATCGTTTCGCAGAATATAATCACACAGTATCAACAACTCACGCAAATGATCACGTTATAACATAATCTAGCATAGTTAAATCAACGTATATAATTAATAAATTCTTAATGTATCAAAAAATAAATAGACAAGATGATGAGCAAGAGGGATCTTGCCTCGGGTAACGTCGAACGAGTCGACGTCGTCGTGCAAGTCCTCGGCGAGCGTCGGTGTGACGGCGGCGAGTTCGTCGGAGGAACTCGACGACGAAGGCTGTAGGCGGATCCGAGGAGGCAACGAAGTTGGCGTTCGTCAGGCGGAGCTCAACGGCGAGGAGGTCGGCAACTGTGGACGCTGATGGGCTGGTTGGCGACGGCTCGGACATTACGAGAGGAGGCAGATTGGGGCGGCGCGGATCTGAAAGTCGGCGGGCGCCAGGATCTGGAGAGGCGCGCGCTGAGGTGGTCGTCGGGCGGCGGGGCTTCGGGCGGCGGTGCTGGAGCTCGTGGCGAGGAGGCCGAGGGGAGCAGAGGGGGCCCTGCGTGGGGTTGAGAGAGGCGGAAGGGATGCAGGTAGAGGCGGCGCTGCGAGGACCTTGGACGCTGGTCGGAGCGTGAGAGCGACGGCGCCGCCGTTGAGGTCGGCAGCAAGGTGCAGTGGCTCGGTGGGCGGCTTGCGGGGCGGCGGTTGGCGGCAGGTCGGTTCAGACGAGCGCGGCGGTGCCGCAAGGATGAAGGATGGCGCGCATTTTCGTCGCGGCCGCGTCGCGCGGCTTCGCGGCTTTAGTAGGAGCGGGGAGAAGAGGAGGGGAAACTGGAGTTGGGTTTTGTGAACGAGAGAGAAGGATGAGGAGGATCTGATGTGGGTTCTTTTGAGGGGAGAGAGAAGAGAGAGATGATGGGTGTGATGGTCGGTGAAGTGAGAGAGAGAGGGAGACTGATGAAATAATAAGAGAGAAAGGAAATGTGAGCTGGAGTTGAGAGAATTATTGAAGAGAGAGAAAGTGAATATTTTAGGGGATTTGAAAGGAAGAGATTGGAGAGAGAAAAAGAAGGGGACATGATTGAGAGGAGTACGGGTGATATTAGGGGATTTGAAAAAGATTGGAGAGAGAGTGTGTATTATTGGAGAAAGAGAGGAATTTACGTGATTAAAGTTGAAATGAGATCAACGTGGTTGAGGAGTGATTGGAGAGTGATTAAGGGCTGATTGGGAAATTGATTAGGGAGATTATGGTAGGAATTCAAATGAGAGAAAATTAAGGGGGAAGAAGATTATAGAAATATTTATTTATTTATTCATAATATTTAAAAATAATCATTATAATAATAATTAACCATATAATAATATTAATAAATAATTAACAGCTAAATATTTATATATTTACATATGTACTAATGTACTAAGCTCAGGTTTACATTAATAATAACAAGGTCACTAATAATATTAGCCATCAAATGATTATATATAAAAAAAAATCATTAAACCATAAATTAATATTTAGCAGAATTAATAAATACAAGACTATATATTTTATTATTTATTTATTTTGAAAACTCAGAAAATTTCAGAAATTAGGAAAAATATTAATAAAATATAATATAATATTTTAAATACTAAAAAATTGTTTAAATACGTATCGAAAAATTACGGTTGTTACAGTAGCATTTATACGATAGTATTAGTAGTATTGTAATGCATTCAAGGAGTGCAAGACGGTTCAAGGAAAATTTTCTGCTTCATATGTTATGGCTCTGGCTTGTGCTGACTGCTTTTAGTTCTTTCAATTGATGTTGATAATTGTGTATCTCGAGTTTATCATGCTTCTTTCCATTTAATTTCTTTCAGAATGCAGCTTGTGGTTATTTTATGATATTGGTAAGTTAGATCTAAAGAAATAGTAAGTTAGGTAAAGATGAAAAAAAGAAATAAATGCATCATCTATCTTGAATGAATTTTCTGGCTTGTCAGTTAAACTGGTAAACACGAGCACTTGAAATATGATTTGTTCAGAGTGGAAGGATCAAGAAGGATAATTTCTCTGTAGAAATTTGAAATTCAAGAAGAAACCCAAAGAGAAATCAATCTGAGGATGCTTCAAGCCATGATCATGCTCACTGACACTTGTGTAGGTGTGACATTATTATTGCACGGAACAAGCCATGAAATATCATGAGCATTTAACCGTCAATATTGTCTTCAAAGTGAAATTGTATAGACAGCAAAGACCTGCTGTGAATATTGTCTTGTTCACCATGGAAGTTAGTATGGAATTAAGGGGTTCAATTTTCATGTAGAATTGGAATTTACCCTCAAAACAAGTGAGTTCCCATGGAGATAATCCTACATTACCATCAATGTACTCAAAGCATGTTGAATAACTTCTATATTTCCAGTTACATCCAACTAAACACGTGATGATTTGAAATTCAGCAGATCAGAGCATGCCTATCAAAACATGAGCTTATATGCTTTTTCCGTGATTCTAAATTCATTAGTTTGAAGAAGTCATGTAATTGCAACTTGTTTCCACTGAATGAGCTGTAATAGGTAAGATGATAAGATTCACTATCGAAAATCATATCATCGTGGAGGTAGACTCCTAGTAGGCACAAGCAGGGAATTGGCATGAAATCTTTCATCTATCAGCACTTAGAAGATTCAGTGGGCATTAGTGTAAGACCAAAAGATTGTTTTCTTCAGCTCTAGAATTAAAAAGATTAAAAAAAGTCCAATGTTGTCGCTGTTGCCTCTTGCCATTTAGAAAATATCATTCTATGTGAAAGTCTGTAGGCTGGTCCTAGGTGAATAGAGTTGACAAATCAATTAAACAAGGTTCAAGTAGTTTCCCTGTACCATAGGTTTCTCTTGATTCCTACTCATTACCCCAAATTTCAACTCAAACTTTGGCCTGATAAATCCGATATTTAGAGCCTCTATTATCGGCCGATAAGTACCTATATCGCCGATAAACCCCAAAAAACGATAACCGATTAAAAATTCCTACTTATCCTAGCGGAAAGCTCCCAAATCCGATAACTCGGCGATAATATCGGATTATCGGCTGATATTTAAAACCTTGGCAGCTTGCTCCTGTTTAGTGGTTGGTCTTCTTTTTTTTTGTTTGTAATCTCTTTTCAGTTTGATACAGATACTGTTACATGCATGAAAGTACAACTTCATCCCTCGTCTATAATTTAAACTACTTCACTCTCAATTCTGAATGAGTACACATGTAACAGTATCACGAGGAGTTAAATGTTCGGTCTGAAAATCAATGTGAACATATAAGTCTTTCTAAATACACTTTCAAGGTGTGTACAAAATGCTGTTATTAGAATGGTAAAAAGCTCTGAAAATTCCATTCCACATCATATGAAAGCTCGTGAATATTAGCAAACAACATGGTAAACAGGTCTCCTAATTTCAACTGAGTTGGAGTATGAAAATCACAATTTTACATTGTTTATAAAAGATACAAATTGAGTTACATTGTTCCATATATAAATAATCAGTGATGTTCTACCTTGTGCACTTATCCATTGTTTATGAAAAAATCCTCTTCATTGTCATATGCTGTTCAGCTTCAATTTTATATTGTGTAAATAAATTGCAGTTTGATACCAATTGATCTAAAAATCTTATCCTGAATTCTGTTGCATTAGAAAACTATTTTCAGAAGGCACCTACTGTGGGCATTTTGCACTGTCGTCAGTGTTTCTCTGACAAGTTGTGTTCTTGTGCAGAGAGAATACATATGCTGCAGATGAGTCGGGAACTAGGTGCTCAAGTGCAAAAACTGAACCTGTAGAAACAGTTTCATTAGCCTCTCGTAATCAAGAAATACTGGATGGATATGATAAAAGCAGATCCAAAAATGATTCGATGCCATCAACATCAAAACAAGGCATAGACCCCAACAACTGGAAAAGCCAAGCTGGGAAAAAGCACCTTACTTATAGTGGTCCTCTCATCCCATCTAACGTTCATGGCAACTCGTTCATAGAAAGAGGACGCATGTCTGACACTTTCCATTTTCATAGAATATGACTCTAAAAGATCATTACTTCTGCTGAGTGTGGAATGCTTTAGTCAATTGTGCTTGCTTTCCACCATCATTAAATGGGGAAGTGCTAGATATCTGAAACATTAATGGGAACAAAATAAAGACTTCATGATTGACATCTGTTTACTTCAAATCATATATCAAAAAAGATAACTGAAACTCCAATCCAATAGCTTATGTAATATAAGGCAACAATGCCTTCACATGTTTGAAAACTTCTTATGCAGTGTTAAAATTTAAACTACGTCAAACCCTCTAATGTTTACTTGAGCCATCAATGGCTCTGACATGTATATTACACAAGCCTTGTAATGTTTTGTTGTGTGACATGGCTCTGACACGTGATTTTTTGGTATCTGAGAATGAGATGACTTTAATGTGTCTATATATGTTGAGCATGTCATGCAACTGTATGTCTGATACATGTTGGAAGCAGACATTGAACCCAATTTGAAGTGTCCATGTCTCACAGCTTTCTTTTCTTTTCTAGCACAGGGTATGGAATTTTTATTTGCATGAGCCATAAGGATTTTAGTTTCAATATAGAACCAGGATTATGACATCTGTACAGGAAAGGTAACTTATAAATTCTTTCCCTTGATTCCTGCTAATTCTCCTGCGACTACGAGCAGAGATGAGCTAGGTCTGTTTCTGGCTAACCTCCATCATCACTTAGTCAGTAAGGGATCAAATAAAGAAGTAAAACAGAGCAGAAAGGAGCTAATAAAAAAAAAGGTTACCTCAGGCGAAGATGTGGACATCTATTTCATGGGGGCAAGAGGTAAGAAATACCCATAAGGTGGTTGAAAATTTGTACCATCTTAGACACGCATGGGGGAGCAAGTAACATGACATGCATAGTTGAGCAAGTATGTAAAGTTTGTCCACCTGATGGTATTAGTGAAGACATTTTTGAAATAATTTAAGCATGAGAGTACGGCCATCTTAGAAATGTGAAAGGCCAAATATGCTTATACAGTTATGGTACATTTTACTGAGTGCTGAAGCTTTTAAGTTTTGTTGAATGAGTCTATGGATAATCATAGAACTTTTTGTGAAACTAGTTTTCAGAAATTCTCTCATTTGTCTTTCATACTTATCTTTTCATGGATAACTCAATGATGCGTAATTTGACTGCTTTATATTAAGATCTCTGTGTAATGTTTATGATGATCAATTGGAGAGGGAGTAGTTTCCAGCTGAAGGTTTGCAGTTGGAAAATAGAATATAAGCAAATTTTTATGGGGTGACATTTTTTAAATATATGATAGTCCAAGATGTATTAAATCTTGTTTAAACAGATCCGAGGGTGACAATCAACTAGCTTATGATAAGTCTAAACGCGATGTTCGGAAGACGCCGAACTTAAGTGGTCCGCTGATGCTTCCAAATCGTGCTTCTGCAAACAGTTTATCTGCTCCTATACGATCTTCAGGAGGTAATAGAACATAAGTAGACTTCTGAGTATGTTTATGGATTTAGCCTTTCTTCCGCCTCCTGAATTCTGAAGGATAGCATGCATATTTATTTTGTTATTGCTGTTTATTCTATTGGGTGTAGCGCATTTAGATGGAATAGTGTGACACTGAAAGAGAATCTTCCTATTCTTATAGGATATGGAGATTCATTAGAGGATAAGTCCAAGGCTAATGTGGTACAGATAAAAGGCCGATTTTCAGTCACATCAGAAAATGTGGATCTAGTGAAGGTCAATTCTCAATATTGGAACTTATTTTTACAAATTGAATCGTCTCTAATGAGAAAAAAAATACATTGCCAGGATATTCCATTATGTTCCGCTCCTCGGAGGTCCTCTCAGGTATTTCTTTTTCTTTTGAAATACAGACTTCTGTACGTAAATTGATTATCTAAACCCTGCCAGTCCATTCATCGTATTAAAATAGTGTGATTTCTCCAGAGTTCGCCATTAAGAAAATCAGCGAGTGTTGGCGATTGGTTAGTTCAGTCTAAACAAGTGGTATGCAAATTTATCTCTTTCAGTTGCAAGCATGTTACATTTAATTTTTTTTCATAGTTAACATTCTCTTTTCTGTAAACTATGTTCAATAGTTTTCGTTAGTCAAACATAATTTTCTTTTCTAGAAAACATTATCATGTTAATTGACTAAACATTGGAGACAAAAATTGTATGAGCCATAAGGAATTTGAAATATGCTAATTAATTGCCATTCTGTTGAAAGAGACGAAAATGAAAAAAATTGTGGGTTATAGCAAATGAAAGTTATGAATTTTGAGTGAAGAAAACATAACTGCCAATCTGCCATTAAGTCAAAATTGTCGAAAATGGAAAAAATCGCGGGCTATGCGGGTCGAAACATATGAAAATGGGCAGGTGTGTGTTATACAAGCCGATGATTGTGACTTTGAGGAAAGAAATCTTAATTTTCATTAGATCAAACTATTGAAAATGAACAAAAATCATGGGTTACAGCCCATGAAAAATATGAATTTTGAAGTAAGTTGATTATTTCCATTGAGTTGAAAGAGATAAACGGAAAAAATTACAGTTTATAGCCCATGAATATCGTAAATTTTGAAGAAAAATACTTAATTGTCATCGACACGAAAGGAGCAAAAATAAACAAAAATCACGGTTTATAGTCTGAGAAATCTAAGAATTTAGAAGTATGCCAATTATTTACCATTGGGTCAAAATAAATAGAAATGGAGAAAATTGTTAACTATAGTTCATGAAATTCATGAATTTTGAGAAAAAACTTTATTGCCATTGGGTCAAAATGACTAAAAAATGGATAAAAATCATGGGTTATATAGGCTATGAAAATTATGAATTTTTATATATGCCAATTGTAGAAAGAGATAATTGAGAGAGCAAAAACCCTAACTTAATTGATTCATTCAGATACTAGAGAGATATATATATAGTCATACAAATAGGGGTATGGTTAACGGGTCACAGTCCATTAACCCAATACCCAATAGACTTAATCTAACACTCCCCCTCAAACTGGAGCATAAATAGCCACCATGCCCAGCTTATCACATATAGTAGAAAACACCTTTGAAGAAGTAGCCTTGGTAAGAATATCAGCAAGTTGTTGTGAGGACGGAGTGAATGTGAGAGATACTATCTTCTTCTCCCAAGCATCTCTGACAAAATTGCAGTCAACTTCAATATGTTTTGTCCTCTCATGAAACACAGGATTCTGTGCAATATAAATGGCAGACTGGTTGTCACAGTGCATTGGCATGGATCCAGACTGAACAAAACCAAGTTCTGTTATAAACTTTCTTAGCCACACCATCTCACAAGCAGTGTGAGCCATTGCTCTATATTCGGCCTCTACACTAGTTCGTGATACTACGTCTTGTTTCTTACTTCTCCAAGTCACAAGATTACCTCCAACAAAAGTATAAAATCCTGAGGTTGATTTTCGGTCTCCCATGTCTCCTGCGTAGCCAGCATCAGAGAAAGCCAAAATATGAGTATGCCCATGCTTCTTATATAACAATCCCTTGCCAAGACAACTTTTGACATATGCCAAAATCTTCAGAGCTGCTGTCCAATGAACCTCTCTAGGTTTGTACATAAACCTGCTCAGTACACCTACTGTAAAAATAATATCAGGTCTGGTAATTGTCAAATATATTAGCTTCCCAATTAGTCTCCTATATCGTGCAGCATCATCTAGTAGAGAGGTATCATCACGCCACAAATCAACATTTGCCTCCATTGGAGTGCTTGCAGGTTTGCATTCCAAGAGACCTGCTTCTTCTAGTAGCTTGCAGGTTTGCATTCCAAGAGACCTGCTTCTTCTAGTAAATCTAGCACATACTTTCTTTGGGACAATAACAGGCCATGTTTTTTATATGCAACTTCAATCCCAAGAAAATACTTTGGCTTTTCCATGTCCTTAGCGACAAAATGACGGTTTAGATACTCCTTAGTCTCAGCTAAGGCAACAGAGTCACTCTCAGTCAGCAGAATATCATCAACATATACGGCTAAAATAACCAAACTAGTTGTTGTGCGTCGAAGAAAGACAGAGTGATCAGACTGATAACGTTGAAAACCAACATTAGAAATAACCTTGCTGAACTTATCAAACCAAGCTCGAGGACTCTGCTTTAACCCATAGATGGCCTTTCTCAGCCTGCAGATAAGATTCTCCCACTGAGCAACATACCCAGGAGGTTGCTCCATATAAACCTCCTCGTCCAAATCACCATAAAAGAAAGCATTCTTCACATCTAGTTGGTGCATCGCCCAATCTATATTAACAGCCAGAGAGAAGAATTCTGATAGAGTTAAGACGAGCAACGGGAGAAAAGGTTTCAAAATAGTTAATACCATATGTCTGGGTATATCCTTTAGCAACCAAGCGAGCTTTATATCTATCAACAGACCCATCAGGACGATATTTCAAGGTATACACCCATCTGCAGTCAACCACAGTCGCTCCAGCAGGTAGAGAGACCAAATCCCAAGTCCCTCTAGAAAGCAGTGCATTCATCTCCTCATCCATAGCCTGTTTCCAGGCGGGTACTAACAAAGCTTCCTCATGTGATCTGGGTAAAGATATAGTGGACAATGACAAAGCAAAATGACGAAATGATGAGGTGAGACGGTCATAAGAGACAAAAAAAAGAGATAGGATATTTTGGGCAAGACCGTTTACCTTTACGAAGAGCAATAGGAACATCTAAGTCAGAAGAGATATGAGGCTCGACATGAGATGGACCTGCAGCTGGAGAAGAAGAGTCAGCAGGAGCAGAGACAGGTGTATGTACTCTAGGACGGCGAGAGTATGTCAGTAGAGGCTTTGGTGCAGTAGTCATAGGAGCAGATACCGGAATAGTAGTGGGAGCCGTAGAAGATAGTGGTACCTGTGGACTGACAGAGGTAGTGGAACCAGAGAAAAAATATGGGACAAACCCAAAAAAAGTAACATCAGCAGAAACAAAATATCTCCTGGTGGTCGGATGATAGCACATATACCTTTTTTGAGTACGTGAGTATCCAACAAACACACACTTAATGGACCTAGGAGACAATTTATCCAAACCAGCAGTCAAATCTTGAACAAAACACGTACAACCAAAAACTCGAGGAATCACAGAAAAACATGTTTTAGCAGGATAAAGACAGTGGAATGGTATCAAACCATCAAGAACAGAGGAAGGCATGCGATTAATCAAATAACAGGCAGTGAGGACAGCATCCGACCACAAGTACTTTGGAATATTCATATGCATCATCAGTGTTCTAGCAACATCGAGAATATGTCTATGCTTCCTCTCAGCAACTCTATTTTGTTGTGAAGTGTGAGAGCATGAAGTTTGATGAATAATACCATTAAGAGCACAAAATTTTGAAACGTCATTTTTTATATATTCCAAAGCATTATCAGTACGAAGAATATGAACAGAAGTAGAGAACTGGGTGTTTATTTCATTATAAAAAAGTTCAATAATATGCGAGACTTCAGACCTCTCTTTCAACAAATATAGCCAAGTCATGCGAGAGAAATCAACAAAAACAATGAAATATTAAAAACCCTTCACAGAGGGAACACAAGGACCCCAGACATCAGAATGAACTAACTCAAACGGAAAACTACTGTGTTTATCGACACGACTCTGAAAAGAAGCACGATGGTGCTTACCCAGTTCACATGACTCACAACCTAAAGAAGAAAGGGAAGACTGAACAGTAACTACCGATCTAAGTTTCTGTAGTGAAGGATGACCCAGACGCCAGTGCCACAGTAAGGTAGAATCAGGCTGTGCTGCAACAAGACCAGCACCCGGCACACTGTCGTCCAAATAGTACATACCTCCTCTCTCATGCCCCGAACCAATCGTCATCCCAGTTGCTAGGTCCTGAAAAACACAATAAGAAGGAAAGAATGTGACTTTACAGTTATTGTGCTTTGTAAACTTGCTAATGGATAATAAGCTAACAGGGAATTTAGGAGCATATAACACATCAGTGAGTTTCAAAGAGGAAGTAGCATGAACTACTCCAGCACCAAGAACTGGAGAAAGTGTACCATCAGCGATTCGAATAGAGGGAAACTTATCAGAAAGATGTAAAGAGAGAAAACGATCCTTTATACCTGTCATATGGGATGAGGCTCCAGAATCTAGTACCCATGGTTCATGAGGAGAAACTATGTAAGCATCCATACCTGAAGAGGATGCATGATTAGCCAAATGACTGTTCTGAGAGAGCTCTAGCTGGCGTAACCTCTCATAATCTGCCTGAGAAATCTGAACAGTAGGAACAGTAGTAGCTGGATTACTAGAAATAGTAGTAAAAATAGGTGAGCGAGTCGACTCGGCATCGGGTACTTGGGCCCATTGAGGACGACCAAACTTCTCCCAGCACTTCTCAGAAATATGATTGGTCCTCCCACATTGACCACACTGACGTGAACCCCTATCAGAATCACCATGTCTCCCACTAAAAGAGCCACGTCCTCCTAAAGAATCACGACCACGACCACGACCACGACCACGACCGCGGCCTCTGCCTCTACTAGAGAACATGACAGACTGATCCACTGAAGGTGGAGAGATGCAGAAGTATCAGAAGAAGCACCAGTAGAGACCTGCATGACTCTGGAGAATATAGCAGTCAGTGAGGGGATGGTATCTCCACCCAATATCTGTCCTCTCACCTGGGACTGCAAGTTAGGGTGCAATCCAGAAAGAAACTTGGACACTGCCAAGTCACGGCGATATCCTAACAACGCGCCGCATCAGCTACTGTAGGCTGATGCATCTCCAGTTCGTCTATCAGTCCCTTTAACTCACCAAAGAACTCCGGAACCGACCTATCTCCCTGTTTGAGCGTAAACAGTCGCCCATAAATCTCAAATACACGGGAAGCATTCTTCTCATTTCCGTACATAATCTTCAGGCTGTCCCACATCTCCTTCGCAGTGGTTAAGAACATAACACTGCTACTAATCTGTGGTTCCGTGCTGTTGAGGAGTCACGTCATAACACAATAATCAGACGAGAGCCAGAAACTGTAGGTGAGATCTGTGGTAGGTGGAGGAGAGGCCAGAAGATGTGGAAGTTTGCTCTGAGCGCCAATGAAGATGCGGAAAGCCTGAGCCCAGAGCAGATAGTTTGTACCATTCAATTTTATTGTAGTCCCCAAGACTACCTTGGGCGCAGAAGTCTGACCAGCAGCAGCAGAAGGAGATGTAGAAGAGGAGAGATCTGTTTCCGATATTGTTGCACAATAGTGATAGGCAGGTAGTAGTCAAATAATCAGGGCAGTAGTAGAGATCTGTTATTTAAACATAGACTAAGAGCAGATCAAAAAATAGGCAGTAGTAGATGACCGGATCGGGTCATGTGTGGCCACCAGCAGCAGCAGAGGGAGATGTAGAAGAGGAGGAGAGATCTGTTTCCGACATTGTTGCACAATAGTGATAGGCGGGTAGTAGTCAAATAATCAGGGCAGTAGTAGAGATCTGTTCTTTAAACATAGACTAAGAGCAGATCAAAAAATAGGCAGTAGTAGATGACCGGATCGGGTCATGTGTGGCCTCGAATCATCTATTCAAGGTCATGGAAAAAAAGGGGACAAAACAAACAGCATGGTACTGTAGTAGCGCGGCACTGTAGCGGCGCAACTAGTGGTGAGGGTAGTGTCGGCGGCAAGGAGAAGAGGCGGCGGCGGCTAGGTTTTTTGAATGAGGATTTGTGACGGCTAGGGTTTCAAAACTTGTCGGTTATAGCCCATGAAAATCATAACCTTTGAACAAAGAAAACATAATTGTTAGTGGTTTGAAACAACAAAAATTGCGGTTCATGAACCTTAAAAATTGAGAATTTCGAGATACGCCAAATATTTGCCATTGGGTCGAAATAGATGAAAATGTATAAAATTCTAGGTTGGAGCCTATGAAATTCGTAAGTCATGAGAAAATCTTAGTTGCTATTGGGTTGATACTTCCGAAAATGGACAATTTTTTTGGATTATAGCCCATAATAATGGAGAAAATTTTGAAGGACGCCAATTAGTTGTCATTTGATTAAAAGAGTTGAAATGGAAAAATGTTATGCTTATGAAAATCGTAAATTTTGAGGAAAGAATATTTAATTGTATGTTGGGTCAAAACAGTGGAAATAAGATATAAATCTTAGGTTATAGACCATGGAATCTACAAATTTTGGAGTACAACAAACTTTTTGCTATTGGATTAGAAGAGAGAAAATGGACAAAATTATGAGTTACAACCCATGAAAATCGTGAAACTTGAGGAAAGAGAACTTAATTGCCAATGAAAATTGGACAAAAAGTTATTGGTTATAGCCCATAAAAATTGTAAATCTTGAAGTATGCCAATTAAATGCCAATGAGTCTAAATGATCGAAAATGAACATAAGACATGGGTTATAGCCTATTCATGAATTTGAAGAAAGAAAACTATGAATTTTGAAGTATTTTGATTATTTCCTATTGAATTGAAAGAGATGAAAATGGACAAAGTCGTGGGTTATAGCCTATTCATGAATTTGAAGAAAGAAACTTAATTGTCATTGGCGCAAAGGGAATAAAAAAAGAACAGTAATCGTGGTTTATAGTCCATAAAAATGAGAATTTAGAACTATTCTAATTATTTGTTATTGGACCAAAATAGATAAAAATGGAGAAAATTGTTAATTATAGTCCATAAAAATCGTGAATTTTGAGGGAAGAAAACTTAAGTTTGATATTACATCAAAATGAAAAATTGACAAAAATCGTGGGTTATATAGCCCATAAAAATTATGAATTATATACACTAATTAATTGCCATTTAGTTGAAAATAATAAAAATGGACAAAAATTTGTGAATTATAGCCCGTGAAAACCATAAACTTTGAAGAAAGAGAGTTTAAATGTGAGGTTCGAAACAACAAAATGGACAAATTGTGGTTTATATCCCTTGAAAATTGAGAATTTTGAAATACGCTAAATGTCTACCATTGGGTTGAGATATATGAAAAAGGACAAACTTATAGGTTAGAACCCATGAAAATCGTGAATATCGAGTAAAAAACTTCATTGCTATTGTGTTGATATGACAAAAAAATGGAAAAAAAATAGTGGTTTATCATATAAAAATCAGAAATTTTCGAAGTGCACCTATTTGTTGTTTGGTTAGAAGTGATGAAATGGAAAAAAATTGGAGGTTACCTATGAAAATCGTAAATTTTGAGGAAAGAAAACTTGATGTTATTGGGTCAAAACCACAAATTTTGGAAAAATATCATGGGTTATAGTATATGATATCAACAAATTTTTGGAGTGCGTCAATTTTTTTGCCATTGGATTGAAAGGGATGCAAATAGACTAAATTGTGGGTTATAGGCTTACAATTCATGAAAAAATATGATACTTGAAGAAAGAAAAAATAATTACCAACAAAAATGGGCAAAAAAATTATGGTTTGTATATCCTATGAAAATTTCAAGCTTTAAATTGCTATAATGTACCTATCATTGGATCGAAATGACTGAAATGACCAAAATTATGGATGCTAATGTTTTTAAAAGTTCTCGCCTAGACTGCCTAGGCTCCTGCCTAGGCCTAGGTGATACCTAGTCTACCCTCCTAGGTCTTGAAAGCTCTTGGGTGAACAGAAATTGCTTACGCGAACTACATTGTTTAGGCCTTAGTTGATTTTCTCTGTTGCTCTCTATACGTCTTCTAAACTCTATACTCTTCCGTTCGCCTCCAATGACTATGAACACATCCAATTCCTCTGATCTCTAGCAAAACTTCCTTAGTCATCACTTAAAACTTAAAACAGAAAAAGAAATACTCTTAGGCTTAAAGCCTAAGCGCTAACCATCAGTTTGGCACCTAGTGGTGCCTAGCACTTTTGATAACATTGTTTATAATTTAAAAAATAAAAAAATACTTAGGCCCCACCTAGGCTCTAAGCGTCGGATCAAGGGGTTAGGCCGCCTAATGCTTTTTGTAATCTGGGTTATAGCCCATGGAAACTGTAAATTTTAAATTATGGTGATTATTTTATTGAGTTGAAAGAGGTAAAAATGAACAAAATTGTGGGTTATAACCTATAAAAACGGAAATCTAAAAGAAAGAAAAATTAATTGTTATTAGCACGAAAAGAATAAAAATGAACAAAAATTATGGTTTACCGTCTATGAAAATTAAGAATTTTGAAGTATGCCAATTAAAATCTTTATTTCTGCAAATGTCACGAATTTGCCTTCGCATCGAAACAAATAAAAATGGAGAAAATTGTTGATACTCCATGAAAATTTTAAACTGGAGGAAGAAAACTAAATTATTGTTGGATCAAAATGACTGAAAAAGATAAAAAACGTGGGTTATATAGACCATGAAAATTATGAATTTTTAAGTATGTCATTAATTGTTATTGAGTGGAAACAAATAAAAATGGATAAAAATGTGAGTTATAGTCCATAAAGATTGTCAACTTTGAAAAAAGAAGTTTTAATTGTTAGTAGTTCGAAATAACAAAAATGGTAAAAGATTGTGGTTCAGCCCTTGAAATTTGAGAATTTTGACTATTGGCTCGAGATAGATGAGAGTGGACTTAATTGTCGGTTAGAGCACATGACGATTGTAAATTTTGAGCAAAAAACTTAGGTTTCTTTTTCATAGAACCACCTTTAAAATATGGAAATTATATAGAGACCACATTTGATTTTCAATTCAGACATAAACATCATCTTTAAAGTGTTCTTTTTTGTAATCAACTATCGCGACTCACTTTTCAGTTGATTTTTTTGTGATTGATCCCAACTAACCTCCATTAAGGATCATCTCTGTAATATACTTAGTATTGACAACTAATTTATATAGCAAAACTGGAAGAACTTGATTTGAAGTGAGTTCAGGTGGTTGATTGCAATAAAAAGCCGTTTAAAGGTGGTTTATGCATAAATTAACAATGAAAGGTGATTCCTGTAAAATGATATTATTTTAAAGGTGGTTTCTAGGAAAAAACCTAAAAACTTAATTGCCATTGGTTTGAAATGATCGAAAATGGACAAAAAGTCGTGAGTTTTAGCCAAAAAAATGGAGAATTTTAAAGTGCAACAATTATTTGTTATTTGATTATAAGAGTTGAAATGGAAAAAATTGTGGTTATTGCCCATACGATCGTGAATTTTGAGGAAATAAAACTTGATGGTTATTGGGTCGAAATAACAAAAAAATTAAAAATCGTGAGTTAACCCATGTAAATTGCAAATTTTGAAGGCAATTAACTGCCATTGGATCGAATTGAATGACAATGAACAAAAACATTAGTAATAGCCCAAAAAAAATTTGAATTTTAAAGTATGCCAATTATTTCCTATTGGGTTAAAAGAGATGAGAATTGACAAAATTATGGATTATAACCCATGAAAATCTTGAATTTGTGAGAAAGAAAATGTAATTTCATTGGCTTGTAAGGAGCAATAATCGTGGTTATAGCCTATGAAAATTAAGAATTTAGAAGTATGCCAATTATTTGCCATTTGGTTGAAACATATGAAAGTGAATGAAAATTATGTGTTATGGTTCATGAAAATTTATTTGCTATTGAGTTGAAATATATGAAAGTGAACAGAAATTGTGGGTTATGGTCCATGAAAGTTAACTTTTACGGGAGAATACTTAATTTGTCAGTGGTTCGAAATAACAAAAATGGTAAAAAATTATGGTTTATAGCCCTTAAAATTTGAGAATTTTAAAATACATCAATTATTTGTCGTTGGGTCAAAATAGATGAAAATAGACAAAATTGTAGAGTGGAGCACATGAAAATTGTTAATTTTGAGTAAAAAACTTAATTGCCTCTAGGTTAAAATGGCAAAAAAGTTGGATATAAATCGCGGTTTAACCCTAAAAATGGAGAATTTTGAAGTACACAAATAATTTGTCATTTGTTTAAAAGAGATGAAATTGAAAACATTGTAGGTTATAGCTCATGAACATATTGAATTTTAAGAAAGAAAGTTTAATTAATTGTCATTGGGTCGAAATGATGGAAATTGGACAAAATTGATAGGTATAGCCCATGAAATCTGCAAATTTTAAGGTATGAAAATCTTTTGCCATTTGATTGAAAGAGATGAGAATTCACCAAATTGTGGGTTAGAACCCATGAAAATCATAGAACACGAGAAACAAAAACGAAATTATCCACAGAAAATGGATAAAAAATATGGGTTATCATAAAAATTATAAATTTCGAAGTATGCCATTTAACTGCCATTGGGTCAAAAAGATTGAAAACGACCAAAAATCATGGTTGTAGCCCATGAAAATTATGAATTTGGAGTAGGCCGATTATTTCCCATAAAAATTATGAATTTTAGAAAACATAATTGTCATTGGCATGAAAGGATTAGAAATGTACAAAAATTATGGTTTATAGCTCATAAAAATAAAAAGTTTAGAAGCATGCCAATTCCATTGACTCGAAGTAGATAAAAATAGATAAAATTATTGATTATAGTCCGTGAAAATTATAAATTTTGAGGAATGAAATTTAATTGCCATCGGGTCAAAAAAAAGGGACAAAAATCGTGGACTATATAGCCATGAAAATTGTAAATTATGTACGCCAACTAAATCATTTGTGGAAACAAATAACGATGGACACAAATTATAGTTTGTAGCCCATGAAAATTATGAACTTTGATGAAAGAAAACTATAAGTAGTTCAAAACAACAAAAATGGACAAAAATTATGATTTATAGCTCTTGTAAGTTAATAATTTCGAAATACATCAAATATTTACTGCTGGGTTGAAAATAGATGAATCTGGAAGTAATTGTAGGATAAGGCTCGTGAGAAATTGTGAACTTTAGAGTAAAAACTTAATTGCTATAGGCTGAAACGTTAAAAAATGGATCATGGATCATAACCCATAAGAATGGAGAATTATGAAGTACATCAAATTATTTGTCATTTGGGTAAAAGCCCATAAAATCTACGAATTTTGAAGTACAACAATTTTTTGCCATTGGATTGAAAGAGATGAAAATGGACCAAATTTTTGATTATAACTTATGAAAATCGTGAAACTTAGGGAATGAAATTTTAATTGCCAAAAGAAAATGGAAAAAAAAATAAGGGTTATAACCCATGAAAAAGGCAAAATTTGAGTATGCCAGTTAACTTATATTGGATAGAAAGGACCGAAAAGGAATAAAAATCGTAGGTTATAGCCTCTAAAAGCTATAAATTTTGAAATACACCGATCATCTTCTATTGGGTTGAAAGAGATGAAAGTTGACCAAATTGTGGATTACATAGAGGCACTGTTTTAAAAAGCCTTCGCCTAGTCCGTCTAGACGTACGCCTAGGTCTAGGTGGTACTTAGGCCGCCTAACTAGGGCTTAGCGCTTGGGTGGTACCTAGGCTGCCTGACTAGGTTTTAGGAGTGTTTAGGGGAGCATTGTCTGCTTGCATGGACTGCACACTTTAGACCGTGATCGTGATTTTCTATGTTGCAACCTTCACGTCCTTCAAACTCCTTTAAACTCTAAATATAAACACCTCCATTATCTCCTTCGACCTTCAACAAAACCTCCTCGACAAGCACTTAAATGAAAAAAGAAATCCGCCTAGACATCAGTCCGACATCTAAGCTTTCTATAACATTAACATTTACTATCAATTATTGTAATTAAAAAATAAAAATAAAACTCGTAGCCTCTAGGCATCGGATCCAATGCCTAGACCTCCTATCTATAAACTTATTAGTTATTATTTTAGCTATTTAGTTTAAATATGCATAGTTTATTGTGGATCTAAGATCGCTATTTTTTTGACAAATTTATATGAATTTAATACATGTACTTATCAATTATTATAATTAAATAATTTAAAAATAGCCAAATGCTTAGGCGTCTAGGCGCTAGGCACTGGTTCAAACGCCTAGACCGCCTAGCGCCTTCTATAACATTGCATATTGTTTATGAAAATCGTGAATTTTGGAAAAAAAATCATAGTTGTCATTAGCAAGAACAAAAATGAAGAAAAATTATGGTTTATAGCCTATGAAAATTAAGAATTTAGAAATACGCCAATTGTTTGCCTTTTAGATAAAATTGGAGAAAATTGTTTTTTATATAGTCCATAAAAATTGTGAATTTGGAGGAAAGAAAACTTAATTGTCATTGGGTCAAAACAATCGAAAGTGGACAAAAATCATGGGTTATGTAACCCATGAAAATTGTGAATTTTTAAGTACGTCACTAAATTTCTATTGAATCGAAACATATGAAAATAGACAAAAATTGTAAGTTAGTCTATGAAAATCATGTAGTTTGAAGAAAGAAATGTACAAAAATGTGGTTCCAAACTATGTAGCACGGACACGGATCCGACACGGCCATCCGACACGCCGACATGAGGCAAATCCTAACAAATACATAGGATACGTGTGGTCGACACGTGTGTCTGACACGGACACGACACGACACGGCTTCATGTTATGCGTGTCCGTGCTTCATAAGTTCCAAATGACAAAAATGTGGTTTATAATCCTAAAAAATTGAGAATTTTGTAATTTGTATATTTTCCATTGGGTCGAAATGGATGAAAATGGATAAAATTGTGAGTTAGAACCCATGAAAATCGTGAATTTTAGTAAAAAAAACATTATTACCATTTTGTTGAAATGATCGGAAATGGACAAAAATTGTGGGTTATAGCCCTTGAAATTGGATAATTGTGTAAACGTATTATTTGTCATTTGGTTAAGAAGGATGAAATAAAAAAAATTATAGTTTTATAGTCCATAAAAATCATGAATTGAGGAAAGAAAACTTAATTGTCATTGGGTCGAAATGATGAAAAGTAGACAAAAATCATGAGCTATAAGCCTATGAAATTTGTGAATTTTGAAGTATGATAATTTTTGGCGCTTAGATTGAAAGAGATGAGAATGGACTAAACTATGGGTAGCCTATGAAAATCTTGAATCTTTAGGAAGGAAAATTTAATTGTCTACAGATATTGGACAAAAACTTATGGGTTATATCCCATGAAAATACAAACTTTGATGCAAACCATTTAACTACTATTGGGTCGAAACAATTGAGAGTAAACAAAAATCATGGGCTACTGCCCATGAAAACTATGTATTTTGAAGTATGCTGATTTTTCCCATTGGGTTGAAAGAGATAAAAATGGACAAAATTGTGGGTTGCTAAACTCATGAATTTTAAAGGAAGAAAACTTAATTGTCATCAACATGAAAGGAGCAAAAAACGAACCAAAATTGTGGTTGCCCATGAAAATTAAGAATTTAGAAGTGTGCCAATTATTTGCCATTGGGTCAAAACATATAAAAATGGAGAAAATTGTTGGTTATAGTCCATGAAAATTGTTAAGTTTGAGGAAAGAAAATTTAATTGTCATGGAGTCAAAACGATGAAAAATGGACAAAAATTGTAAGATATATAGCCCATGAAAATTTTAATTTTTTAAGCATGCCAATTAATTGCCTTTGTGTCAAAGCATATGAAAATGGACAAACATTATGGGGTTATAGCCCATGAAATTCATGAACTCGGAAGAAAGAAAACTTAACAGTTAAGTGGGTCAAAACAACAAAAATGGAAAATTTTGGTTTATAGCCCTATGAAATTTAGAATTTTGACATTCGCCAAATATTTGCATTGGGCTGAGATAGATGAAATGTACAAAATAGCAGTTAATTGGCATCGAAGTCATCATGGGTGAAACTTTAGAGTCTTAAAGTGAATAATTGGATATAACCCAAAATTAAGTGCAAACTTTTTTTCCCATAGTATTCATACTGCAATTATAAGAGGGCAATGTACTTGTAACAGGAATAAATTTGTAACAAGAAAAAAAATTATTAAAAACCACTACACGTAAAAAAAGTTATTTTAGAACCAACAGTAAATATTCATCATCTGGACACCCATATCTGTAAAAAGCCTGAGCATTTTTCAGTGGCTACACTTTTGCATTTCAAACCAACAGTAAATATTCATCATCTGAAATACACCCAATATGTCTATAGAAAGTGTAAGCATTTCTATTCCTACTATTTTGCATTTACTGTCCAGGCAAGGTGTTATTTGCAAATTTTAATAATAGGAGTAGACTTTGAGATATTTTGGAGTCAAAAGTACATGAACCAAAGTGGATGAGCGTATATACATGAAACAAAACATTTAATATGCATAAAGTTATTGCTATTAAAGGTTATTGGTTTGTGGTAAACTTAATCGATTCAAAAAGTTCTTTAAAACTTTTGTAATTTCCATGTTGTAGAAGGCATTCCTAGTGATATGTATGTTTTCAGGCAATGATAAATAAATTGAAAGTTATCTGGATTTAAATCTTTATGTTGATTTTGCAAGATCAAGTCAAATTTCTTCTGTTAAAGTCTAAAGGGCCAGTTCCACGTCACTTGCTTGTTAATTGCGGATCAGGTTATGGAAAATCTTTATCTTTTTGTTAAGGAAAAAAGAAGCTTCTCTAACTCTAGTTTTCAATTAATTCTTTTCTGAGAAGTCACTAATTTAGTCATTTTTGGAGGAACTAAATTAAATCTCTGAGGGGATGGAGGATACACAGAAAAAAAAAGCAAAGGGCAATTTATCCATTGAAGCCTGTAAGGACAAAATGTGCGGTTAGCCACAAGGTCTCAATGTTCAATATTGTGTTTGATTTTTTTTTTAATTCAAATAACACAATCACGAACAGAAACATAATAGCAATAACAATAAATACAAACACAAACACAAACACAACAACAACAAACACAAGGACAAGGACAAGAAATTATAATGAATCGGTGCAAGAATCAATGACAATCTGTAGATTCTGTTCTAAATTGTAGGATTTATTTCATAGAACATGAAAGGTTTTTCGGTGGGGGGGGGAGGGGGTGGGCGGGGCGGGAGGCTGGCGGGGGGGGCGGGGGGGGATGGGGGCCGTTGGAAGGGAGGGGCGCGGGAGGATTCGGTGGGGGCGGGGCGGGGGGGGGGGGGTGGGGGGGGGCGGGGGGGGGGGACGTCGGGGGTGGGGGCGGGGGGGGGTGGCTGGGGGGGGGGGCTTATTAGAGTTTCTATTTGCAATAAGTACTTAGAGTTCCAGGGCACTTTGATATCCCAAAAATAGATGGCCGACCTTGCATTTTCTGGGGTGTAATTTGTAATTTTATATTCTTAATTCAAGGAACTTTGAAGCTAGCCATCCTGAAAGTAGGTGGCACAACCATAACCTTCCCAGATAAAGGTATTAGTTAGTAGATAAGAACATGAGCTTATTAAGCAACTGATAGTCTTCATCCTCATGAATTTTTAGTTTGCTCAAGCATCTAAATAGAGCTTCTGCTGTTTGACCACCCCTTTATTTCTTTCCGATTATATTCTTAGAACTCGTATCTGCAAATCATAAAATTGAAATCTCGTCATATTAGTTTGTGAAATTTCCTGATTTACACAGATAGTTTGTTATCTAGTTATTCTATCCTTCTTCAAGTTTAACTTGCAGTTTTCCTACCATTTTATGAGGATATATTATAAGAAATCATTGTCAACGTTGCTCTTGATGTTTTACAGCTTACTAACCAGTTCCCCAAGGAAACTACCAACAGTTCAGTACCTGCATCTATCCTCATGCCTCACCTTCAAAATCTTGTTCAACAGACTTCATTTCAACAAGTACAGAAGAGTTCTCATTTTTTTTTTTTATTTAACTCTTTCTTCATCATTTTTTTAATGACCCATGTTATCTTTGTGATTGTATTGGGCCTTAATCATCCTTTTTGACTACCAGGATTTAATCATGAATCTGTTGAGTAGCTTACAACAGAATGAGCTAGTTGATGGTCAGTAAAAAAACTGAATCTAATTACAATTTTGCAACCTTTGGGTGTGTTCTCATTAATTTGCACTCATTTTGCAGCTTCACAAAATGGAACGCCTCCTCAAACACGCACTTCAGAGAATAATGTGGTGAGTGTGCATATATTCGGATTAGCTCTGGTTATTTTTGTGTGATCGATACTGGTTTCTTGTTTAGTTCTGTTTTCCGCTGCACTGATTAAGAAACGTTTTTTTAGTCTGTATTGGTAAGGTAACCAACTATTTGCGTAGACAAATTTAGTCACAAAGCGTATCGAGAGCAAGTGATGACTACATGAGTTTCTTCTGCATTTAAGTTCTACTTGAGTTTTCTGTTAATGGATCAGGCTTGTCTGTCTGAATATCAGGGATTCGCACATTCATATACCAGTTTGTGCCTCTATCTGTATTCATGTATTTCTTTATAGTATATGTTCTTTCTCTGTAATCATTTCTGGGTCGGCCTAATTCCTGCTATGTATCCTAGAGCAAGGTTCAAGTCATTACTTGTCTTCAGCTCTTAAAACCTGTGACTATTTGGTCTTGCCCATAGTAATTCTTTACCCCTTATCTTGACTAAGTCTAAATATCCTATTATCATTTTTTGACAGGCTGAAACAGCATCTACGGAAAGAGAGCGTCTTCTACTTTTGAGAATTGCAGACCTACAAGCAAGGTAGATCATCATCTCAATCAAGTTATCTTTCACGCAAACAAGGAAAACATGCTGCACAAGTAAAAGTTCACAAAACTAAGAGGGGAAAGGGTTGGTTTTCTTTTTTCTTTTTTTTCTTTTTCTTTTTTTTCTTGGTTGGGATGCGTGTGCGCGGGGAGGGGGTGGAGTGGGGTGGGGGTGTTTATTGTTAGGGTGGGAGGAGGTTGCCTGGCTTATACCCACCTCTTTATCTGCTCTTGTTAATAAAAGAAAGCCCTATCACTATTACTTTGTTACTTTTTTTCACATATCATGATGTATTTCTTGGTCATCTCTGCTTGTTTCCTATCTCTGTATTCTTGCATTCATTGTTTTCCTTTGCTGTAACCATCTGCAGCATAGCCTATTGTCCAAACTCTTGTTACTTTCTTCCTGTTTGAGCTTAAAGAAATGGAGAAAAGCTCTGTCATTTCTTGAGGGCTTATTGAATTTCTTTAAGCTCTCTACTATCAGTAGTCCCTTGCTTTCTGACTCTTGCTATCTGGTGCTTCGAGGGAAATCTTCAAGGGTAACTTAGCCATCAAAGTACTTCTGTAGATGCCATTCTACACTGATATGAAGCTGCCAATGCGAACATTTCCCCTGAACCATTTTATGTATTTTTGTACCTCAGCAATGCTCAAAACTGGCTGGAAATAAAGATGATCGTTAAGGACATGAAAATGAACTTTTAGTTTTAGCGTGAAGTCTGGAGATAATTGTCTGGAGGGAGCTGCCTAAATGGTTATTTGAACATCTTATATGATAGTTAACATTTATTGGTTATCAGAAGCTAAAAGAGCAAGGGACTGCTCATATTAGACCTTGTTTTCACGTGACCATAATTTCTTCAATGCAGGATGATTAGTCTGACTGATGAATTGACTGCAGAAAGACTTAAACATAATCAGGTTAGTTGAGCTTTCCTTTCAAATCTGATTAATGTTTTTGTTTTAACTTTTAAGGATACATTAAATTGTAATTAGATTTTTGAAGTATCTTAATCATTATTGATATTCAAGACTAAAAGATTTTATGCATATTTTAATTTCACTCTAACTACGCAACATTCTTTTTCGTAAACTTTTTAAGTAATTTGCTTGGAACACAGAAAATTTAGTATTTGATATGCTACAGTGGAGCATTTAATACAATCTCTTGTTAACTTTTGAACTGCATATTGGATCCTCACTCCAGAGTCGGTCATTTAGCAAATTGTATTTTGAAATGTATCTCTATCTTTAGAGGATGAATTTCACACTTAAAGAGAATAGATTTCACAGTAGTATCTCCACTCTTCAATCTAAATGAGCAAGCTGCACATTTGATATAATCTTGGAGAACTTTGTGGGGAAGTTGAATTTCTTTCAAGACAAACATATGAAGGTGGCACAATTCTCTGGGATAAGGTTCTCTTCATTGGAGACAATCTTGATGGATAATATTTTATGGTCGACTTAATGAGGTTTGTCTGTTTGCATGGCGAGGTAAGTTATGCGAGCATTGTGTCTTTAGCATTATGCCATTCTTCTGACATTGCTGAGAAAATTCTCAGAAATTAAATATCTGAAGGCCAATGGAAATAGTTGGAACTCTTAAAGTTAATTGATCAAATATTTCCAGATAATACCTGATGCATCTTGAGTTATAAAAGCTTACCTTCCAGGAGGTAGAGAGAAGGCGTAGGATAGGATGTTCCAAGTTCCTGGGGATGGTTGAATTAGATATAAACTGCCACATTTTGCTTCATTTGGATTCTAACAAAGAGAAGTATTCCACTAAAAGACTTTATGCTTTAAGTTCTGACGACATATTGAGCTTTGAAGATTGAAGAATGTGTTGTCACATTGTGGCATTTTTTTGGAGTACAATTTTGACCTGTATTGGGAATTTGGTGGATAGAAAGACTCCTGATTCAAAACTTTTCATATTATTCAGGAGATATTCTGTGAGATAGGAAAGTTTCAGGAGGTATCTCCCTTTAGATTAGGGGTAATATTTGGAACCACGTTGATAGCAATTATAGAGTCTGAGGGGCATCAGATTTACTTGCGACTTTTCGGATTCTGTTTGTTCATATCAATGAGATTGTAGATAGTTATATTAAATGGATTATCCTTCTAGACGATCACACTTTCATTTTTAACTTAGAGGGTCAATCTCTCGACCTTTTCCCCTAATATTTTCTGTATATCTATTCTGAAGATACCTTTACAGTTGAACTCACTGCTCCTTCATGGTTTTGCTTTCTACTTGCAGTTGCAAGAACAGCTGAATGCAGTTTACCGTCAGGAAGAAATAGAAGAGTTGTGATTTCAATGCTACTGGAAATTTTGCAAAGTTTCCAGAATGTTAAAAAATCAACAAGAATTGCTTTTGCCATCTACAGGGGATGCCCACTCTCCTCTTCCAAGTTCCAGTAGGAGCTCAGTTGTGCAATATAACTTGTTTTTCTTTGGTTTTGGAACAGCCGAAGAGAGAGTTCAGGTAACACAGCCATAAAGGGCGTGACACTGGCGCGTGCATATTTTCAAGGCTGATGATGAGCATCAATTCTTGCTCATAACAGTCAGACATCAACCCCATACCGATATCAAGTTGGCGATTAATTTTTTGCCAGTCGCCTTTGTTGTTCTGTGAATTGAATGTATGTTGTTGTGTATTATTCTTGTAGTATGTAACTTAATATCATGTTGTATCAAATTGATGTTGGCTGTAATATTCAAGAGCTTGGCGTGTTTTCACTTGTATTATAAAGAAAATAATTCACTGGAGGAGTTTGTGATTCCATGTATTTGTGTTGTAATTTGTTCCAAAAGTAATAATTATACATATAAGCTGCTCAAGATAGCAGTGAGTTTGGCATATCATTCTTTTATTTCTGCTGTGAGTACGGTTTCCTTTGGCTGTTGCATATTATTCTTTTACTTGTGTTTGGCGTATTATTCTTGCCACATGAAATTACAAGCAAAAGCATTGCAGGACAAAAACAGGTTGTGTCATGTTCCTGATTGACTGCTTACAAGGTTGAGTTTGGTCTTTTTTTTCCCGGCTAAATACCCACATTGGTATTTTAATTCCACCCTAATTTCCAACAAGGTATTTTAAATAGGTAAACCTGTTTTAAGACATTTTAATTGATCCAACTAACCAATGAGGCATGGTTTCTCGTCGGCGGGAAAATTTCCGGCGAGATCTCGTCACGTGCATGGCACATGATGTCTCAAAACTCGTTTTTAGCAGCGGCGAAGGCAACAATCTCGTCATATTCAGCCGATTCGATGGGGTTAGGGATCTCAGGCGGCATCATCACCATTATTTTATCCTACTTTGGGCTGAATATGATGAGATTGTTGCCGTCGCCACTGCTATAAATGAGTTTTGAGACATCACGTGCCATGCACGTGAAGAGATCTCGTCAAAAATTTGCCCGCCGACGAGAAAACATGCCTTATTGATTAGTTGGATCAATTAAAATGTCTTAAAGCGGGTTTGCCTATTTAAAATACCTTGTTGGAAATTAGGGTGGAATTAAAATATCAATATGTGTATTTAGCCTTTTTTTTCCCCTGTAAAAGCCCCTGTAAAAGAGCAACAACACTGACAATGTCCTTCAGCTGCTTACTGCTTATACTTCCAAGAGGGCCCCTAGAAACCTAAAATTCCTAAAAATGATGCTTGTTTCATCTATCTGAACTGAAACCCTAGTTAACAAATAAAGTTGACTGGTTCTTTTTTTCCCCTCCCTTCTTTCTGAACAGTTTAAATGAGTGGTTAGTTGTCAGTTATACTTAAATTTTATTAGGTTGAAACTAATAAAAATTGTAAAAACATCGTGAGTTATAGTTCATAAACATTATGAGTTTTAAAACTCATGTACTTCATTGTCTTTTGGTCTAAATTGATTAAAATTGATGATTGGGTCTATTTGTTTCCTTACATTTTGTAACTTTACATTGAAAAATTGGGACCTACAAGACCCCAAAATCTTAAATTTTAACTAAATACATTGTTTAGTTAGCATTTTTTATCATAAAATTAAAGTTGCCATGTAGGATTAATGCATCAATTTTAATTTCATAAAATATGTTGGTTTCACTTTGATTTTTACTGAGGCTTATCTAACAAGGAAAAAAGAGTGATATTATACCATTATCCTCAACAAATTCATGTTTAACCAAGCAAAAAATTTTTTGCTTGGATTTGTCATTTATCAAATCCTCTTCAAGATGCATGCAAACAAACAAGATTATGAATGTGGATTTTTTTAGATCTATGACATGCATTAGAACTAATCCAAGAATCAAACATGGGTTTTAGCATAGGAAAATTGTAAATTTTGATGTATACATGCTTAAATTTCATTTGGCTGAAACGAACAAGAATTGCAATAATCATGGATTATAGCCCATGAAAATCATGACTTTTGAACTAAGTGTATTTAATTGTCATTTACTAACTAAGTGTATTTAATTATCATTTAGCTGAAATGAACAAAGTGTACTTAATTGCCATTTAGCTGAAATAACAAAAGTTGACAAAAATATTGGGTTAGAGCCAATGAAAATCACAAATTTTGACATACTTAATTTTCATTTGATCGAAATAAGAAAAAATTGTGAAAGTTGTGGACTATTACCCATAAAAATCATGAATTTTAGACTGTGCATACTAAATTGTTATTTACTCAAAATGAATGAAAATTGACAAAAATTATAAGTTATAGTCTAATCTAATCCGATTTTATGCCAATTAAAACTAATTAACAAATATATCCTAGCAAGTATGATATGCTACGAGATATGTGCAAGGATATACAATATAAACAAAGGTAAACAATATGATCATGCAACAAAGACGATATAATATTATGCAAGAATAAATACGCCAATGCCAAACTCAAACACAAGGAAATGATCACGGAGTTCGGACCTTCCGTCCTACGTCTCCGCTCCCCACTCCCGGGCTTCTCTACACATTCGGTTTTCTAGCTAACCAAAAACTCTACACACTCGGTTATCAAGTCAACCGACAACTCTCACAAATCCTCACAAAGTACATACACAAGCTACAACCTCAAGTGTTGGTCCTCACGTATCGACTCCCTCAAATGCTCGGAATTATCACCTCTCACTAGGCCACCGATGCCACTCCTCTCGGTATCGACTCCGTCCTCATCACACACTCCTCTCAGTGTACAAGTGTATTACAAAGTGAACTTCACAATTAGGCACACAACAAATGATTGTTCTCTAAACAAGGTGAGAACTCAATTAAGCACAACTCAAAGTTACAATCTCCCACAACCCCAATTATACTATGTATGAAATACTATAAGCTCAAGTGAGTGTGTGTAACAATGAGATTTGATAAAAAAACAAACTAAACTCAATTTAAATCTAGCATATGGAAATTATGAACAAAACAATAAATAGCTAAAAATAGAGTTTAGGAAAACTTCTCTATGATAACAAGAGAGAGGGAGAAGAGTTGAATGCCCAAACACCAATAGATGATCTCCACTTGATCTTGTGAAATTATCTTCACAAACTAAACTCTCAAATGCTTAAAAGCTTTTTTTAAACAAATACTAAACAAAACTTAAACCCTTGTTAAAACATTCTCTTAGATGGTTGAAGAGCTGAAGGCAATGGGGGTATTTATAACAACCCAAGACATCAGCCAAAACCCAACTGAAAAGACAAAAAAGCCCCCAAAAAACACTGCTGGAAACTAGTTGTTACAGTGTAACGGCTCTTTCATAAGTCGACTTATATGAGTCGACTCAGCAGAAGAAAAATCATAACTACGCTGCACTTCGTGAGTCGACTTATTATGAGTCGACTCAGCAGAAGAAAAATCATAACTACGCTGCACTTCGTGAGTCGACTTATGAGTCGACTAATGAGTCGACTAAACATGCACAGACCTAAAGTGCATAGAAAAACTTAACTTTAAACTGGGTTTAAAAATATCAAATAAATTCCAAAAAATATAAAACTTTAGAAAATGATTGTAGACGTGATAATACACATGCTATAAAAAATGGTTTTAAAAAAGGACCTCCCAAATAAAAAATATCATCATTTTACAAAATAGTCCAAAACATAAAAATATGAACACATGAGTTTTGACATTTTAGCTTAACCATGTTTTGAAACATTACAAAATAATTTTATAGACTTAATAAAAGATGTATATGATTATTGTTAAGTCTATATATATACATAGAAACCAATATAATGTGTGTGTATAATATTGAGCTTAAAGTACCAACACACATAATATAAACCTAAACTAATGTTACCCAAGCTTGATCTTGATCTTCAATAAGCTTGACTTGGTACACATTACGGATGAGGCTAGGACTTGGATCTTCAACTTGAATTGCATAGGCTTCACCCACTATTCCGCCAACCTCCATTGGATATGATCGTTAAAGTACAATTCCATCCATCCTCCAACTTGTTGTTTGTCTACTGTGACGCCCCTGAGTTCACACAAGGCTGCAGTCCAAGATAAAACCAAGAATGTCAAACCTGCCATGCACCACACTATGCAATAACATGTTTCACCATCACAATTACTATCCCTCTAGTAGAGTCAATAAAAGGTGTAGGTACAAAAGCAAGTAAAAGATAATACAGAAATCAACAGATGAAATAATAGAGATCAAATTAATATTCCATCATCTAACATACTGAAGTACAAGTCAATGTTTGAAATAAATAAACTGAAATACTCAACAAGTCTCAAATACAAAATATCTGACAAGAGGAAATAAGGCACACAGCCTTTACAACTTCTAGAATAAAACACTCAAATGTCTAAACAAAAGTCTACAATGGAGCTCAAAAGAAAATATAACTATATAGACAGCTGAAGCTAAAATGCATCGCCATCAACCTGCGACTCTCCGGGCTCCTGGTTCGTTACCTGAAAGGGGGAGGGACAACGAGCGTCAAAGCGCTAGCGAGCAACGTCACAACCAACCCCAAGGAAAAGAGCTCTTTGTATGCAAAAAATACAGTTATAATATATATAGAAAAATCACTGATCCTAATTAGGTAATTACAATGTGAGCATAAGTACGTCGAGCGAAATAATCCAAACAAGGAAACTCTCATGTATATACCATATAGCTCAAATTGTAAATACCTATGAATAAGAGGATTTTAGTATTTAGGAAATTACAACACGAGCATAGGTACGTCGAGCGAAATAATCCAAACAAAGAAACCCTCATGTATATAACTTGTATCTCAAATTGTAAATCCCTAAATACCAACCCAAAATCTAATACATGAATAGCAATAAAAGAAGACAAACTCATCTCAGAACTTAATTACGGTGTCATATCACAACTCATATAAGTGTCATGTCCAGTCTATACAAGTATAAGTGTCAACTCAAGGTCTAAACTGATGTCCAACACATGGACAAAAAAGTAAATGTCCAACACGAGGACTGAACAAACTGTGTAAATATCTATGAGATATGTGGAAAGATATACCTATACCAATTTCACACGCGTCTCGGTGTGTAAACTCAAACTTGTGTCCGCATGTTATCTCACATGTAAAGATACAGGTTAAACAAAAATTTTTAATATCTGTTATTCGAGGCAACTCCTCGTTCATATTAAAGCACGCAACACAAGCATAAGCAGTCTCAGTTAAACTGAAACACCCCAAACAGATCCAAACCGAGGAAACTGGAAAAAGTCCTCATCACTCGACTCATGAGTCGACTGGGATTGGTCGACTCATTGGTCGACCAGAGCAAAACACAAAACTATGAATTTTCCCGTCAGTCGACTCATTGGTCGACTCATGAGTCGACTCATTGGTCGACTGAGCAGAAAATTCTCAGTTTTCGAAGATTTATCTGCAAAAATGTTAACCTAAAGTTCTTTTCGTCATGTCCAGTAATATATTTCCGATTCTATCTCATGTGTATCAACTGAAACGAAAGGATTTGCATGTGATCACTTACATTAAAAACCTTAAACAAATAAACATGTTTAAAAACGTATTGAAAACAGTAAATCACATTAAAACTCATGTTTAAACAAATTTCCAGATCTGGATCTTAATTTACAAATTCGTTTGTGAGCTTTTTATAACTGAAAAATATAGATCTTGCATCTCATAATGTAAAACATCTATTTTTATGCACAAAAATACGTTTTAGGCTAAAAAATCCGAAATAAAAACTCAAGAAAACTATACAAACAGTGGGTGAGGGTTGGGCGAGATGTTACTTACCTCTGATATGATGCACACTCCTGGATCTGCCAAAGCGCGATCTCCTCCGCTACACTGCACGAAATCCCGTGCAAACTCCTTCGAGAACTCCTCCAAAACGTCCAAATCCGAGCTAGGGTTTGAGAGGGAGAGATGGGGGCTAGGGTTTTGAGTTCTGAAGGTGTTCTCGGGTAGGAGATATCATATATGAGCGGTCAAACCCGATACAAAACCGAACAAACCCGTAAACTTAAAGAAAACTCAAAATCAGCCCGTCAGTCGACTCATAGGTTGACTCATCAGTCGACTCATGAGTCGACTGATAAGTCGACTGATAATTCGACTGAGCAGTCTGATTTTCAGATCCGTGCATGTTTTGCTAATTTGCCCAAAATCAATGCACAAAACTCTATATAATTACACTCATACTTCTCTAATAACTTGTTATCAAGTGTATCAATAACCTCAAGTCATTTACCACAATAGAATTATCTATCACTAATAATTCACATATACTCTAACAAAAAAAATACGGGGTTTTACAGTCTACAATAAATAAATAAACACAGATACTAGACAAACAACATTAGAAACAAATTGTTTGTTAAACATCATCAAAACAAGAAGGTCAACATATAGCTCATGAAAATTGTAAAGTTTGAGATACACAAACTTAACTTTGATATGGTAAAAAAGAACGAGGAAAAATGGATTACAGCTCATGAAAATTGCCTAAAATTAACAAAACCATGGGTTGTAAACCATGAAAAAAAATCATGAAATATGACCTACACCTACTTAATTGGTATTTGCTTGAAATGAACAAACATTGACAAATATTATAGATTAAAGCTCATAAAAGTTAGAAATTTTGATGTGCATGTGCTTTATTTCCATTCAGTCACAACTAAGAAAAATCGTAGAGATCATGGGTCATAGCCCATAAAAATTATGAAATTTGAACTACACGTGCTTAATTGTCATTTTGGTAGAAATAAACTAAAATTGATTAAAAAATATGGTTTATAGCCCATGAAGTCATCTAATTTGATTTATCTTCCATGGAGAAAAAGGCAAAAATCATGGGTTAATGAAATTCATGATTTTTGAACTACAGATACCTTATTTTCATTTGGTAGGAATAAAAAATTGATACAAATTGTGGATTATAGCTCATGAGAATTGTAAATTTTGATGTACACTGTAGGTACTAAAAAATGCTAAGAAACAAATGAGCGTCGAAGCCCACAACAGGCATGACGAGGGTCATTACAATGACGAACCTCGTCTCAGACAACAAAGCTTGTCATTGGAGGTGAAGTCCGAAGCTTGTCTGTGAAGACGAAGCTTAAACTCATCAGTGAAGACGAAGCTCAAACTCGTCAGTGAAGACGAAGTTTTCTCAGAAGACGAAGCTCACCATATAACCAGAGTCGGCTCTGGAGGAGTGCAGCATGTTCGCCCGCACAGGGCCCCCGAATTTTGGGGGCCCCAATTTTTTATAATTTATATATATATATATATATATATATATTATATATATATATTATGTATAATATATATATATCTATAATAATATATATATAATATATATATATATATATATATATATATATGATATATAATATTATATATATAATATATATATATATTATATATATATATATAATATACATATATATATATAATATATATATAATATATATATATATATATTATATTATATATGTATATATAATATATATATATATATATATATATATAGATATATTATATATATTATATATATCTAATATATATATATATATATATATATATATGTATAATATATATATATATATATATATATTATATATATGACAAACCCCTTAATCTTCAACCGTCCATGTCAAAACCCCTCCTTCAAAAGCAACCAATCTTCACAATCAGATCTGGTCGCCGCCTCTCATCCCCCTCCTCTCTGAGCCTCTCTCTCAGACTCCAGTCCTCCCGCTGCTCCGCACGCAGTCGCCAGTACCGTTCGTCGTCCGGGAATCGGCCGTCGCCGCCCGCTGAGTCTCCTCGCTGACCGGCCCGAGGCCTCCTTACGGGAATCGCCGTCGCCGTCCCGCTGAGCTCCGAATCGGAGCTCCGAGATCGCCGTCGCCGCCCGCTGGCCGCTCAGACTCGTTCAGACTTCGGAATCACGCTGACCGCAGAGGCCCCGAAATTCTGCAGACCTCGGGATTCGCCGTAGCCGCCCCCGCTGAGCTCGAATCGGAGCTCCGAGCTCGCCGTCGCTGCCCCTGCTGGCCGCTGTCGAGCTCGCCAGGCTCCATAGTCCACTCCAGTCTCCAGCAATTCCTCGGAATCAGAATCTCAGATTAAGATGTAAGATTTGGGTCTATTTTTTAGGATTACTTAGGGTTTTGGAGCTGTTCATTTGATGCTTTTGTTTGATTTTTGTTGTTCAGTTGTTGTAAAGGCTTTGGATAAGATTCATTACTTGACGGATAAGAGCAAGGTCGATTCTCAGCCGGAGCTGTTCATCGTGTTGTATTGTTCCGAATCTTGACTTCTTTCAATTTGATTGTAATCAGTAATACTTTATTATAGAAATGCCTCCAAGAAAATATCCTTCTGGATATGATAAATGCAAGAAAATAAGAAAAAATGAACAATTTATCCAAACTCAAAGTGGATCGCTTGATAAATTTATTGTTAGAGAAACACAAGATTTAGTTGAAAATTCAATTAAAAATGATAACATTAATGATTTGGGCTTGAATGAGTATGAGAATGAAAATGTGTTTACTTTTCGCACAAGGCCCCTAAAATCTTAGAACCGGCCCTGCATATAACGAAGCTCACTTTGTTGGACGAACCTCACTGCATATCGAGGTTCGTCTCGTCAGACAAACCTCGCCAAGCAACGAGGCTCGTCATACCAAGTGAGGCTCGACAATGTCTTTGGTTATATAACCCATATAATCATAAATTTGATGTATATATACTTAACTTACCTTTGGTCGAAATGAACAAAAATTATAAAAGTCATGGGATATGAAATTTTAGCTATGCATACATTTTTGCCATTTGGTAAAAATAAAAACTTTTGATGAAAATTGTGGATTATAATCCTTGAAAATCGTAAATTTTAACGCACACATATTTGGTTTCCAATCAGTCGAAATGTGCAAAAATAACAAAAATCATGAGTTATAACTGTAAATACTGTTGTGCGCAGCGAAAATTTCGGCAACACCTCTGGTGCGCAAGGTGCACAACAAGAGATTAGATCATAACGGAAATCATGTTTCACAAAGGAAACAAGAACCGAAAGCAAAATAACCCAACAAAATGAGATATCAGCTCTTCCTCTCATCAGTTCTAGGACTGACTTGTCGAGGGAACCTACAAGCTATACAAATCACAGCAAGAACACAAATTTTACGTGGTTCGGCAAATTGCCTACGTCCACGGGCCAAGGAGGGGGGAGATCTACTATTTGAGGGAGAGAATACAACTAGGGTTTACAATCTCACAATTTAAACCCTCACACAAACTCTCAGATCCCTCACACAAATACTCTCTCAAAAGGACACCCGCACTCTCTGCAATTTTCTCTGTTGCACGTAGCCCATAAACAATCTGTTGCTTTTGCCCTTTGCACAAAACCCTCTGCAACAACGAAACATCCATAATTTTTCTCCCTTTTTGTACTTGCACGCCCCAAAAAGAAATTTTCTTCCATGCTCCTTACACACACGAAAACCTAGAAAAACTAGGTATTTATAGGCCCCCACGCCTTGAGCTTTTCACGCGTTATTCCTTGAGACCTGATCTTTTCACGTGGCCTTCTTCAAAGCTTGTGGTCCCACACGCAATCAACAAGCACATGTGCCTCCCACACGCAATCACCCATCACCTGGGTTTACAAGCACATGGGTGGGCCCCATGTGACCCCACGAGCTTCACAATTCTTCACATCGGTGAAGTTTTTTTAAAACTGAGTCGACACTAACCAAACCAAATGTCTCACTTGTTACATCCAGTACGAAGTGAAATAATTCACGACAACAGACTCCATCCACAACAAGTCTAGACCCAAACAAGAATGCGATCACTCTCCAAATGTCAGTATCAACTCATCAAATTGGCTGCATCATAAAAACTGCCTACGTATCCTCTTGCTTAAGGAATCAAGCCGAACGTAGTTCACCCAAATGGCCTCCGAAGGCCTCAATCCACTAGAAAAGTTCGCAACCCTTCTCCAACATCACGATCAAGTCTACGGCTGATAGGACTTTCAATGACCCCAAACTGAAACAATCCAAACATCTCCACCTGAGATGAACCAATGGCCATATCCAGACTACATCTTTCAGCTGCACTCGAATCGATCAACCTATCATCTGCATCCAAATCAACACGATTCCCAATCTGTGTCACATCAGCTGGAATCCCAAATGATGCAGTATGATCTGGAGTCTCCACCCAATGTGGAGTAGCATCACTCTCCACATGCTGTGATGTCCCAAAGATCTGATCACTACTCTCCACCTGCCGAGAGTCAAACGTGACATACCTGCTCAGAACAAAGTCAGAAGCCAATACCTGATAATCAAACACGTCTCTGAATCCCAAATGTGCTATCGGATCAAATCTCACATCCACGATGTGACCAAGTGCTGGGTAGCCAAACATCTGATGCAACCCAAAATCTGAAGCAGCTCCACCAGATCCAAAATCTCTACATGCAGCAATCAGCAACCTATACATAAGATGGCCCAAACATGTCGTAGCCCGCACACCAATGCTAATGCTCGACATCAAATGTCGATCCTCCTCCAGAAAGGAACAGCTCCCCAAATATGTCATCTCATCACGTCGCCTCAAAGTTTCTACACCAATGAAGTGTCTCCTATTAACGTGAGCTCGAAACAAACGCAAGAAAGAACCCCTACCATAAACAAACATCGGGTTACCTTTCTGCCAACACACTTCCTCTATCTATTGCGGGCTTCTAGGACTTCACACCAACGGGACTTGGTTGCAACCCACCAATGCCTAGAACAATCCCCAACTGCGAAAACCACATACCTATTACATCCCAATGATGCTCCCTTGGAAGGCCCCTAAATACCTGAATGAACACCCCTCAGAAGACCCCTCGAATGATGGATAGAAGTGCCAAACTCCACCCCGGTCTTCTTGCTCATACCAATGGGTTCACAGGATTTCAAACTGCAGGTCAAAGCACTCCTCAACAACCTATACACGACATTACCAATTATATATCCCAGCATCAAACAACGCCACAGTCTAGCCGAATCTGATGAAGTCGTCAGCTCCCTATCAATCGCCATGCTTCCAAGCAAATAATACAAATTGTTCCTTCTGACGCCCTTCATCACAATCATGGATCCCAATGTGACCTTCAAATGTGCATCCACCAAGGTCACCCTATAGCCTGTTGTCTCTAAAGCTCCAAGTGAAATGATGTTCATCTTTAATTGTGGAACGAACCTCACTTCATCCAACTCCCGAATCACCCCGTCACTCATCTTAATCCGAACGGTACCAATAGCACCAATAAAGCATGCATGTCTATTACCCATGAGCACAACATCCTCACTTTCCAACTTCTGAAAGCTAAAAAACCAATCCCTCTTAGGGCAAACGTCGTAAGAAGTACCCGAATCCAACATCCACTCTGTAGAGTTGGCAATACAAACCGACGGTAGTGCGGATAACGAATAGCCTGAAGAATCCGAATCTGAATTGTTACCACCAGTCTTGACAACATTCACCTCTGAAGCTTGTACATCTTTCTTCTTATTCTTATTAGCTCGATCTAACTTTGGGCATTTAGCTTTCCAATGTCCATCTTCTTTACAAAAAGCACACTGATTCCTATGAATCCCACGATGTGCACCTCTAGACTGCGACCTCCTGCTTTGGTTTGAACCACGACCTTGAACTACTAATGCATCTCTCGATGCCTTCTCAGAGGACTCATCGACACTCTTCCTCAACTCATAATTCACTAACGCTGAGGTCACCTCCTTGTAACTAACAGTAGTTCTTCCATTAATCATAGTTAAGACAAAAGTACCATAATCAACCTCGGGCAACGAACACAAAAGTAGCATCGCCTTGTCTTCATCCTCAACCATGATATCCACATTGGCCATGTCTGAAAGTAGCTTCGTGAAGTTGTTAACATGCTCCCTGATGGAAACCCCTCTCTTCATCTTGAACTGGTAAAACCTCTTCTTCAAGTGAAGCCGATTCTTAATGCTCTTAGTAAGATACTTTTCATTGAGTGTTTCCCACATCTTCTTCGCCGACGTCTCGTTCATCACATCATAAATAAGATCAGGCGTCAAGCATGACCGAATAACTCCATACGCCCTACTATTCATCTTCTTCCAAATATTTTCTTCCATATCAGCAGGTTTCTCTTGCAACTCAAGAGTCTCCTCCAAGTTTTGTACATCCAAGGCGTCCATTACCTGACACCTCCACAATCCGAAATTAATCTTGCCATCGAACTTCGAAAGATCGATCTTCATGTTATTGATGCTTAAACTATGTATCGTCTTCGTAAGAGACGATCCCGATGTGCTTGCTTCACCCATGTTGTCGATCTAATTCTTCAAATAGGAATCGTTCAGCGAATCCTTCAAACAAGCCTCAAGCCGAACCCGAAGCTCTGATACCACTTGTTGTGCGTAGCGAAAATTTCGACAGCACCTCCGGTGCGCAAGGTGCACAACAAGAGATTAGATCACAACGGAAATCCTGTTTCACAAAGAAAACAAGAACTGAAAGCAAAAATAACTCCACAAAGTGAGATATCAGCTCTTCCTCTCATCAGTTCTAGGACTGACTTGTCGAGGGAACCTACAAGCTATACAAATCACAGCAAGAACACAAATTTTACGTGGTTCAGCAAATTGGCTACGTCTACGGGGGAAGGAGGGGGGTGATCTACTATTTGAGGGAGAGAATACAACTAGGGTTTACAATCTCACAATTTAAACCCTCACACAAACTCTCAGATCCCTCACATAAATACTCTCTCAAAAGGACAACCACACTCTCTGCAATTTCCTCTGTTGCACGCAGCACAAAAACAATCTGTTGCTTTTGCCATTTGCAGAAAACCCTCTGCAGGAACGAAGCAGCCGTAATTTTTCTCCCTTTTCGTACTTGCACGCCCCAAAAAGAAATTTTCTTCCCTGCTCCTTACACACACGAAAACCTAGAAAAACTAGGTATTTATAGGCCCCCACGCCTTGAGCTTTTCACGCATTATTCTTTAAGACCTGATCTTTTCACGTGACCTTCTTCAAAATTTGTGGTCCCACATGCAATCAACAAGCACATGGGCCTCCCACACGCAATCACCCATCACCTGGGTTTACAAGCACATAGGTGGGCCCCATGTGACCCCACCAGCTTCACAAATACCTCAACCGGATTGGTTGTGAGATTGAAGGCTCTAAATAGTAAAGTTTAATGATCCAAGTGAATTAATTGCTATCAATTTTTGATAATGGAACAAGCAAAAAAACATGCTGCACTTAGTAGTTCCAAGGTTTTATACCATGTCAACAGGATTGCGAGCCCGGGATGTGACAAATGGTATCAGAGTGTTTATGCACTCAGAGGTGTGGAACTCAATGTTGATGTGGTACTAAGTGTTACACGGAGTGAATATGGTGAAAGCCACCTCAAGACTGTAGGAGCCACCTCTAGAATTTACACTTGCCTAGTGGTGATACTTGGATGAATTGTTCTCATGCCGACATGATGACGTTGGGTATACAAGGTGGGATGGTTGCAATACCTAATAGTGGTAGTGAGATTGAAGGCTTTAAATAATAAAGTTTAAGGATCCAAGAATAACAATTGCTAGCAATTTAACAATGGAACAAGCCAAAGCAATGTGTTGTATCCAGTGGGTCCCAAGGATTTACACCACACCAACGAGTTTGCAAGCATGGGGCATGACAATAGCCTATGAAAATAATAAATTTTGAAATATGGGTACTCAGTTGCATTTATTTTAAATGAATAAAAGCTGACAAAAACCATATGTTATAGTACGTTAGAATCGTAAGTTTTTATGTACACAAACTTAACTCTCATTCAATCCAAACGAAGAAAAATTGTAAAAATCGTGGATAATAGCTTATGAAAATCTAGTAATTTGAACTACATATACTTACTTTTCTTTCGGCCGAAATAAACAAGACTTGAGAAATATTATGGATGTATAACCCCATGAAAATCACAAATTTAAATGTATAATTAACTTCAACTTTGTCGAAACAAAGGGGAAAAAATATAAAAATCATAATTTATAACCCATGAAAATCAGGAATTTTAAACTATTCATACTTAATTGCCATTTGGTTGAAATGAATAAAATAGTACAAAAATCATAGCTTATAGGCCATGAAAATTGTAAATTACATATAGTTAATTTCTATTTGGTGGGAGTGAAGAAAAATTGTAAAAATTATGAGTTATAGTCCATGAAAATTATGAATTTTGAACTATGTGTATTTAATTACCTTTGGTCAAGATGAATAAAAATTGAAAAAAAAAATCATGGGCTATAAACCATAAAAAAATCACAAACTTTTATGCATGCATAATTAATTTCCATTTGGTCAAGACAAAGAAAAATTGTAAAAATCATGAGTTATAGTTCATAAAATCACGAAATTTGAATTACAAGTACTTAATTGCCTTTAAATCTAAAAAATGATTAAAAAAAAGTAAAGGTTATGGTTCATAAAAATCAAAAAATTTCGTTTACACATTCTTAATTATCGAAACAAGCGAAAAACGCAAAATCTCTACATTATAGTCCATAAAAATTATAAATTTTGAGACATATATATTTAATTTCCACCCCGTTGAAACAAGTAAAAATTGCAAAGATTATGGTTTATAGTCCATGAAAATCAGGATTTTTCAACTCTGCATGCTTAATCGCCATTTACTCTGAATGAAAATTTGATAAAATCATGCACACGAAAATGACAAATTTTGATGTTCACATATTTATTTTCCATTTGGTCTTAAAAACCGCATAAATTGCGAAAAACATGCACGTAGTCCATAAAAATCAAAAATTTTAATGTACACATACTTAACTTTCATTCAGTTAAAAAAATTACAAAAATTGTGGGTTACAGCGTATGAAAATCATAGATTTTAAAACACGCAACTTAATTGGCATTTGTTTGAAATGGAGGAACATTGACAAAACTTATGGGTTATAACTTCTAAAAATTACAAAATTGAACGTAGATATACTTAATTTTCATTCTGTTCAAACGAAGAAAGGTTGTAAAAAAATATGAGTTTTAGCCCATGAATCATCAATCTTATAGGTTGTTACTTGATTTTTGATGGAAATGAGTTGAAATTGACAAAAATCGTAGGTGTTCATGAAAATTACTTAATTACCATTTGATCCAATGAACAAAAATTTGTAAAAATCATTTGTGCTATAAAAATCATTAATTTTTGAACTACTAGTACTTACTTGCCCTTCAGTCAAAATGAACAAAAATTAACAAAATCGTGAGCTATGTAGCTCACGAAAAAAAAAAAAATCTACGCACACATAATTTTTATTTGGTAAAACAAAAAATATATATTGTAAAAACCATAACATATCCAATAAAAATCATGAATTTTGGGCTACATAATTGTCATTTGATCTAAATGAATAAAAATTGACAATATCCATGCCTTATCCCATGTAAATAAAAAATTTAAATGTATACATACTTGAATTCTATTTGGTTGAAAACAAATAAAAAATTACAAAGGTCGTGGGCACCTGTAAAAATCATGATTCTTAAATTTTAAACTACATAAAATTAAGAAAATTAATAAAAATCATGTATTATCATTCATGAAAACTGCAAATTTTAATGCGCTTTTAAGCATCCATAGCTTAATGTTCTTTGCAAATTATTAGTGGTTTAATGCAGTTTAACCTTTTTTTTTAGTTTATATCGAGCACCCTTCAAGATTTTACCTTCCTAAAATAGTCTGATCGCTGTCGCTCGCCCAGGTACGTTCAGCATGAGAGACAGGGCCAAGTGGGATGCACGGTTAGGGCTGAAACAGGAATACAAGTAAACGTCAAGTGAACAATATTAACAAATCCCTATACACAAATCAACAGATGATCAGCTCGAGCACTGTCTCAATATGCATCCTTTAGCCCACACGACGAACCCGATCCCTTTTCTGAATGGGCTTAACCTCCATCCAGAGAAATACTAGTCGTCCCTTAACCGTCATGGCTCATTTTGGGGCCGCGGTAACACTACTACTGCCTTCAACCTTTTCAGGAGAACTACTCTTTTCATCTGGCTTTCTTACTCTCTCAGCATACTTGGCAAAAGCAGCAGAGAGTGCTGACTTGACATTGAGGGTATGTTCCTTCCTAACTTCTGATTCATCTGAAGGTGGCTCAACGTTTTTGTCCTTGTTATCCTCCTTTGTGGGAGTCTCAGACGCAACAACTGCAGGTCGGCTGGAGACTCGCCTGAATGGTTCATGGAAAGTATCATACAAGCGCTTCACCTGCAACGAAGAGAAAAAAATTTAATACGATGTTGAAATAATTGGCAAAATGAAACAAGTAACGGTCCATGAATTGAGATGCTAAGCATCTCTAAGCAGCTATGTATTGATCAAGTTAATTATTTATGTTGCTTGTTATTTACAAGTTAGGTCTTCAGGGATGTGGTATCAGCTCACATACTACCGGATCCAGGGGTTTTTTTTAATAATCAGTAAAGGAAACTTGAAAGGATTATTTGCAGATGCACCCCTATATTATGAGGATATAGCTACTTATCACCACGGCCAGTAATAGCTTAAAATATTTACAATCACATGAATCCCCACAATCAAAATGAGGCCAAGAGTGGACAAACATGATAATATCCAAGGGATGATGAAAATTGCAAGCACACTTATAACTAAACAACAGTTATGAGAATAAACATTTACTTGAGAGTTGCAAGGTAAGTAGGCATCAGGTGTATACAAAAATTCTAGTTAAGTTAAAAACGATTTACCATTTTCCCTAGAACCATTTTCTAGATAAAGAGAAAGAGGTAAATCTAAAATCACCATACCAACATAATACAACTCTAATGGTTCTCTTTGCTTATTTCAAAAGGCAAAGTTATTTTACACAAGCTGATAAAAAACGCGAGAACATTTATTAATTGAATTGCCATTTTGACCGTACCTTGCGTTCACCGATGCCGGGGCAACGAGCTAACTCATCCATAGAAGCATCCATAATCCCAGAAAGAGACTACATTTCACATAGAAAATAGGAAAAATCAATATAATATTTGGACTATTTCAAAGATGAGTGATTACTTGGTAATTCATGATCAATACAAAATCCACCGATAAGATTAGACCCTTACTTGAGGCCACAACAGAATTTTACTTGCATTCAAATGGCTAAGTAGTACTAACAAGTCTTACCCCGAAAGTTGATCCAAGAGTCACTACATCTGTCTTGTTAACACGTCTGACAGTTGTGAGTGCATGTGTGAGCTGCAAAATTACAAGAAACATCAGTAAAACAGACAGATGATCTCTCATTGAAGAGAGAGTGCTTTCAGACAAGATATTTAAAGTTAGATAACTTATATTTTCAGAAACAACAATATTAGATTTAAGGATCAGAGTCGGAGCTAACAAAGTACAAAACTTCATATGGCTAAGAAGTATGATGTCCTCAGTAACACATTGTAGTACTACAATTGGTGCAAATGAGGTTTAGCCAGCAACAAACTTTATAACTAAAAGAAAAATTATAGAAAGAAGGAAAAAGGACATCATCCAGAACAAAAAATTCACCAAATAAGCTACTGTTAGCCTGTGAATGGAATGATCTTTCAGATATATGTACCCGTGATAAATAGTCCGTATCTGTTTGCTCACGAATGAGGTCGGAAGGTTTGTTTTCATAAACCTTTATAGTCTCCAAGTAGCGACCACACTCCTCCAAGCTAGCAAGAGAGGAGAAAAAGGATTTCACGAGAGGCCTTTAGAATAGAAACACTATAATCATGTATTCTACATGCTAAACATCAGCAAGATTACAAATAAAAACAATATTTCTAACTCACGCCAGCCTGACAATCAGAACCATTAAAATTAAGTTCAACAAACTTGCCTTGAGTTGTTTCCTAATGTATTCTCACCTTATAGGTTCAAAGCATCTAAAATTTTAAGCCAAGTCAATCTAATATAAATACCATTTTAAATAAGAAGCATGCCAACAAATTGAAGTAGTTCCAGAGTAAAGGCTATCACTTATCGAACCTTAAAACTTGCACCTAGATGCCTATTTAAATTGAGAAAAATGATGGGAGAAAGTCAAACAAAAATATGTGATTCGCTTTGTAGTCTCTCTATGCAAGCATATGACAATTCTCTTCCTCTATTGTAATTTCATCAACATTACAATTTAAATTTTGTGTTTCTCTAGGCCATTCAAGTGAGCAGCTATTCCTGTTATTCGTAAATGGGAACAGTACCCTATACACACACACATACATATATGGAGAGGGGGGAGAGAGAGAGAGGCGCGGGGGAGGTTTGGGGAGAGAAACTTCTAGCAAATATGACTGCATGGAAGATATTATATATGTATCAAAAGAAACAACAGCCTCTATTAAATGGTGTTTTACTACAAAGGTATGTGCTACGGATCAACTCTTTGTCCTTTACTTTTTAGTGCATTTGGAATCAGAAATTAGCACATACATGTAAAGAAGAAATGCATCATGCTCCTCAACAATCTTGTAAATGAATTCAAAAGTGTACTACTTAATCAATACTTAAATTTGTATAATCATTTCTCTTGTAGAAAGAACTAATAAATTGTATTTGTATCAAATAAATCAATACTTAAATTTGTATAATCATTTCTCTTGTAGAAAGAACTAATAAATTGTATTTGTATCAAATATATCTCTTTCAGTATCATCTAATAAATTGTATTTGTATCAAATATATCTCTTTCAGTATCATTTAATCGTTCTTGAAAATAGGAAACGATGAAAAAATTCTTACCAATATTTTATATGTCGCAAAATTAACATAGAGTCAATCTACAAAGACACGCAAAATCTTGCAAGAAAATACCATACCTCCAACCACATAGAAGGGTGCAATCATGAAGCATTGCTGTTTTCGTAACTTCAAGTAAAGGTTTAATTACATCTTCCTGAAACACGAAGAGATGAGCAAATAGATATCACCCAAGTAATGAAAAACTGCTGTAAGACTAACTTGGTAACTTCTCAAACTTCACCAAATCTAACTACATCATATGGTTTTTCTTCCACTCAGAAACAATACTTATATTAAAGTTAGCCCTCAACTTCAAGCAAGAAAGACCAGTGATCCATGTATGAAGACTAAAATCAATTAAGCTTACCACATCAACATGGCACAGAACAACACGAAGCTTAAAATTCTTCTGCAGCTCCCTTATTCGAAAATATAGGTAGTCTGGATGGAGAAGGTGATACCGAAGACTGCATCAACAGGTGAATTTGATCAGAGAACCATACAAATATTAGGGGCTTTTCAATAACTCACCTTTCATTTCTCCTTAATCAGTGATAAGCACATAGATCTGTTGTCAAAAGTTCATATAGATATTCTAGATTTGTCTAACTAATGTTCTTCAGGATATGTTTTCTTTTACTCTTTAATAAATGCTACACCTTGGGGAGTAAAACATTTTCATTCCTTCTTCTGGGCACTTCCCTGGTCTACAAAACCTTTTGAAGATTGCTTTTTTAACTGTGCATGCATGAGCTTAAACTGCATAATTAATATTTAATAAGGAAGAATTCTTTCCTGTAACTTGCTAGAAAGGATTCATGTCATGGCCTCGCTTGTTCATTTTTGCTTGTTATGAAGTTGACTCATGCAATGAGTTGTATCAGGATGATAAAGGGTCATAAAATTTTTGCCAACAGTCTAAAAAGCCTTGCTATCTCTAATGTTATTTTTCTAGATATTGTAGAAAATGCCTAGATATCGGTAAACTACATGCTAAAGTATTGCTCATGGAAATGTAACAGAACCAAGTAATACGTATTTTACTCAATTATGTTATTGAAGTATATGCTTAAAGTATTTTACTCAATTATGTTATATGCTTAAACAGTGAAACATCTGTAGCAAGAACCAATTAACCTGTTTGAGAAATATTCTTTAAAATATACTTTTGAGCTATTCTCCTATGAAGGTGTATCTCGTTATGTCTGATTGAGAACTTCGGAGAACGCTACCAATCTTCATAAAACTCTTGTTCAACAAGCATTCTAAGCCATAAGTTTTAATGGTTCAATCCAAAAAACTTAGCATACTTGAGACTACATGAAAAAACTATGCTCCAACCACCTTTCTCATGAGCACCATGTATACTTTCCTCACCCAAAAACAACAATATTTTGGATTTCCTGTCATTTAAAAATAGTATAGTTCTTTGTTATGATATTCTTTGATATTTTCGATGGACCTAAAAAGCTTAAGCCACTAAATAATGTTACGGGAAGTTATAAGCGCTATGGTGGCTCCATTTCTTCCTCCTTTGGAAGAAGTCTACTCCGCACCACAGAACATTTTACAGGTTAGTGATGGCAGCCCATACACAACATTTATACCAACCACTAAAATTGCAAACACCTACCCCTACCCCTAACCCTAACCCTAATATAAGAAGTATGGGTACTCAAAATTAGCAAGTATCATGAGTTGTAACTCAGGACTCTTGCTCATATTTGTTAGTTTAGACCGAGTGGCAATTTAATGTGTACTTCAAAATTTCATAATTTTCATGGCTATAGCCCATGCTATTTTTACATTTTTGTTTGTTTGGATCCAATGACAATTAAGAATGTGATGACAATTAAATGAGTATTCAAAATGCGCAATTTTCATGGGTATTTATTCATATTTGTTTGTTTAGACCAAATGGTAATTTAATACACATACTTCAAAACACGATTTTCATGGCTATAGCCCATGCTATTTTCACATTTTTGTTTGTTTGGATCCAATGGCAATTAAGAACGTGTAATTTGAAATTCGCGACTTTCATGAGCTTGATCTCACAATTTTTGTCCATTTTCTTTGTTTCTACCCAACGGCAATAAACATGAGTATTTTAAAATGCGCAATTTTCATTGGATTAAATCAAGTTTTTTGTCCGCTTTCATTGATTTCAAATTTTCTACGCAATAGCAATTAACTATGCGTACTTAAAACTTTGAGATATTTTTTATCATATTCATTCATTTCAACCCAATGACAATTAAATATGCGTACTTCGGAATTCCTGATTTGTGTAGGTTGTAATCCATAGTCTTTGCACATCTTCATTCGTGTTGAGTGAATAACAATTAAGTATATGTAGTTACATACTTTCAAATCCATGAAATTTGTCCATTTTTGTTTGTTTCTGCCCAGTGGCAATTAAATTTATGTATTTTAAAACTTTGGATTTCACAAGCTATAAAACGCATAATTTTTTGTCCATTTTTGTTCGTTTCGATCTAATTGTAGTTAACTATGGATACCTCATAATTTGTGATTTTCAATAGCTATAAATCACGATTTTTCTCCATTTCATTTGTTTCAACACAATGCTATTAAATATGCGCCTTTAAATTGTCATTTCCATGGGCTTGTCATATCGACCAAATAGAAATTAAGCATTCATACTCCAAAATTTGCGATTTTCATAGTTTATAACTCTCAATTTTGCCCATATTTATTCACTTCGACCAATGAAATGAAGTATATACATCTATATACATCAATTCGCGATTTCCATAGGCTACAACACAATTTTTGTTCATTTTCATTCGTTTCGACATAACAGCAATGAAGTATGTGTACATCAATATTTACGATTTTATGAACTATAATCCACGAATTTTGTTCATTTAGTCTATTCTGCAAGGTTTTAAATATCGGATATCGGGGAAATATCGGATGGCCAAAATTCATATCGGATTGCGGATATCGGGGAAATATCGGGGATGTGGTAAATATCGGAATGCCATAATGAATGTTTGCATACATAGTATAATGCATTAAAATGTAATCTCAACATATCTAATAAAATTTAAGCATACAAAATATGAATAATATATGTTTAGGATCACTAATCAACCTTCTAAAACAAACAAAAGTGCAAAGCAACGTTACAACATTTGATCTGCTTTTTTTAGGGCAAAATGTCATTTGATAAAATGGGAAAATCTTGATATCTCGCCCAAAAATTCCAAACACGGTATATTATGCAAAATGTCATTTGATAAAATGGGAAAATCTTGATATCTCGCCCAAAAATTCCAAACACGGTATATTACTTTGCAACAAGCTATATAAAAAGATATATTGATCCACATATCGGCTAATATATCGGTCATATCGGGGATTTATCACTCAAAATAGCCAAAAAGCGGTAAAAGATATTTAAAGACCATATCGGTTGAGGCAAGCCCTGTAAAAGGGTATATCGGGGGATATATCGGGCCATGTCGGGGATATTTAAAACAATGCTATTCTGTCCTAATGGCAATATAGTTTGTGCTCTTCAATATTTGCAATTTTTATGAGCTATAAATTTTGTACATTTTCATTTTCTAACCCATGTTAATTAAATATAAAATATTTTAAAATTCACGATTTTCATGAGCTATAACCCACAAAACTTTCTATTTTTCTTTGTTTCGACCAATAGAAAGTAAGTATACATACTTCAAAATTCATGATTGTCATGGTCTACAATCGACGGCTTTTCCCATTTCCGTTCATTTTAACCTAATGGTGTAGACGCATAAAAAAGTCGAACCGTCGATCAAATATCCTATAAACGGCACAAAGGGGGCCGTGGAGGGTAGAATTGTCATTCCAAAGTGACCAAAGGACTCAACATGACAAAATGGACCCATTAAGGCCTAAGGACGCTAAGTCACAAAGTCTCAAACCAAGGTGGAGTGAGAATCGGATCAAAACTCGCATGAAAATAGACCGAGGCATGCTTACATGGTGCTAAACTTACGCAACCAACTTGCATAAAGTTAACGATGCATAAACTTTCTGCCGAACTGGCAAACAATTGGCAGACCAAACTGCAGCAAATCAGAGGCGTCAAAGCGCTACAAGACAAAAAGCATACAGATTATGCTAGGCTACAAAAGTAAATAACGAGAGCATTTACGCAGCACTGCTAACACCACGTAAACAACAATTTCTACAAAAATTATTGCAAAGGACGTTGTGTCGCTATTCAGCAGACGCCTCTGGCCCTCTACATTGAAAAGCTATCACAATAGCTTTCATAAATCTAACAACGCATAACATATCCCTCGCGTAAGTCTAATGGAGTGTAAACCCCCTTATGCGCATAAACAAGGGTTCCTCCATAAATAGAGACACTTAGCCCAATGGTACGCTATTTTTTATTAATTGTGTTCCTTATGACCCAATAGAGATGAAGTATGCATTCTTCAATATTCGCGATTTTATGACCTATAACCCACGAATGTTGTTCATTTTTCATTTTTTCGACTCGAAGTCAATTAAGTAAAAAAAAAATACTTCAAGTTTACAAATTTCATGAACTACCCATGAATTTTGTCCAATTTCATTCGTTTTGCCCAAATGTAAATTAAGTATGCAAATGTAAATTAAATATATATACTTCAAAATTTTGGATTTTACTACTTTATAACCAACGATTTTGCCCATTTTCGTTCATTTCAAACCAATGGCAACAAAATACACGTACTTCAATACTCATTATTTCAAGAGCTATAGTTCATGATTTTTGTCCATTGTCATCCTGTTCAACCCACTATCAATTGAATATGCACGCTTCAAAATTCGCAATTATCATCTCCTACATAACCCACTAGCTTCATCCATTCGATTCGACCAATGGTAACGAGGTATGTGATTTTCATTGACAACATAACACAAGAATTTTGACTATTTCATTTCTTTTGACTCAATGGCAATTGGTACTTTAAAATTCATGTTTTTTATAAGCTAAAATCTATGGAATTTGTCCATTTTGACCAAATTAAAATAAATATGCATACTACAAGATTCGAGATTTCCTTTGGAAACCGACGACTTTGCCAATTTTCATTCGGACCCAATAACAATAACATATGTATACTTCAAAATTTGCATTTCTCATGGACTATATCACACAATTTTTGTCCATCTTCATTCGCTTCAGCCAAAAGACAATGAAGTATGCATACATTAATATTCACAATTTTTACGAGCTATAACACACAATTTCCAATTTTGTTTTTCCCGAACCAAAGGCATTAAGTATAAATACCTCAAAATTCACGATTTCCATGAGCTATAACCTACAAAATTGCCAATTTTAATTTTTTCGACCTAATGGAAACTAACTATAAATACTTCAAATTTCGCTATTTTTGTGAACTCTAACCCACGAAATTTGTTCATTTTTGTTTATTTCAGCCAAATGAAAACTAAATGCACATACTTCAATATCTGTAATTTCATGAGCTATAATCCATAATTTTTGTCTATTTTCATATGTTCCGTCAAAACGGAAATTAAGCGCGTACACTTCAAAATTTGTCCTTTTCATGATCTTCGCCTATTTTCTTTCAATTTGATAAGTGGTAATAAAGTATGAGAACGTCAAAATTCCTATTTTTATGAACTATAAAGCATGAGTATTGTCTGTTTTTTATTTCAACCAAATGATATTTAAATATAAATACTTTAAAATTCGCGACTTTAATGGGGTATAACCCACGATTTCGTCCATTTTTGTTTATGTCGATCAAATGATAATTAAATAAGCGTAATTTAAAATTCACGATTTTCATAAAGATTATGCTAGGCTATAAGACCAAAATGCAATAAATAAGAGGCATCAAAGTGCTATAAGACAAAAATTATAAAGATTACGTTGGGCTACAAAAGTAAATAATGAGAGCCTTTGCGCAACACTGCTAACATCGCGTAAACGATAATTCTTACAAAAGTTATTGCAAAGGATGCCGTATTGCTATTCGTTAGACACCCTACACTGAAAAGCTATCAAAGTAGCTTAAGTAGATTTAATAGCGCGTAAACTATCCCTCACGTAAGTCTAAAAGCACGTAAACCCCCTTATCCACAAAAACAAGTGTTCCATTATAAATAGAGACACTTAGCTAAATAGCACGGTATTTTTTTAATTTTTTTTCTCCTTTTGACCCAATAGAGATGAAATATGCATTCTTCAATATTCACGATTTCTATGACCTATAACCCACGAATGTCGTTCATTTTTCATTTTCCCAACTCGAAATCAACTAAGTAAAAAATACTTCAAGCTTATGATTTTCATGAGCTACCCATGAATTTTGTCCATTTTCATTCGTTTTGCCCAAATGTAAATTAAATATGCAAATGTACATTAAATATGTATACTTCAAAATTCTGGATTTTACTAGTTTATAACCAAAGATTTTGCCCATTTTTGTTCATTTCAAACCAATGGCAACGAAGTACACATGCTTCAACACTCATTATTTCAAGAGCTATAGTTCATTATTTTTGTCCACTATCGTCTGTTCAACCCACTGTCAATTGAATTCGCACGCTCCAAAATTTGCGATTGTCATTGTCTACATAACCCCCTATTTTCACCCATTTTCGTTTGATTCGACCAATTGTAACAAGGTATATGATTTTCATGGACTATATGACAAGAATTTTGACTATTTCATTTCTTTTGACCCAATAGCAATTAAGTATAAATACTTCAAAACTCATGTTTTTTATAAGCTAAAATCCATGGAACTTGTCCATTTTGACCAAATTAAGATTAAATGTGCATGCTATAAGATTCAAGATGTCTATTGGAAACCAACGATTTTGCCAATAATCATTCAGACCCAATAACAATGACATATGTATACTTCAAAATTTGTGTTTCTCAGACTATAACAAACAATTTTTGTCCATCTTCATTCGTTTCATACTGAAGATAATGAAGTATGCATACTTCAATATTCGCAATTTTTATGAGCTATAACACAATTTCCAATTATGTTTTTCTTGTCCCAATGTCATTAAGTATAAATACCTCAAAATTCACGATTTCCATGAGCTATACTTCAATGTTCGCAATTTTTATGAGCTATAACACTAAAAAATTCGTACTTTCCATGATATGTGCCTATATTCTTTCAATTTGATAAGTGGTAATGAAATATGAGAACATCAAAATTCCTATTTTTGTAAGCTATAAAGCATGAGCAATGTCCATTCTTTTATTTGACCCAATGACAATTAAGTATAAATACAACTAAATAAGCACACTTCAGGATTTTGTTTATGTCAATCAAATAACAATTAAATAAGTGTACTTTAAAATTCGTGACTTTCATGGGCTTTAGCCCATGTTTTCTATCCATTTTTGTTCGTTTCAACCCAATAAAAATTAAGTATAATATTTCCAACTTTGCAATATTTTTCACCATTTTATTGTTTTGATCAAATGACAATTAAATATGCATACTTCAACAATCGCGTTTTTTATTTGCTATAATCCACAAGCTTTGTCTATTTTCATTTTATTTCAACCTAATGGCAATTAAGTATAAATACTTCGAGATACATGATATTTATGAGTTATAGCCTGCGAAATTTGTCCATTTTTATTTGTTTTAACCAAATAAAAATTAAGTATGCACACTTCAGAATTCTCAATTTTTATAGGCTGTAGCCCACGAATTTTTTCCTATTTTCAATAGATCCAATAATAAAGTATGCAATCAAAATACTTATTGTTATGAGCTATATTACCCATGAATTTTGTCCGTTTTTCATTTGTTTCAACCCAACGGTTATCAAGTACAAATAATTCAAAACTCACAATTTTCATGAACTATATAACCCATGATATTTGTCTATTTTTGTTCGTTTTGACCATATCAAATTTATGCTGCTTCAAAATTTCATATTTTCATGGCCTATAACTTATGATTTTGCCCACTTTCGTTCATTTCGAACTTATGTCCATGAAGTATATACATTACCAAATTTGCATTTTCCTAGGTCATAGCACACAATTTCTATCTACTCTCATTCATTTAGACCTAATTGGCAAAGAAGTACGCATAATACAATATTCGTGATTATTATGAGCTACTACCCACAAACCTTTTCCATTTTCATTTTCTCGACTCAATGGCAATTAAGTATAAATACTTAAAAATTTACGATTTTCATGAACTTATAACACAAGAAAATTTTCCATCTTAGTCCGTTTCGACCTAATGGAAATTAAGTATGCATACGTCCAAATTCGAGAATTTCATTGTCTATAACATGGTTTTGCTCTTTTTTTACCAAATAGCAATAAAGTATGTGATTTTTTTCCATTTTATTTATGTCGAACTAACGACAATGAAGTACGCATACTTCGATATTCATGATTTCATAAGCTATAACCAACGATTTTTGTTCATATTCATTTGTTTTCGATCTAATATGCACAGTTCAAAATTTTCGATTTTCAATGGCTATAATCCATAATTTTTGCCCATTTAAGTTCAATTCAATCAATCATAATAAAGTATGCAAACATCAAAAGTCATATTTTTATGAGCTATACCGCACGAATTTTATCAATGTTTGTATGTTTTGATCCAATATCAATTAAATATAAATACTTTAAAATTGTGATTTTCATAAGATATATCAATGAAAATTGTCCTTTTTTCATTTTTACGAAATGAAAATTATGCATACTTCAAAATTCTCAATTTTCATGGTGTCTTTAACCAATGATTTTGCTCCTTTTCGTTCACCCAAGGCCAATGACGTATGTATATTTTAATTCGCATTTTTCATTCGCTATAGCACACGATATTTGTCCATTTTAGTTCGTCTCGACTAATTGGCAATGAAATATGCATACGTCAATATTCGCGATTTTAATTAGCTATAACTCAGGAATTTGAACCTTTTTTTATTCAATAGCATTAAGTATAAATACTTCATAATTTGCAATTTCATGCTTTATAACACACATTTTTCGTAAGATTGCATTCATTTCGACCCAATAGCAATGAAGTATGCATACTTCAATATTTGTGATGTTTATAAACTATATAACCCACAAATTTTGTTCATTTTTATTTTTTTGACGCATATATCAATTAAGTATAAAATACTTCAAGTTCACGATTTTCATGAGCTACCAACGAATTTTGTTCTTTTTTGCTTGTTTTGCCCAAATATAAATTAAGCATGAACACTTTTAAATTTTGTGATTTTATTAGTTCATTAACTAATGATTTTGTCTATTTTCGTTCATTTTAAACTAAAGGCAACGAAATACACCTACTTCAATATTCATAATTTTATGAGCTATACTTCACAATTTTTGTCCATTGTCATTTATTTCAACCCAATGTAAATTGAATATGCACACTTCAATATTTGCGTTTTTCATCAACTATAACCCGTGATTTTCACCCATTTTCATTATATTCAACCAATAGTAATGAAGTATGCGATTTTCATCGATTATATAACATACAAAATTTATCAATTTTTGTTTGTTTTGATCCAATGGAAATTAAGATAAATGATTCAAAATTCAAGATTTTCATAAACTAAAAACCCATGAAATTTGCCCATTTTTGTTTATGTCAACCAAATGGAAATGAGATATGCATAGTTGAAAATTCATGATTTTAACAGTTTATAACCAACGATTTTGTCCTATTTTTGTTAATTTCAACCCAATGGCAAAGAAATATGAGTGCTTTAATGACCTATAGCACACTTTGTCTATCTTTTACAACCCACAAATTTTTTCTGTTTTCATTTTTTTACCAATGACAATTAAGTTTAAATATCTCAAAATTTGCTATTTTCATGGGTTAACCCATGAAACTTGTTCATTTTTGTTTGTTCCGACCAAATGGAAATTAAGCGTGCATACTTCAAATTTTGTGATTTTCAAGGTCTTTATAACCAATTATTTTCGTCCATTTTCGTTTGTTTCGACCCAGTGACAATGAACTATGCGGACTTCAGTACACGCGATTTTATGAGCACCCAAGAATTTCGTCCATTTTTGTTTTTTCAACTAAGTGACAAATAAGTATAAATACTTAAAAATTCATGACTTTCATGAGCCATAACACACGAATTTCGTACATGTTCTTTCATTTTTGACCAAATGAAAATTAAATATGCATATATTTCAAAATTCATAATTTTCATAGTCATAACCAAAGACTTTGCCCATTAACATTCGTTTCGAGCAAATGCAATGAACTAGGCATAGGATTTTGTGAGCTATAATAAATGATTTTCTACATTTACATTCGTTTTGATCAAATGACAATTACGTACGTACACTTCTAAATTCAAGTTTTTTATGAGCTATAACCCACGAAATTTTGTCCTTTCTTGTTCGTCTCGACCTAATGGCAATAAAGTATAAGTACTTCAAAGTTCATGATTTTGTAAACTAAAAACCATGGAATTTGCTAATTTTTGTTAATTTTGGCCAAATAAAAATTAAGAATGCACACTATAAAATTTGTGATTTCCACTAGAAGCAACAGTTCTGCCAATTTCTTTCATTATGACCCAATAACAATGAAATACATACTTCAAAATTCGTGATTCCCATTGGCTATAACACGAGTTCTGTCCATTTTCGTTTGTTTTGACTCCATGACAATGAATTGTGTAGTTCAATATTCACAACTTTTATAAGCTATAATCAACGAATTTGTCATTTCTTGATTTTCTGGACCCAATGACAATTAAGTATAAACAACTCAAAATTCGCGATTATCATGAGCTATAACCCACGAATTTATCAATTTTTGGTTTTCTGGACCTAATGGAAATTAAGTATAAATATCTTAATATTCGCGATTATCATGAGCTATAACCCATGAATTTGTCAAAAAAAATTCGACCATATGGTTTCAAGTTTCGTTATTTTCATGAGCTTTAACCTGCAAAATTTGCCCATTTTTGTTTGTTTTAGCCAAATGGAAAACCAATATACAGATTTCAGTATTCATGATTTCATGTTTTGTCCATTTTCATTCGTTTCTTCCTAGAAATTAAGTACGCATACTTCCAATTTGCAATTTTCATGCTTTTTGTCCATATTCTTTTAGTTCATAAATGGTAATGAAGTGTGCGAACATCAAAATCGTCTTCTAATAAGCTATAAACCATGAATTTTGTTCATTTTTGTTTGTTTTGATCAAATGACAATTTAGTATAAATACATTAAATTTCGCAATTTTCATAAGCTATAACTCATGACCCTGTCCTTTTTCTTTGGTAAGACTCAAATGACAATTCAATAAGCTTACTACAAAATTCGCAATTTTCATTGGCTTTAACCCATTTTTTTCGTCCACTTTCATCCATTTCAATCCAATAGGACTTAAGTATGCTATTTCAAGCTTTATGATTTTCTTGACCATTTTGTTTGTTTGACCCAATAATAGTTAAATGTGTACTTCAAAATTCGCAATTTCCATTAGCTGACCTATGATTTTTGTCAATTTTTTGTTGTATCACATAACTTTGCCCTTTTTGTTTTGGTCCGTTGATAATTAGATATGCACACATCAAAATTTGTGACTTCCATGGGCACTCATGAGTTGTCTATTTCCATCCTAATGTCAACTGAGCATGCATATTTCAAACTTTGTGATAGTTTTGACCGTTTTCATTCTTTTTGACCTAATTAACCGTGTCCTTAGAAAATTTACGATTTTATGACTATTACCCCATGATTTTTGGCAATTTTCATTTATTTTTTATCTAATTGCAATAAAGTACGTATTTCAGAAGCATTATTTTTGTCTAGTTTCATTCCTTTTGATCCGATGGCAATTAAATATGGGTACTTTAAACAATATTCATGGGCTACATAACTCACAATTTTTTATTTTTTTCATTTTTATTAGTCACAATCCAACAGTAATTAAATATGAAGGCTTTAAAATTTTTATTTTTTATGGGCTACAAACCACAACCAATATTATAAAAGCATGACAAAAATGCTCTAAAAAGCGAAAGCAACACATTTACGCTTCACTAAGGTCCAAAAGCAATCGCAAAGACAAAAGCTACATGAAAGTAGCCTAAAGCGCCCTAAATGAGACCCTAGCAGTTTTAAAACGGCGTAAAAGCGACTAAAAGATACATAAAAGTGGTTGAAGCACTAGTGTTTACTGTTTAGAAGTTGGATCGCTTTATGCTATAATGCACGGATACGGATACGGGGCACAGATACGACACGTACACTACGGGATACGGTAAAATCCAAAAAAATAGGATACGGGGATACGACAATTTGTTTTTAAAATTATTATTATATATAGAAAAAAGAAGAAAATTAACTTTATACACATATTAGTCCCCCTACATGTTTAATATTTAATCCCTTAAATGCCAAAGCATTTGAAAAACCGAGTTTAAAGAAACAGGCGTAAACAAAGTCTCAGAACTCAAATCCATGGCTTAACATTTTTCGCTTAAAAAGTGTTCAGTTTGATGTTAACTTAGGGATTGAAATAACAATTTCATTGAGGGGCCACTTTCAAAACATCAAAGATTCAAGGGACCAATACGAAAAAAACCCCGAGAAAATATCTGGGCCGTTAGCGGGCTGGAGGAAAAAGAGCGAGCAAGCGGTCTGCGGGAAGCCCACGTAGGCTTGTTGCTGACGTGGCACCCGAGGCAATCAGATATTTTCCAAGCGGGAAAATATCTAGGCCTTTTTCCCTCTTCATTCTCTCTCCACTTTCTCTCATCGATGACGGAGAACGAAGCAGAAGCAGAGAGATCGCCGGCGGCGGAGGCCTCTGTCACGTGATCGGCACGCAATGAGGCTGGAGAGCTTCCTCCCGTGCAGATCTTTGCGAGTGCTCCTCATCGAGGGCGACAACTCGACCCGCCAGATCGACTCAGAGAGAGAAAGAGAGAGGACGAAAAGACTGAGAAAGAGACGAAGAGATCAAGAGAGACTCAGAGAGAGAAGAAGAAGAAGAAAACTCACCTTGACAAGGACAAGGCGATTCCGATTCTCTGACCCAGCAGCGACGAGGACGAGATCGAGAGAGGTAAGCAGCGACGATTTTGCCCTCGGTTTTTCTTTCTCTCTATGGCTTTATAATACTGAGAAACGGGTCTAAGATGAGACGAGTTTGGGTTTTCAGCACTAAACCCAAACATGTTTCATCTTTTCCTAGTGGACTTGGATGCTGGATTTGTGGGAGGGCCCGCTAAAGGACGACGAATCCGCGACGTGTCCAACTCTATGTTGATCGTGTCCGGCCAACTTTGACCGTTGACCCGTGTCAGACACGGATTGACCGTGTCTGACACGTGTTGTGCACGAATCCATGTCTGATTCGAGTCGGACACGGGTTCGTGGGCTCTTTTGACAAATCCGTGCTTCATAGGCTTTATGTATTGACCCAATGGCAATTAACTATGAGATACTTTTGACCATTTTCTTTTGTTTCGACCCTAGCTATATAGCTCATGCTTTTTTGTCCTTTTTATTTCAACCTAGTGACAATTAAGTGCACATACCGAATTTTATAGGCTACAATACATTCTTAAGTTTGCTAAAATTATTGTATATAACAATTAACTTGCTATCACAGATCACATGTGAGGCGAGTCAACGTTGTGATTTCCATGACAGTTAGATAATACCCTACATCCGACATCTTACATGACGCAATCGAATATCTATCTCATTTTACACCCTTGTCTACCTACATTGCGTGGGTACTTCTATCATGAAGTCGTACGCATACCCGACATGTCACGTACCCGTACCTGACACTTTTTGAAAACTCTTTAAATATATGTACACATTTCTTCATACCTATACCCATACAATACTTGTTTCAGTTTATAACACTCATCACACACTTCTTGGACATATATCCTACACTTCACATTCACTTCCAAACTTGTTGGACAAGGGTCAGGTTGGCTTTAGTACATATTCAGTTAAAAACTACGATTTCATAAGATTTTCTACATATCTATCTTAGAACTATATTTTAGTCCATGTGTTTCAAATGTGTCCTCGTTGCCTGCCTTTTGCAATTTTTTTGTGTCCCGTATCCATATAAAAAAAATATTGTAGAGTTTCATACATAATTTGGCAACTCATTCACATAATTTTCCCATGAACAACCACCCTTTAAAGCAAAATACAACATACTAGCATTTTGCAATTAAGCAAAAAAGTTTCACATGCTCAAGACTATATAACAAAATCACAACTTCACAACATAAACAACTCTACACCAAACGCAAACAAATGAAACCATCTTAAAAACACGACATCACATTTTCACATAAAAATTTCAACCAGTTGATAAAACATCTATAAACAAACATAACACTTGACATCAAGAAAAAAATTTCGTAAATTTCACAAAACCCTCCTAAACTTTGTATATTAGAAAACTCCACCCTCGAATTTCCACAATTGTACTAAACCCCCTTGTAAGATTGGAAATTCTCATAATATTAAAGCGTAGAACAAAGCCCAATCTAACTTCAATGAGATAAATTCTTGGGATTTTCTCTAATTTTTAAAGGTCAATAGGTTTCTCAAGATTTACCCGTAAAACAACAATGGCTTGCTCATATCACATAAACACACAAAAAAGGTAGTACCTTAGATATAAAGCACAAGAGCTCTGACCCAACAAGTAATCACACACGATATCCGCAAATGTCCACCGCACATTCCTAATGTGCTTGAGCAACGGATTCCCCTTCTACAAAAACCCATCAAATTAGTGACTATTTAGAGACCAAAACAGAGACCAAAAAGCATCCTTTGCTAAAATGTATTTAATCAATTACCTGCCTATGGCTGACAAGAATCGCATTTCGACTATGGACCGGCGCATTACTAGAGTTAGAACCAGAAGTCGAAGCCTGGGACTCGGCAACGGGCCTTAAAAGAGAGGAAACAAATGAATAATTCTAAGTAAAAAAGAGCAAGGATTAGTTATACTTCGACATCCAAAAATTTTCATCAATTTTAACTTTGGTACCCGAAGTTTAATTTTGCCCGGTTAATACCCCAAAGTTTTGACCTTTTTTTATTAACTTTAACGCCTTCTGTTTCACCGCCATTAGTTTTGCCCCAAAAACCCTTTCTCGTCTGACTTTCCCTCCCAATTTTAGTTGTAAACATTGTCAAGTTGTAATTTTCGCTACAGTGCAATGCCAAATTTCAGTGATTTAAATTGAAATGGAAAAAGAATTCGTGATGCAATGGAAGACAATAGAGTCCAAATCCGTGAAACGTTAGGGTATTAAAGTGCAATTGAGGGGGGGGAAAAGAGAAATATGTAAAAATAAATTAAAATTAATGGAGTTGGGGGTTGACTACTGACCTTGGAGGAGGGGCGTAGAACTCTGAGGATTTGACGAAGGAGAAGGCTTCGGAGAATGAATTTGGAGGAGGAGGAGGAGGAGGAGGCCGCGGTGGATTGTGAGGTCGAGGGTCTGCGCAGCCGTCGGCGGCGGAGGAGGAGGAGACGGAGGCGGCGGAGCTGAAGACTTCGTCGTAGGATGGGATTTGGATTACAGCCTTTCTTCTCTTCTCTTTTCGTTCTTGCTCGCCTCCGTCGACCTTCTCCATCGCTGTAGAAATCGAGAGGAGGACGATGAATGGGTCTCGGTGTTAACGAGGTTTTGGGTAGTAGATCCTGGAATTGGGCTGAGGCCCGCAGGCCTATATTTGGCCCATGCTCTTTAAAACCAGGTATATACCTTCCGCCATGAGGGGCCCGTGGGAGGGACGGGGGCTGCAACAGCCCAGCCGTACAAATATTCTCTTTTAAGTTTAAGATTTTACGAGAAAACCTTTCTTAACATGAGTGAGTAAAATTACGCAAGAAGGTATTGAAATCGCTCTGATACCAAATAAAATTATCCTAGAGGGCGGGAGGGGGAAGAGGGTGAATAGGGTATATGCTAATCTAATTCTATATTAATTCCAATTTAAAACTTATTAACAATTTCAGAATACGTACATTATATTCATACGCGTGGGGACAGGAGAATATGAAGAGGAAGCGATCGGGAAAGTGGAAAAGGAATCCATTTCCCTTTTCTTGATTCCTTTACTTATTATTAGAGCAATTTGTACTGTTGTTTGCCGGTCGAGTGCAGTCCAAAACAAAAATCCTATCTTTTTAAGCTCATTTGAGTCATCTTCCAGTTTTTATATGAAGAAATTCATATAACCAGGTGAGCTTTTCTAGCTGAAGTTTTGAAATTTATCTGCTTCTCATTTGGCTAATTTCTGTACTAGATGTATTTATGAGCTTGAAATTATTGATTTTATATTGCAATGTGGTGTACGGTGAAATCAAAGAAAGCCTTACCATGAGGACTTCCTCAAAGAAAGCCTTATTACGAGGACTTCCTCAAGGAAAAACGTTGAACTAGCTATAGTCTCTTCAAAAGAAATTTTATTCAATTCAAAAGATGTCGGCCACTGCCAAATAACAAAGTATTTAAAGGAAATTTTAGCCCATTCTAACAATAAAAAATTGAGACTCTAAACGACCTCAGAAGCCCAAAAACCAGCGGATCTCATGGTAAAGCCATGAGTCTTATTCGTTGGCCCGTTTCGCTTGAGTTGTGCAAAATTTAGCCCATTCTAACACTTTAACTGTTCCATCCTACATAACTTTTTATCCTACATCAGTAACCTATTATTTCATTCTGCATGGTCACCAACAAATTCGCCCGCCGACTCAAGGCAACATCCACCTTTTTATGCTATCCACCTTTGTGTTTGACTACAAAAGTAAACTACTACAAATAAGCCACCCAACGAGCATGCATCTGAGTAAGATTTTTCTAATCGTTCATGTATTTGAGAACCTCATGATCCATGTGTAGCATGAATTCTCACTGAAATAAATATTTCTCCCAATTGTTAATTGCCCAAACAACCGCATAAAACTCGATTTCATAAATGGTCCACTTCGTATGTGCACCACCTAGTTTTTCACTCATAAAAGCTAAAGGACAACTTGAATGTGACAAAACTACATCAATGCCAATAATAGAGGCGTCCATCTCCAGTTCAAATTGTAGGATCTGAAATAGATACACTAGAACACTAGAAGAGGGGTGAATAGTATTCTTTTAAAATATATGCAAAGTAGATTATAAATTACAAAGAAAAATGGCAATCTCAAAAATTCACAATCACAAACACAAAGTTTTATACTGGTTCCACTAACCCGGTGTACATCCAGTCCCCAAGCAAATCCCGCTTGAGATTTCCACTATGATTTTGAAACCTTACAAAATCAAAAGCAAACCTGACCAATTTGCAAGACCATGCAAATTGCAACACCAATTGACAAGACCATGCCAATTGCCACCCAATCTCTAAACCAAGAGATCAACCCTCTCAAACCCGAGAGAAATCCTTTTTGAAGCAAGAACACAATTGATCCTATAAGCCTTGAATGTGTAGTGAAGTGCTGCAGTGGCTTAGGATTCTTTTAACTCTCTGAATATTGTCTATACAATCTCTAAGAATGATTGAAACCAAGGCAATATCAGAAACTCTCTTTTTCTAAACACTTAGCATAAAAATCTGGAAAATTAGAGAGTGAATATGCACAAATTGTTTGATCTTGCAAGTGTAAAACTTGGTGCTTGTTTTCTGATGTTTAAACCTATTTATAGCCTCTGAAATGACATAATTTTAAACCTAATTAACGTCCACAAAACGGCTATAAACAGTCACTTATTTTAAACCTGAAATCTGGAAAAACTGCATCTGTAGTCGACTACAAGTCATAGTAGTCGACTACACTGAGTCTAAACAGACTCTGTGAAGTCAGAAAATTGCTCAGTAGTCGACTACAAGGCATAGTAGTTGACTACACTGTAAACTCAGATTCTGGAATTTTTCTGTTTAGTATTTTGACTATAACTTTCTCATCCGATATCGGAATGAGGTGATTTAAGATTTGTTGGAAATATCTTGAAGAGACCTACAACTTTGGTCTTTTGAGTTTTTCTAGATTCTAATTTCTAAGGGGTGTAAATGAAATGTTTTAAGACTCACTTAATATCTATAAACTCTAATGGCTAACATAGGGGATTTCTATTGTTAACCAACACACTAAGCATGTGTTAGTGTGTTCTAACACTATGTGTGTGCATGTGTGTGAGTGATCAAGGCTTGTACAAATTTCTAAGCAAAGAAAATATAAAATTATATTTTGACAATAAAGTATATCTTCTTCTTTGCTTTATTTTGCCTTGAACCCATCTATGTCTTGAGTATCTCTTTGAATATAATTATTGATATAGCTCTGATACTGCAAAACAAATGTTAGCACATAATACACACAACATATAATATTTGTTATCATCAAAACAAACTAATCTTGGGGTCAAGACAAATGCCTTGCTGAAATCTGGTAAGACAAGGATGGGAGTGGTGGTCAGCTTCTCCTTAATAATTGCAAAACCGGTGTTTGCATCTTCATCCCATTGAAACTTCCCTCTCTTCATAGACTATGTAATGGGTGCTATGATGGAACTAAAATTTCAAATAAACCACCTATAGAATGTAGCAAGATCATGGAAACTGTGAACTTCGCTCACAGTTTTAGGTCGGGGTCATTCACGAATTGCTCACACTTTCCCTTCATCAACCTTGTTATATCTCAAAAAATAGTAAATATTAATCTCCATAGAGAAGTCGATATATGTCTTACGTTATACCTAATCCAACTAATTTAAGACCAAGATAACCTCCGCCTCAGCACGACTAACTCGATTAGCCAACATCTCGCGTAACCGAGTTAAAAAGTGATACTACTTGCCTAAACCCTCAATTGATTCCACAAAACGATTCGACTCGGCCCACTGTTCGGCCAACATCTCGTATAACCGAGTCAAAAATCAGTGTTTCTCGGTCATAGGCCTGAGGAGTCAACAAGATGACAGTTACCTCAAACCCCTTGTCAGCTGACTATTCTCGCATTAACTACCCTGACAACATCATTGTTACTTGAGCCCTCATAGCCTTTATAACTCATCGGACCAAGCCAGCACCAAATACCTGCTGTCATTCCCATAATAAATGACCAGGTGACTCACCTCCTTCAACAACCGACATGTAGCACATATCTATCGACTTAGCTGCCTAGCTGGACTTGGCCCAAGTAACCTTCTTGCCCCTCAGACTCACTATAAAAGGAGCAGTCACTGCATGAGGTAACGCTCTCTAATCTTTGGGACGTAACTAAGAGCTAACTATATATTTCCTCACTCAAGATCATCTACTGACTTGATTTCGGAGGAACAACCAGAGAACTCACCTCCGCCCTCTTACAAGTTCTTTCATGTGCAGGGAAGAATAACATGCCCTAGAACCATTCATCAGAAGGAGTTAGAGGACCCTAATCACTCCACAAACTCTTAGATAACCTCCTGTTTGATAACTGACATCAACAAACTTGTATCCCATAGGCAGAGACAACATATCCCAGGAATAGCAGTTTAAGAAAGCATAAAATTGCACTTCTTCATATTCACATAAAGTTCATTTCCTGCAATACTTGTAAAACCTCCCTCAAAGTGTTCGACATGCTTCGTTTTAGTCTTACTATAAATTAGGATATCATAAAAATAAACAACAACAAATTTATTAATAAATGGCTTCAGAACCTGATTCATAAGCCTTGTCAATGTACTGAATGCATTAGAGATTCTGAGTGGCATGACAAGCCACTCGTGCAGTCCCTCTTTAGTTTTGAAACCCGTCCTCCATTCATCTCCAGGTCTAATTCTAAGTTGATGATAGCCACTCTGAAGACCAAGTTTCGAAAAGACATTAGCACCTTGCAACATGTTATGCATATCATCTAGTCTAGGAATCGGGAATCAATACTTCCCTATGATTTTATTGATAGCCCGACTGTCAACACACATCTGCCAAGCCCTATCCTTCTTAGCCACAAGGAGTGCCAGTACTGTGCATGGGCTCATGCTCTCCCTAATGTATCCCTTTTATAATAAATCATGCACCTGCTCCTGTAAAACCTCATGTTTGGCTAGGCTCATCTTGTAATGGGGAAGATTAGGAAGTGTGGCCCCTATACAAGGTCAATATGATGCTCGATATTTCAAAGTGGCGATAATCTAGCAGGAAGTTCTTCAGGCACGATGTCATGAAATTCCTCCAAAAGGGAATATAGTCGTTCTAGAATGTCACTTGCAGAATCGGTGAGTCCCTTATTCACCACCGTAAACACAAAAGGGGCATACAAAGAATCCTTCTGAAATTCCCTTACTGCACATAACAATACTATAGATTTTCCTTTAATTTTTGGAACAGTACTTTGTCTCGGGGGACACAAGGTAAAATTCACTTTGTCTTTAGTAAACTCTACTATGTTCTCCCTTCCCTTATGGATTGCATCCACATCAATTTTCCACGGTCTCCCCAACATTAAATGACAGGCATCCATTTAAACAATATCACAAATAGCTATATCCTTATATCTGCGAATAGACAAATTAACTATGCTCTGTTCAGTGACCTTGATATCACCCACAGATTTAATCCAGCTGACTTTGTAAGGGGAAGAGTGCTTCTGCATCTGCAACTTTAGCCTATCTACTGCTTCTCGAGATGTTAATTTCTCTTCATCAATTATCATCTCAATCACATGCTGGTTCACCTTGCAACAAGTATGAAAAAGATTATGCCTTTGTGGATCCTCAGCCACCTTTTTTGTTGTCAACATCAACCTGCACACTACACACCTCACGCCCTTCCTCTTCATACACATCATCCGGATTAACTATATGGTGTTCGACCTCAGTTTCAAACTCACCTTCCTCACTGTCCTCCCTTTCAGCCATATTAACTCTACCATGGTTAGGATAATTATTTGAGAGACGCCCAACCTGTTGATACAACAATAGCATTTGTTCCTATGAGTCCAAGCATTAAGATTATTATTCTGTTGGTTTTGTTGAACTCCTATCGGCTGGGTTTTGTTGAACTTCTATCAGCTGGTTCCAAAAATTCTAATTCCCTTGCTTTGCCGAGTACGTCTTATCATCTACACCTTTCTAAACATTTTAGGACCACTCCTGGTTATCAATCTTCTTATACCTTGTATTTTGACCTCGTGACAATTCACCAAATCTCCTGTAATTAGACTGATTTCTATTTGGGTGGGTGAGTTGTGCTTCCACCTTCATGGCACGATTAACTGCTTCATCCACATTATATACAGTTGTTGGAACCGTGATGGAATGTGTTATTACTCCTCTTACTTTCTTTTTGTTCTATAAAGCATTTGATGTTGGAAATCAAGATGGAATGTTAAGGCTCCTTATGCATTGATACAAAGAAACATGGTTATTCTTGGTGTTCAGGGTTTCTCTGCGCTTCCTCGCCACTATTTACAGATTTGTTATGGTTTCTTTGTTTTCTCTATTGTGGGTAATTTGATGAGGGACATACGTCCATTGAAGTACACGAGGTGGTTCCCCTTGCTAATGGTGATGGCCATTACATTCTTGATCGGAGGGAGCTTCGCAATCGATATGTGTGTTGGGAGTTTGATAGTGTTTGCTTGGCACAAGATTGATACGAGGGAGGGCTTCTCCTATGATCTCCAATGCAATGAGGTCTTCATGAAATAAAGCATTCCTCTATGGCTCACCTTTCTCGGATACGTAATCTTCACCATAATCTCGCTCATTATCATCCTCGTGATGTTCCCCGAGGTAAAATGGTACTGTGTCATCATCGCCTACATCCTCGCTCCTATTCTCGGTTTTTGTGATGCTTATGGCACTGGCCTCATAGACATGAATGTGGCCTTCAACTATGGAAAAGTCTCCCTCTTCATTCTCCATTGTAGCTGGCAAAGATTCTTGTGTAGTCACGGGTCTCATAGGTTATGGCCTAATACATTCTGTCATCTCAATCTCCGCTAATTATATGCAGGATTTCAAAACAGGTCATCTAACCCTAACGTCCCGTTGATTGATGCTTGTTAGTCAAGTCATTAGAACCGCGAAGGGATGTGTTATTGCTCCTCTTACTTTCTTTTTGTTCTACAAAGAATTTAACGTTGGAAACCCAGATGGGAATGTTAAGGCTCCTTATGCATTGATATATGGAAACATGGCTATTCTTGGCGTTTAGGGTTTCTTTGCGCTTCCTCGCCACTGTTTGCAGTTTGTTATGGTCTCTTTGGTTTCTCTGTCATGGGTAATTTGATGAGGGACCTACTTTCATTGAAGTATGGGAGGTGGGTCCCCTTGCAAATGGTGATGGCTATTACATTCTTGATCAGAACAAGCTTTGTGATCGATATGTGTGTTGGGAGTTTGATAGTGTTTGCTCAGCACAAGATTGATAGAGGGAGGGCTTCTCTGATGATTCCTGCAGTTGCTTCTGGTTTGATTTTTGGAGACGGGCTTTGGATACTACCATTTTATCTGCTTGCTCTTACAAAGTTTGATAATAGTGTTGATAATAGTGTTAGTAGTGGGATTTTAGTCCCACATTGATTGTGAGAACACACATCACCCTCCTCTACTTGTATAAATATATGTGCACACTTAATATTCAACTCAAGGAAAATTTACCCAAGACTCTTTCTCTCTTACTTTAACATGGTATCAGAGCTAATGTTATTATTTCTCTTCCAATAAAATTTTTTAATGCTTCTGCGTTCTTTTGCCAAATCTTGGCATTGCTGCTTTGCAGCTGTTTAACGCCTTTCTTTGTGTTCCTTTGCCAGATTTTTGGCCTTGCTGCTTTGCGGCCTCTTAACATGTTTTGTGTTCTCGTATTCAAGATCGTTTCTCGATCACAAATTTACAGCATCTCTATTTTGAGACCATCTCTTGGTCTCAAATTTACAGCATCTCTGTTTCAAGACCGTCTCTCAGTCTCAAATTAACGGCATCACCATTTCAAGCCGTCTCTCGGCCTCAAACAAACGATATTGTTGTTTCACAATTAGTAACAGCATCATCGTTTCAATCCATCTCGACGTCTCAACGTCTCAACATCGGTATTAATCCATTATAGGTCTCCGGCGTGAGCATCAAATCCGACCGATTTCGGGCCACCTTGGTCACCGGTTGCTTCTTTTTTTCTCATATTTGACAATCATGTATAACCTTCGGGTTTAAATTTAACATTCGGGTTCTTACATTTTAACCTTTGGGTTTCTACATTAACCTTCGGGTTCTCCTTTAAACATTCGGGTTTCGTTCAATGATTATTATTTTGAACTATGAATTGTTGCTATTATGGGCTCTTCACTGGCTCCTGCTTCTCAGGCTCGGTCTAAGCTCTTTTGCACCTATTGCAAGAAGGAGGGACACTACTTTGAGACATATTTCCAGTTTCATCCTGAGTTACGTTCATCAGGAACTGGTCGTAGTCAGCGATCCTCTCAGTCCCGATCCTTTAGTGCACCAGGATTACCAATCAATATTATGTCATCTACTACTTTAGATCCTACCATTCAAGCTATTGCAGATATTAGCCGTCAAATTGCGGCTCTTCAGCATAACACCTCTCCATCTGCTACAAAACTTTCTGATATTCGCTGTCAAATTGAGGCTCTTCAAGCTATTGCAAATATTAGCCATCAAATTGTGGCTCTTCAGCATACCACCTCTCCATCTGCTGTACAACTCTCTGATATTCGCCATCAAATTGATGCTCTTCAGCATAGAGCCTCTACATCTACTGCACAACTCGCCATCAAATTGATGCTCTTCAGCATAGAGCCTCTACATCTACTGCACAACTCTCTGGTATGCGTCTTGCTGGTTCTTCAGCCAACCCTGCACAACTCTCTGGTATGCGTCTTGCTGGTTCTTCAGCCAACCCTTCGGTCTCTGGTATGAATGATCTTTGGATTTTTGACTATGATTGTTCCTTTCATATGACTCGTAATGCCTCCCTCTTATCTTCTGTCTTCACTTCCTCTTCTCTTCCTCCTATCTACAGGCTATTGGACAACCTTTGTCTATCACTCAGTATGACTCTATCACCCTACAAACTGACCCATCTGGTCGTCTAACTCTTGGCCCCGTCTATGTGGCTCCTCAGTTGTGTTTGAATTTAATTTTTGTTAGCTCCTTATGTATGGATAGCCTACTTATCTCATTTTCTTCTGATACTTGTATTGTGTAGGATCCACAGACGTACAAGACTATTTAGGTCGGTTGTAGGAGACACAAACTATATTTTTTGTAATATCTTCACCTTCCAGAGTCCATACGTCCACGTTCTCTTATTGCTTTTGTAAGTCGAAAATCATGTACCTTGTTTTCCCCAGATTTGTGGCATAGACGACTTGGTCATGTGTCTCATAAAAGGCTAGAACGTCTTATCCAGTCTAGAGCACTTGGTCCCGTATCCTCTCATTCTCATATTGAGTCATGTACTGGTGTTTGTTGGAAAATTTGCAATAAGAAAATAAAAGAATTCTATTTGATTTTTATTCTCTCAATCTTGATTACAATTTGGATTTCCTGATTATAAAAGAGAAGAGAATTGATCTGAATTCTCCCATTTGTTTTAGTCTGGGTTCTTCACGGTGGCGATGGAGTGCCTCTCTCGAATGCTCGCGTCGAGTTTACTCTCCATTGACGATCTGATGTTTCACTTCACTAGAACGATATCTTCTCCTCATAGTTTAACGCTATGGAGAACTTGCAAAGCAAGTTTAAAACTCTGAACGAGTTTAGAAGAACTTGCAGAGCAAGTTTGAAACTCTGAACGAGTTGATAACTCAGAGCGAGTTTAAACTCTTGAAAAAGAGTTGATTTGGACCGAAAAATCGGTTAATAAGCCAAGGGAATGTTCCAAGAATTTTGTTGCTGCAGGAAGCTCGGAGATGATCTGCTGCCGAGAAAATAATCCGAAGAAGTCGATCTCTAGATCTCCAAGATACTCCAAGATCAAAAAGATCTCTTCTTTGCTGCCAAACCGAAGGACCCAAACTCAGTTGCGTTTACTCTTATTTATAGGGGATTAAGGGGTGTAACTGTCCCCTTATATCACTCCTAAGTGGGGTTGAATGGGGTGTAACCGCCCCCTTAAATTGTTCCCCAAATCGTCGGGAAAATGGTTTTGAATTTGTTCGGTTCGTGCTTTGAACGAGTCAAATACCAATCTGGGCGTTCTGGGTCTGAACTTTGCGTTTTAGACTTGAAACGCAGAGTTGGGTTTGTTTTTGGCTGAAAACGTCGTGTTCGCATAGCGTTGTAAATCTAAAATGCAGAGTTGGGACGCAGAGATGAACTTTACGTTTTGGACCTGGGTCGCAGAGTTGGGCTGTGCATGAACTCTGTGTTTTGAGTTTACAAACTCTGCGTCTGGACTTGAATGATGGGGATGACCTCTGTGTTTTCGACTAGAATGCTGGGCATGACCTTTGCGTTTTGACTCTGGAACGCGAGCATGACCTCTGCGTTTTGATTTGAAGAGACCGTCAATTTATAGTCTCTTTTGCTAGAGCGTTAAGAAGACCGTCATCTTGTAATCTTCGTCTTAGCTCCTTGAAAATATGAGAGTCGTCAGATTGTAACTCCCGATATTGATTGTGAAGGTTGTTGATTAGAGCTTTCATCAGTTATTACAAAGATCGTCAGATTGTAACCTTCATCGATCTACGTGAAAGTCTTTAAATTATAGCTTTCTGGAAGCCATCGAATTATAACTTTCATTATCAGTGTTTGATGAGAATTATCTATTTGTTGTGATTTTTAGATAACCTACAACTGGTTGTAAATTGGCTAAATTCACTGCTCTACTATTTCCAACCAGTACATCTGTTTTTACTTCCTTATTTGATTTGGTCCATTCTGATATCTGGAGGCTAACTCCTCTGCCTTCTTCATCTGGCTACTTATATTATGTTAGTTTCATCGATGATTTCTCTCGTTATACATGGGTCTACCTACTTAAAACTCGCTTTGACGTACTTGCTGCTTTTCAAGCCTTCTCTGCGATGATCTTCATTCAATGAAAGCTCATACTAAAAATTTTCGTTCTGACTGTGCCAAAGAGTACCTATCCTCTACCATGCTCTCTATCATGTCCTTTCATGGAACTATCTTTCAATAGTCATGTTCCTACACTCATGAGCAAAATGGTATTGCTGAACGCAAACATCGTCATATTCTTGATACCGCTCGATCCATGCTCATTTCTTACTCTTTGCCTCATCGTTTCTGGGTTGAGGTCATTCTCACTACTACTCATGTCATTAATATCACTCCATCTAGCTCTCTTTCCGGTGCTACTCCTCATAGTCGTGTTTATACTCATCCTCCCCGTTATGATTTGGTCCGCATTTTTGGTTGTCGTTGTTTCGTTCTTCTGCCATCTCACGAACGTGATAAATTATCTCCTAGAGCTATTCTCTATGTCTATTTAGAAATTAGTTTGGAACATCGAGGTTATCATTGTTATATCCCACATCTCGTCGAGTTCATATATCTCGACACATTCAGTTCGAAGAGGATTCTCCATTTTATTCTGCTTCCGATGATTTCAATTTCCTCCACACTACTGATCGTGCTTCTCTACCAGTTGTATCACCCACTTCCTTACCTCAGTTCTCTTTTCGAGATCTCCTTGAAATCTCTCCATCTCCTTCTGTTGACTCTCCCTCACCCGAGCCTTCTCTTCCACCATCTGATCCCTATCCGTAGACATGACACCCACTCTAAAAAATACTGTTGACCTCCATGCACCTGCGCTAGCATCTTCTCCGCCTGAGGTTCCTCTTGCTCTTTGTTGAGGCAAACGCCCACATGTTATGTCTGTACGGTATGCTTCGGTTACTTCCTATTCATCTATCTTTCATAATTTTCTTACTGTTATTCATACTATAGTTGATCCAAAGTCCTTTCAAGAGGCCGTTCAATTTTCAGAGTGGCGACAGACTATGGCTGAGGAATTTTAGGTCTTTTAGCAAACACATACCTGAGATGTTGTTCCTTGTCCCCCTGACATCTCTTTAGTTGGCAGTAAATGAGTTTATAAAATCAAGTATCATCCTGATGACACCATTGAACGTCGGAAAGCTCATTTAGTAGCTCGAGGTTTTACTCGACAATAAGGTATTGATTATGAGGAGACCTTTGCTCCTGTTGCTCACTTGCCCACCGTTCGTACTCTTCTTGCGATCATTGCTGCTCATCGTTGGTCCTTATACCAGATGGATGTCAAAAATACTTTTCTCCATGGCTTATCTGAGACAGTATATATGCAACCGCCTCCAGGGTCTAATATTTCTCCGGGACATGTATGTCTCTTTCTCCGTGCTGTTTATAGTCTCAAGCAGGCACCTCGCGCTTGGTTTGAGTGTTTTCGCGATGTCGTGCTTAAGGTGGATTTTATGGAAAGTCATCAAGATGCTTCTCTGTTTGTTCATAATACATCGCGTGGCAGAGTTTTATTACTCATCTATGTAGATGATGTGATCATTATAGGTGATGATGTGGCTGGTATACAATACGCAAAATCTCAGTTGTAACAACAGTTCCACATGAAGGATCTTGGATCTCTTCGGTATTTTCTTAGTCTAGAAATTTCTCAAGGCACGCGGGGTGTACTACTGTCTCAACAGAAGTATCTCTCGGATATTCTAGATCGAGCTGAGCTAACTGACGATGCAACTGTCGATACTTTACTCTAACAGAATGTCAAACTTCGCTCTACTGATGGTGAGCCTCTATCTGATTCTACCCGATATGGACATCTTGTTGGCCAGTTGGTCTATCTGTGCATCTCTCGATCAGATATCTCTTATGTTGTTAGTATTGTCAATCAATTTATTAGTGCCCCACGTTATGTATACTATGCTGCTTTATTACGGATTCTTCGGTATCTCAGGGGTACTAGAACTCGCTCTCTTTTGTTTCTTGCAACATCCAAGTTAGAACTTTGTGCATATTCTGATACTGATTGGGCTGGTGATCCCACTATCAAGAAGTCTACCACAGGTTATTGTATATTTCTTAGTGATTCCCTAATTTTCTGGCGGAGTAAGAAACAAGATGTTGTTGCTCTTTCCAACACTGAGACAGAGTATCGTACAATGTTCACAACAGCTAAAGAGATTATTCATTTTCGTCATCTTCTTAGTGATTTTGATATTTCTGTTTCGACTCCTACTCCTCTATACTGTGATAATAAGAGTGACATTTAGATTGCTAATAATCTAGTATTTCATGAGAGGACCAGACATATTGAGATCGATAATCATTTAGTCCGTCAACAAGTTATCAAGGATGAGATAATTCTACTTCCTTATGTGTCATCCGCCGACGAGCTTGCAGATTTCTTCACAAAGGTCTTATCTGTTCATCGGTTCCAGTTTCTTGTACGTAAGCCCACTTTGTTTAATCCAACATGAGTTTGAGGGGGGCTGTTGATAATAGTGTTAGAGTGGGTTTTTAGTCTCACATTGGTTGTGAGAACACACCTCACCCTCCTCTAGTTGTATAAATATATGTGCATACTCAATATTCAACTCAAGGGAAATTTACCCAAGACACTCTCTCTCTTACTTTAACACATAAATAGTCGAAAACATGTAGAATTTGAGGCAGTTTTCTAATAAAAATGGAGATCAAGTTTAGTACCATCCACAAATGTCTCTCTGTGAAGAGAGAGTGTATGTGCACATGGTAGTAAGTAGGGATATGACATGTATATATTAGATAACACCTTGTTGTAAGTTGTATGATGACAGTTACTAAAAGTGAAAACAGAGGAAGGTGTGTAGAGATAGCAGTTGGGAAATTGTAAATCTGCAACTGAGTTGAAAACATAATATGATATGGACATGTATCTTTGTTGGAAGACAAGCTCCATGTTTCACTTAATACAAATTGGCCAAAACGTTTGATGCATGTGCAAATTAATTGACCATTACGGGCTTTTTCGATTTTATTGGACATTCACATACACCCTTAATATGTTGTGTAAAGAATTGTTTGTTTTCAAAGGAACTTATTTACGACAAGTTGCATGATTCTTTATAAAACTCTCAAATTTCTTGCATGAACATGAACATAGTGGATTATTCACGGAAATTTTGTCATTGTAATAACGGTTCCAGTTTAAAAACATAGCTACAATTGCATTGTAGACTTACAATTGTTTGTTTCTTTCATAACTATATTTTTAATATAAATTTTATTAGAGCCATCCTTATAGAAACTGGGTGGTTTGAACCATAAATAGAATAGTCAAAATTTCCAAACTATAACCATCTACCCTTCCATGAAGACCACCTATTTTATACTGTTGTTATGATAAAACTTGTAATCTACAAATTTGGCTATTATGGTTACAAAAATGAGCACTTTTACAAAATCGATTATCAATTTCCTTGCAAATAACTTTTGTGGATAGTTTTCTTTTTCGACTGCAGTTGTAAAAGACAATTGCAATTGTAGCAAACCAGGCGCTTTGATATGCGGGTAAATATTAGAAAGGTGAAACTGAGACATGAAACTTTTATGAATGTTATTTATGAAATATTGTCGTCTATGACCATTCTCCATATCAACCAAATTTTTTTCCTTTCAGATTATTTTTCTACTTGTGGTAGTAGCATCAAGCTTTGTCAATAGTCAGCCACAATTTGTTCACAGGTATCAGTGAAGCAGCCACTGTATTTTGATCTTTGAATCTCAAGCATTTCCATCTCCTTGATCTCCTTTTGATTAACTCATCCACTAGTTGGGTAGCCCAATTCTTAAACATTAATTGTCATGGGATCTGCCTTTTTAAGTGTAAAATAATAATCCTCAACTCTTATTAAACATTTTTAGTACCGTGAAATTGACTTTAAGATGCTATCGAAGCAGCCCAGGTTCAAGCAGAGCGGATATTTAAGATGCTATCGGAGCAGCCCAGGTTCAAACAGAGGCATGATTAATTATGTGGATGTTCTCTACCACACTAGAACAAGGTCCTCACTTCTTGTTTCTTTCTGTTACTTTCTGCTCTCTACTGCTTCTTAGTTTCTATGAACAGACCTCTACTAACACGAGATTATTGTTCTCGCCTTCCGTTTCTTTCTGTGACTTTCAAAGACCACATGATGTACGCTTTTACGACTACCCAGAAGCACGAGACTCTCGCCTTACTCGACCACTATATATGTCGAGCCTAAGCCTTTACTTTCTTAGTAAGACATGCATCATTCCTTCTCTAAAACTGATTTCTATTCTTTTTCCTTCATCTCTTTCCTTGCCATCTATGATTACATGATCTCCATTAATTTTCTTTCTTATAAACTTGCTACTATTCACCCTACCTTTTCAGATAGATGGAATAATGGTGCTTTTAAAGCCATAGGACTTTGTAGTAAATTAGATAAGAGTTGCCTCATGTGTGGGAATGCAAGCATCAAACTACGTACGAGTTGGCCAAAATTTATTTAGGTAATTACTTCTTTGGTTGATGATTTTTTTGATGTACTTTTGATTACTTGCTTTTCATTCTCTGGGGGCATGCTTTATTTTATTCTATTTCATTTTTTTTTAAATTTTATCACCGCGACAGCATATTAGCGTAAACTTCCCATAAACTCATTGTACTATCACTTGGTTATCATTTTTCGTTGATTACTTTATACGTATTTCAGATAGATTTATAATGAGCGGAAAATGATAGTTCAGGGGGGTAAGGCGAAACTGAAAAGTAAACATGAACGAATTTAATGTATTAGAGAGTAAGATGAGACTGAAAACGGCTCCAATATGTCAATTATAAACACCAAAAGATTAACAGAACAGATGTCACCAAGACCTTAAACTGGTGGACCTCATCCTTCACTTGTTGGTATTTTATCTGCAGGAGGATTTGTCGGTCGCCATTGCTTGCAACTTCTCATTTGGAGATGAATGTCTAAATCTCAACTTGCAAGTGAACGTGGGATGCTGATCACAGATTTTGCATTCAGAAAGAGTTGCAGGTTGTCCTCTGGCTCCCTTCCCTTCACAAAAGAGCTTCTGTCTGGCTGCATGAACGTCGGATTTGATGTCTTGAATTGTGTCTACGCTCTGTGGCTCCATTGTCGCGGTGTTTGCGATTTTCAAATTGATTAGAAAGTTTGATTGCATGCCGGAATCAGCACCTGGGACCCCCACCGGAGCTCGGACCAGCACTTTGTTAGTTTGTGGAGACTAATTTTCATTGAGGATACAAGTCCCTGGGAGTCGAAATTGGAAGCCTGCAGAATATTATTACTGTGTTGTTCGCCTAATTTACATGAAGAATATAAATCACCACGAGCCGAAATTGGAAATTTTACAGAGTAACACAATATTGTGTGTGGAACCTAATTTACATGAAAGATATAAATCAACCTGAGTCAAAATTGGAAGCCTACAAAATAACACTCCGACCGCTGGGGTCCTTGGAGATGGGGTGCAGGGTGTTTGTGCCCCCGGAACAAAATTAAATTTACAATATGTAAGCAGATAGTATTTTGGTTTTTTTTTTAGCCATCTAGATAGAAATCTTATGCTATAAAATATGTATTTCCAGCTATCCATTAGAATTTGTCTCTAAAAGAGAGAAAAATAGCAACATGGAAATGAGATTAGAGTTTGAGAGATTGATTGTAATCGTTCTTTGATTAATACTGAAATGCGGTATAGTTGTACCCTATGGATATAGATAATCATATTGATTATGAATCACGTTTCAATCTGTTGTGCGCGTGGAAGCCACCAAACTTATGTGCTTAGAGAAACCAAACCAAACAAACACCGAGAGAGAATGCCAAACTAACCAAAATAATGTCACAAACACAAACAACTAATTTTTACGTGGTTCGGCAAGTTGCCTACGTCCACGGGGCAAGAAGGGGATGAGGTTTTCACTAATAGAGAAGAAGAGTACAAACTAAGATTACAAATCACTCGAACTCAGTAATTAATCTCATTAACAAATCTCTAATTCTCTCCAAATAAAACCCTAACCAATAGCTCAGAAAATACTTCTTTTCTGTGCTCCAAATATCCCCAATTCAATCACCAATCAAAGCCAACCAAACCCTCAAAATCGTGTTCCTATTTATATCAAAACAGAAACCCAAACAGAATCCAAATAGGAACTCAAACTGTGCAGAAAACCCGAAATAAGTCGACTTAACAGGGTCTATAAGTCGACTTGGCAGAGCGAAAATCAATAACTGGAGAACAGAACGTAAGTCGACTTAACAGTGGGAACAAGTCGACTTATCATAAGTCGACTTAACAGTCTCTATAAGCCGACTTGACCGAGCCAAAACCAACAATTCGAGAACAGAACGTAAGTCGAATCATGCACAAGCATAAGTCGACTTGCCATAAGTCGACTTATGCATGTGCATGAGTCGACTTATGACACAAACTGGAAATTTTAAATTTCTCCACAAATCTTCACCTCGGCGAAGTTTTCCCAAGACTGAGCCGACACTAATACCAACCAAACGTCTCACTTATTGTGTCCAGTACGAAGTGGAACAAAACCATGACAACGGACTCAATCCACAACAAGTCGAGACCCAAATGAGAATGTGATCACTCTCCAAATATCGATGTCTACTCACCAAACCGGCTGCATCATAAATGACTGCCTACGTATCCTCTTGCCCAAGGAATCAAGGATTTACGTAGTTCACCCAAATGGCCTCCTAAGGCCCTCAATCCAATAGAAGAGTTCTCAACTCTTCACCAACAAATCTGCGGCTGATAGCTCTCTCAATGGCCCCAAAGTGAAACAAACCAAACACCTCCACATGAGGTGAACCAACGGCCATGTCCAAATCTAAACTATGTCCACCAGCTGCACTCGAATTAACCAACTCATCATATGTATCCAAATCAACATGATCCCCAATCTGTGTCACCTCAGCTGAAATCTCAAACGATGCAGTATGATCTGGAGTATATGGAGTAATCTCCACCTAACGTGGAATAGCATCATCCTCCACCCGCTGCGATATCCCAACGATCTGATCAACACTCTCCACCTGTCGAGAGTCAAATGTGACATACCTGCTCAGAACAAAATCAGAGTCTCCCAACTGATAACCAAATGAGCCTCTGAATCCTAAACGTGCAATCGGATAAAATCTCACATCTTCAATGTGACCACATGCTGGGCAACCAAACATCCGATGCAACCCAAAATCTGAAGTAGCTCCACCAGATCCAAAATCTTTAAATGCAGCAGTCGACAGCCTATGACTAAGATGATCCAAATATGTCGAAGCCCGAACACCAAAACCAATGTTCGATATCCAATGCCGATCCTCCTCCAGCGAGGAACGACCCATCAAAACTGTCATCTTATATCGTCACCCTAATGTTCCTCTCCAATGAAGTGTCTCAAACTGCTGTGAGCTCGGCACAAATACAAGAAAGAACCCCTACTAAAAACAGAAAGACGGGTTACCTTTCTGCCAATACACTTCCTCCATCTGTTGTTGACTTCTAGGACTTCACACCAACAGGACTTGGTTGCAACCCACCAATGCCTAGAATAGTCCCCAACTACGAAAACCAAATACCGATTATCTCCCAACAATGCCTTCTTGGAAGGTCCCCAAATGCCTGAATGAACACCACCTAGAATACCTTTCAATCGTCGAATAAAAGTGCCAAACTCTACCTCGGTCTCCTTGCTCATACCAATGTACTCAAAGGACTTCAATATGCAAGTCAAGGAACTTCTCAATAATCCAATACCCCAGCCTCAACTCCTTCCATCTTGGCCATCTCCAACTGAAACCCTAACAAGGGCCTCCGAAAGATCTCACCCCACACGACGGAAACGAGATCCACAAATAGGAAAAATCCCACATTTATCACCAACTGAAACCTTAGACTAACTTCCAAAGCGATCTACTCCTCCAATTAGTCCAAGCGTAGTCCAAGCTCTGATACCACTTGTTGTGCTCACGGAAGCCACCAAACTTATGTGCTTAGAGAAACCAAACCAAACAAACGCCGAGAGAATGCCAAACTAACCAAAATAATGCCAGAAACACAAACAACTAATTTTTACGTGGTTCAACAAGTTGCATATGTCCACGGGGCAAGAAGGGGATGGAGTTTTCACTAATAGAGAAGAAGAGTACAAACTGAGATTACAAATCACTCGAACTCACGAATTAATCTCACCAACAAATCTCTAACTCTCTCCAAACAAAACTCTAATCAATAGCTCAGAAAATACTTTTTTCTGTACTCCAAATATCCCCAATTCAATCACCAATCAAAGCCAACCAAACCCTCAAAATCGTGTTCATATTTATATCAAAACAGAAACCCAAACAGAATCCAAATAGGAACTCAAACTGTGCAGAAAACCCGACATAAGTCGACTTAACAGGGTCTATAAGTCGGCTTGGCAGAGTGAAAATAAACAACTGGAGAACAGAACGTAAGTCGACTTAACAGTGAGAACAAGTCGACTATAAGTCGACTTAACAGTCTCCATAAGTCGACTTGACCGAGCCAAAACCAACAATTCGAGAACAGAACGTAAGTCGACTCATGCACAAGTATAAGTCGACTTGCCATAAGTCGACTTATGACTGTGCATGAGTCGACTTATGACACAAAAACTAGAATTTTCAAATTTCTCCACACAATCTGTATATATTTGTGTTTGTCTCTGTTTTTTCTACTGTTGTAAATTTGCAACACACTGGATTAAAGATAATCATTGAGCTTCACATTGCTATTGTGAGTTGGTGCTTGTAACTCCTTGAACATGCTTCGATACTTTAGATTAACTTAGTAGATTAAGATTATTTTCATATTTGAATCTCATACTTTAGTATTAATTTGGTTTTTTTTCCCGATATAAGTCCCTTAATCGTTAGTACTTTGATATTAGTTTGTCAAATCTTCGTATTTTGATTTTAGTCACTCCAATTATCTTAATGTCTTCATATTAATCCTTCTTTACTGTTAAAAACCCAAAATCATGATTGGGTTTACCCTAACAATGATTGGCTAATTACCAAAAAAAAGCTCGCCAATTTCTGTTGTGCTCTTGAGAAGGTTTTTTTTTTTTTTTTTTTTTTTTTTTTTTTTTTTTTTTTTTTTTTTTTGCACTTTTTTTTATCTCCCTCCCAAAGTCTCTCGAAAAGTTTTTTTTTTTTTTTTTTTTTTTTTTGCACTTTTTTTTATCTCCCTCCCAAAGTCTCTCGAAAAGAAGATAGCAGAAGAAAGATGAATGTGTTTAGATTAATTAACGGATGTGGATTGGGAGGCTCTTAACTGGTTAGGATTAAGTGATTGTGGGTTTAAATTTGTTAGGTGAAGGACATAAATGTCCATTTAATATTGGTTAAGGAAAATAGAATATTCCCCCAAAATTATAACACCAACTAACCACATGAACCAAAATGGACTTAACGTGAAGAAAAATGAACTTAACACGAACCAAACTGGACTTAACACGAACCAAATGGACTTAACATATAATCCATTACTCTTAATATTCAACAAATTAGACTTATTATTCAACCCAATAGACTTAACATACAAGCCATTGGACTTATTATTCAACCAAATAGACTTAACAGACAAGCCCTTGGACTTCACTTCTAACTCATTAGACTTAATATTCCATCTTGGACTTAAACTTAATATAAAAAATTATCAAAAAAAACCAATAGCTTAGAGGTATTGAATTTGTGAGGACTTCGAGCTCCTCCTCCTCCTCCTCCATCACCGCCTCATCCGCCTCATTCTTCGCCACATCTTCGCCTTCAATGTCGGAGACCGATCTGTTCTTTGACGGATCCTCTAACTAAAACTCCGACGAATTTGAGGGTTTTTTAGTTTTGGGGTGAAAAGAAAGAGAGAGCGGGGGAAATTAGTGGGAGAAAAGAAGCGAATAACATGGCCAGAATGGTTGGTGGTGTCGAAAGGGGATATCGGTGTCTAGGAGAAGGAAATTGGTTAGGAGAGAGGAGAAGAGGAGAGGAGGAAGGAGGAGTAGATTTAGATCTGGAGAGAAGAGAGAGGAATAAATGAGAGTATTTTTGGCTTTTCTATTTATTTCTCTCTCTTTGTGCTTAGTTGGCATGGAATAAAGAGCTGAGCCACATGAAGTGATATTTTTTAGGGCTGCTCCACGTGGGGAAAAGGTGGAGGGGCTGACTCACATAAGGTTATTGTTATTGGGGCTTGACATAATTTTCCCAAAAACAAAACAAAACATTTAAAAAGAAAATCTCGCACGAGTTAAGTTGTCTCAAATGAGGGGTCGCTCTGAGCTCTTTTCATCTCTATCTCTCAACGCAAAGATTGGATTTGGGTTCGAAAATACGCGGATTCGCTGGCTGATCTCTTTGTTGATCTCCGATTTGAAGATGAACATCTCTAATTGTTGGTGTTTTGAAGAATTGACATCAATTTTCCAGTTCAATGTATAAAAAGATCTCTCCTTTCTTTCAAATCCTGCTCTATTTTGATATTATCACTAATAGAAAAATGAGCATTGGCGACGGGGAAATCCGTCGCTAATGCAGCAAAATCCGTCACCAATACACTTTCGCGACGGGGCGGAGTCCGTCACCAATAATCCTGTCGCCAATAAACATTGGCGACGAGGAAATCCGTCGCCAATGATCATTGGCGACGGATAGGTATTGGCGACGAAAAACATTAGCGACGGGTTATAGCCCGTCGCCAATGTACATTGGCGACGGGCACTTCCCGTCGCCAATGTACATTGGTGACGGGTGTTGCCCGTCGCCAATGTATAACTCGTCGCCAATGTACATTGGCGACAGGTTATAGCCTGTCGCCAATGTATAAAGTGCTTGTCGCCAATGTACATAATCAGGTAAAAAAATTATTTCTGCATTGCAAAGCCCCCCAATCGGGAATGCGTACCTGTTACTACCATTATTCACAATATATTGAACAATACTCACAATATCACATTTATCGATTCGCATCCAACAATATTCACGTTCACCGATTCACATCCAACAATATTCACATTCACATCCAACAATATTAACATTTACATTCATCGATTCACATCCAACAATATTAACATTTAACAATTCACATATATACATAATCAGGAGGTCATAATATGTTCAACACAATCCAAAAGTCCACATAATCAGGAGGTCATAATATGTTCAACACAATCCAAAAGTCCACAAAAGTTACCAAAAAGTCTAAGTCACCACTCACTCATCATCATAGTCGTGGTCCCTATTGTCGTGATCTCTATCATCGGTGGCGGCTGCATCAAAATATCGTACCGTACTGCTGCTTCCTACGATGGTACCTCCTCTAGCCTAAAAAGAATGTAAATCAATATGAGAACATATTCCAAAATACTCATAATAAATACATATATATAATATGACATATATACCTCTCCACCACTTGCAGATGCATGCTCATCAAATGCCAACACCATAATATCCATGTATATAGACTGCGGAAGCAAGTCCTTTAAGAGTTGAGAATCGATGAGTCGCTGAACGACATCCCAAGTCGTTTGTGCACCACTTAACTCGTGCTTAATAGTGGGAAGAAAACTTAAAGCCAATGGAATTTTAACATTCTTCATCAAGTATTTTCCAATCTTACCCACGACATATGACGTGTCACCGTGTCGCGTCGAGGTCACAGATTGGCTGCTAGGCTTATTGGTGGTAACATCGTTGAACATTGTGTGCGTATCGTCTATATTTCTATCATCTAATTCAATATCTTCACCTTCTCCGTGAAAACTCCAATATTTATAATTTTCATCAAATCCCCATCTTTCTAGGTGTCTTCGTATAGCAACTCTATCCACCAGACCTCTATTCCTACACTTACTGCATGGACAACACAACAAATCGTTCTCTATCTTCCTCTGATTAGCATATGCATATTCAAGGAATGCTTCCCATCCGTCTCGATATCGAGTATCACCTTTCGCTCTTCTTTTCAATATAGGAATATCAATCCATGACTTATCAGGAACTTCTCTCATCTGTATAAAAGGAAAACTTATTAATTAATTTAATATCTCTTAAATCGTCATAAGTTTAATAGTCTTTATTTTAGTTGATTGAACAAATAATCAAACGAATTAAATTAATCTTCTATAATGGCCATTGTTGTACCAAATAAAAGCTAACACTCTATGATAAGTAATAACATAGGTATCCGAGGAGTAATCTTCCAATTGATAACCTTACGATGCAGTGATGTGACAATGGTATCAGAGATTCTACTCTGATATCCTTTTTTATGTAGCCTATAGACAGTTAAGATGTGGTATCTCTATGTAATATTAGAGTCATGGTAGAAACCTCATTCTGTGTACACTGATGAACTAGCACGTGATTATAGAGACAGAGAGTTACTAGTTGGAGAAAATCTACATTCTGTGTACACTGATGAACTAGCACGTGATTATAGAGACAGAGAGTTACTAGTTGGAGAAAATCTATTAGTACTTTTTTCCATGTTTTCTTTATAGGAAAATTATATGTCCAACATAGTAGATACTTGGATTCATTGCCTACTTTTTTCCATGTTTTCTTTATAGGAAAATTATATGTCCAACATAGTAGATACTTGGATTCATTGCCACCTCTTTTTCTTCTCTTGATAGTTACTTTAATCTTGGCCTGGCTTTGGGATTTCTCCTTTAGGTCACTTTCGAGTTTATGACAATAGACTACTTGCTTCGGCTGGATGTCTCCATCTTGTTGTTGTGCTAGTAAATTCTCAAGTTTTCTTTCGGGAGTCCATCTCTGACACATGAAATGTATATATAAATATCTACTTTATTTTTGTTTGATGGAAGTAAATATTGCAAATTTGTCACTTACAGAGCAACTTTTTCGACCTGCTTCACCTGAAATATTGATTTTTCATGTGACCCATTTTAATTCTTTGCTCAATGCACAAGCCACATGGATGATCAGAATTTTGAAGGACTTTTTGGTGGTTTCACATGCATATTGTTCTATTAGACTGATTTTTCACAAAAGAAACCGTGACTCAGAAATTTCTACCTAATGGGGACTATATTGGAAATAAATAATGTATTATGTTTTCTTTTTTGTTAATTCTTCATTCAACAAAGTTCTGAGTTTGAAAATTTGTATGTACCCTATTGTAGCACCTCATGACAAGTGAAGCTGTTCCAGCCTTCGTATCTTTTGCATGGTGTGTAGTAGCCTTCAGACCAACCTAATCCCTCCCTCCACACACGAACCTCCGCCCAACCCGCCCCCCCCAACCCCACCCAACGGCAACGCATTGGCATGACAACTTGCAGTTCAAGAAGTCTGACCTTCTGCCTTAAATGTATCGCAACTACATGCAGTTTGGATTAAAAAGGCGTCAAATAATGAACTTCGTTGACTCTGTATCTCAGAATTTTATGCTTAAACTTCTTGGTTTTAAACTTCTCCGAGAAAACACGACCATGCAGCGATATCTATTAGCCAAGTCTATCAGTATCTATTTGAAGACGGCAGGATGGCAAAGCAATCAATGAGCGTCTTAATCTTAGGAAACGCGGAAATACTACGCTTTTCTCAAATTTTATTTTTTTTTTTTCCCAATACTCTCTCTTTGTTAGAACCCACAATAATTTATTTAAATATTTCTTGACGTATACCTCTCGCTAAAACGGCGCGCGCTGCGGCGGGTGGCGTGTATCGGACTCGGGGGGAGAATGCGGCGGTCTCGGCGGGCTTCGCAGCGGGCCGCTGCTGCTGGCGGCGGGTCGTCGAGTGCGGCGCCGTCGCAGGTTTTCGACGGAGGGCAGGTCTCGTCGGGGGCCGATCGAGAACCGCGGCTGCGCGACCTGGACCGTCGGCATCGGCGGCGGAGCCACGGACGGGCGATACACGGAGACGTCGCGGCGGCGGCTCCAAGGGACGGCCCGGGCGGGCGTCCAGGCGCGGCGCAGACGGGCCGGCGGGTCCACGGGCGGGAGAACGGAGGATCTGCGGGACTGGAGACGACAGGCCACGCGGAGAGCGGTTTGGCCGTTTGATTTGGATTTTAGGGTTTTGCGTTTAAATTATGTTCCTTGTCGATTTTTAATTTTAGCCCCTCAAAATTTTTATATTTCAAATTAGTTCCCGAATAATCTCATAGAAATTGCTATTGCACCCTTAAAATCTACACTATTCTTATCAATTTTTCTTTTACATCCTGCTTAGTTTTAAGCCGAGTTAGATGATTAGATTATTCAAAATTAGCTCCCTCAATACTACTTATAATAATACCGTCACTTGGCTATTCTTCATATTTCAAAAATTACTCCAAATCATGGATAATTTACTATTACATCCACAAATCATCACTAATATTTACTATTAGGTCCTGGTTAACACCGGTAATATATTATAAAGACAATATTCTATTAAATCTACACTATTATTACTAGTTTCCCTTAGACTTTTAATTTACTCCGTTCCTCGTATAACAACACCGATATTCGTTAATTATTATGCATTAGTATCGGTAGCGTGTAGAATATCCTACAGAGAATAACTTTTCTCAGACAATAGCAAATATATGTGTCTTTAAACAATAATAGTAGATGTGTTTCATGAGCCTAGAGCGTACGGAGGTGGACATGCTGCAAACCCAAATAATGCAATAAACTGTCTTAGTTATGTATTCACCTAGCTTAAAATTCGCTCAAATTTGGATTCGCCTATCTGCACTTTATACAATAAAGGAGTGAATCAGCTATTTAGTTATTAACTCATAACAACACAATAGAAATTAACAAAATATGCTATTCGATTTTCTTGTCATAAATCTTTCGTTCAATCTTGAGACATTAAGCTTTAAAAAAATGCCGAAAAAGACAATTTTAGAGAGGGAAAATTAGTAAAATTGATGCTTTCGGGCGAGGTGAGGGGGGCGGGCGGGTAGAAATTACCAAAATATGATTATCTAAACGGCGGCCGTGGCGGGCGGCGTGTCGTCGGTCGGGAGAACATGCGGGCGGGTCTTCGAGGGCGCCGTGCGGCGGCGCGGTTCGTCGAGGGCGCGTGCGGTCGAAGGAGCAGGTCGTCGGGGGGAGAGACGCGGGCTGGCCGTCGATGGGTTAGGGCGACGCGATGGGGGAGACGTCGGGCCTGGGTCCAAGGACCGGCGGGCGGTCCAGCGGGAGACCGGCCCCCGGGAGTCCCAAGG
>NC_033797.1:139898585-139955420 GCF_001876935.1 Asparagus officinalis
TTCTTGGTCATTAAATCTTCGTTCAATTTGAGACATTAGCTTAAATGGCAAAGACAATTTAGAGGGGGAAATTAGTAAAATGATGCTTTGGGGGTATTTACAAATATATACAATGCTTGGAAATATATGTAAAAATTTTACAAAAAAAGAAAGTAGTGGCGATCCAAAGAGTTCGAACATAGGACCTGTTATATCATATTCGCTCGAACTCAATTTTGACGGCTCTTTCTCCTCTTAACCTTATAAAAAACTCCAAGAGAACTCTATCCAAACTATTTTCATCCGGTTTTTAGTGATTAAATCTAATTTATCTCCTCTCAGATTCATTAATGATGTTTACAGGCTCAAGTCCATCCGTAAATGAAGCCCAGAGTAGTGGAGTTCATCGAATCTACTAGCATAAAGAATAAAAATAAATAAATTTAAAAACTAACATAGAATTCCTAATTAATTAAAAATATTTTAACATAAGAATCTGATAACATATGTATCTTTCCATCGCAAATGTTTGTATTGGCGATGGATTTCAAATCTGTCGCCAATACCCCATTGTCAATGCTCAGTTTTCTACCTGTTAGTGGTTATCTTTAGATTGGTTTTCTTGAAAGTATAAAAATATGACTAGAAAACCACCCTCTTATATTGCTCATTAATTCCACTAATTTTTGAACAAGCAAGAGGTATTTCCACTAATTCCATTCATTTATTAACGAGAAAACTACTAGATTCCCTGAAGAAGGGACATGCCTCCAGCGACAAAGTTGCGGCTACAGCCTCCTCGATGACGACGCTAGAGGGGAGCAGGGGGCCCTTGAGAAGGCACCAAACAACTATCATGGATCATAGTAGACTTCCACGTCCTCAGCTCTCAAGCTATCATCTACCTGCGTGGAACAAAATAGTATTGGACTACATTTAAAATATTATAGATTTGAGGGACTAATATTAAAATAATCCTTAATTTTTTGTGGGGCCACTCATTAACAATGGGATAATTAATCACTAATGTTAATTTTTTACGATGGCGACGGACATTGGCGACAGATTTGATTCATCGCCAATAAGTATTGGCGACGTATTCGAATCCATCGCCAATAAGTATTAGCGACGGAACATTGGCGATGACTCGAATCCGTCGCCAATACTTATTGGCGATGGATTGAATTCGTCTCCAATATGTATTGGCGACGGATCGAATCTGTCGCCAATAAGTATTGGCGACGAAACATTGGTGACAGATCACATCCGTCGCCAATACTTATTGGCGACAGATTCGATCCGTCGCCAATACTTATTGGCGACGAATTCGACCCGTCGCCAATATGTATTGGCGACGGAACATTGGTGACAAATCTATTCCGTCGCCAATACGTATTGGCGACGCATCATTTCCGTCGTCAATACTTATTGGTGACGAATAGAATCTGTCGCTAATAAGTATTGGCGACAGAACATTGGCGACGGATAGAATCTATCGTCAATACTTATTGGTGACCGATCGAATTCGTCGCTAATGTGTATTGGCGACGGATCGAATATGTCGCCAATAAGTATTGGTGATGAAACATTGGTGACAGATTACATCCGTCGCAAATACTTATTAGCGACAGATTCGATCCTTCGCCAATACTTATTGGCGACGAATTCGATCCGTCGCCAATAAGTATTGGCAACGGAACATTGGAGACGGATCAATTCCGTCGTCAATAGCCAATACTTATTGGCGACGGATTGGATCCGTCGCCAATACTTATTGGCGACGGATTGGATCCGTCGCCAATACTTATTGGCGACGGATTGGATCCGTCGCCAATACTTATTGGCGACGGATTGGATCCGTCGCCAATGTTTTCCCGTCGTCAAAGGTTATGGGTGACGAAAAACATTGGCGACGGATTGAAATCCGTCGTCAATACAAACATTGGTGACGGGAACAACCCCGTCGCCAATGTTTGTATTAGCGACGGATTTCAAATCCGTCGCCAATACCCCGTCGTCAATACTCAGTTTTCTACTAGTGTATGCTGGTTTTTCTTCCCATAAATTTTAAAAAGAGCTTGTAATCAACTTGTGATGAAATTGGTTTTTAATTTACAAAATCTTAAAGTTGTATGCCTTTAAATTAAATATATATGATGATTGAGTGTTTTTAACCATATATACAAGAAAATAAAACTTATTTATTATGTTGACATGTTTTCTTTTTCAAAACTGCATGCTTCCACTATTGTTTAATATGTGTATAGGTGTATACAAATGTAGCAGTAATAGCTATTGATTGTTTATATACTTTGGATTGAGGGGAATAAGGGAGAAGGGAAGTTAGTGGAACCATTCACCTTGTTTGGGAACATTTAGGAGGTGAAGTTATTCACCTTAGTTCCCCTTAGTTCACCCCTTAATACTATAAAATTTGTTACCCTCCAAATTAGGGTGTAACCAAGGGGAAGGAAACTCCCTTCCCTTCCCTTCCCTTCTCTCACATAGTTTCCCTTAACTTTCCTTAACCCCATTGAAATACAAACACACCCTAAAGCTATTGGGGTTACCACTGTTTCTAAGCTGCAGTGCACCCAATATGTAGTATTATTATTTATTAACTATTTACTATTGTACTAAATTTTTGGAAAATTTTGTTGTGGCCAGGTAGTATAGCTTCCAAAATTTTAGAAGATGACAACAAAAAGGGCAATAGTAACTGAATCATAGTAAATCTCATAAGTCACAGTAAAATGACGGTCAAAATAGTGCCTTTACTCTATCAAGAATAAAAGTAAGTTATCTAATATTTACTATTATACTATCTACTAACTTTTTGGAAAATTTCATTGTGGCTAGATACTATAGCTTCCAAAACTTTAGAAGATGACAACAAAAAGGGCAATAGTAATTGAACCATAGTAAACATCATAAACCATAGTAAAACCACGGTCAAACGCAATAGTCAAAACGGTGCCTTCACTCTATCAAGAATAAAAGAAATACAAACAAGTGCATTGATAGCAGCTGATAAGACAATATAGTCATATATAAATAGTTGTTTGTTTCAGGAAAACCCCTTCAAATGGTAAATTTTAGGGAAAAATGTTCGTCTCACCGGTGCTTAACTAAAAGAAGCAGATAAAAATTAAAAAAACAAATAGAGATTTATTTTAATTTTGATTCCCCTAAAGTTTATCCACTTTTTCACTTTAAAACCACGAAGTTTTTCAACACTTTCATACCCTAAAGTTTCTGTGTAGGTGGGGACCACGAGCTAGAGCAGCACCCGTAACACCCGTGTGATGAAAAGAAGCCGCGTGAATGAATGCCCATGAAGGCCCACCCGAGAATCATAATCACAACTCGTGCTTATAAATGCACATGGAAAAACTGCCTAGGGTTGTGTGAAATTGAGGGTGTGCAGGGAATATTTTTGCGGCTGCGGGAGAGGTGCAAGTACTTTTCGGCTGGGAGCAAATACAGAGGAGAAAAGTGGTTGTGCCAGGTGAAGAAAAGCGTCGATTTTGAGAGGGTTTTGGCAACCCCTTTTGTGTGAGATCTGAGAGTTTGTGTGAGGGTTTAATTTGTGAGATTGTAAACTCAATTTGTATTCTCTTTTCTCAAATAGTAGATCTCCCCCCTCCTTGCCCCGTGGACGTAGGCAATTTGCCGAACCACGTAAAATTGATTGTATCACTATTTGTGTGATTTATAATAGCTTTTAGGTTCCCTCGACAGGTCAGTCCTAGAACTGATGAGAGGAAGAGCTGATATCTCACTTGGTTGAGATATTTTGCTTCAGATTCTTGTTTCCTTGGTGAGACAGGAATTCTTATTGCGACCTGACTCTCTTGTTGTGCTGCCGAAGTGCTGCCAAAATTTTCACTGCGCGTAACAAGTGGTATCAGAGCCCAGATTTCAGATCTAGGGTTTTGGAGTTTGGTGGAGGAAGATTTTTGTGTGAAGCTTGGTTCTTGGAGTTCTGGAGTTTGGTGGAGGAAGATTTTTGTGTGAAGCTTGGTTCTTGGAGTTCTAGGCTTCGGTGGAGATAGTATTAGGAGTTGCCGTTGGAGATTTTGCTTTCCTCGTATAGATAGGAGATCTATTTGGAATCCGATCTAGGGTTTAGTTGGGTGGTTCTTAATTTCTATCAAATTTGTTCTTTCTCTATAATATTTGGAGTTAGTTTGCAATGGGAAAAGAAGGTGAAAGCAGCAAGTCGTTGGTGAGTACAATACAAGTTGGTTTTCAGAACACTAAGATTAGTATGGTGAAGTATGACGGTAAAATCAACTTTGGTATGTGAATGAGCGACGTACAGGATGCGCTCAATGCTCAGAATCTGGAAGAGACCATCATGGTCCACAAGAGGCCACCTAAATATGAAAAAGCGGTATGGGAGAAGATGAATAGGAATGCTTGTAGCATGATCAGGTCCTGTTTGGAACATGAGCTGAAAGATGATGTGATTAATTGGGGTGACGTCCGCAATGAAGATGTGGGAAATTCTCAACAACAAGTATCTCACGAAGAGTGTTGAGAACAGGTTGTACTTGCTACGAAGACTCTTCAGATTTCAGATGTCCAGAGGCACCTCGCTAGCGGCTCATGTGAACAACTACACTAAGTTATTGTCGGACTTAGCAAATATTGATGAGAAGATATCGGATGAGTAGAAGGCGATTATTTTGTTGGGCTCCTTACCGGATGAGGAGTATGATACCTTCGTGCTCACTTTGTTGAATGGAAGATCTTCTATCAGCTATAGTGAAGTGACTAATGCTTTGACGAACTACGATTTGAGGAAGAAGGACAAGGAGACTTCCCGTGCTAGCACTTCAGGCGAGGTCTTGTCGATGAGAGGTAGAAGCCCATATCCGAAAGGTGGTAATAGAGGGAGGTCAAAGTCAAGAAACCGTCACCAATTAGCAAAGAACTAATGTGCATTCTGTAAGGAGTAGGAACATTAGAAGAGAGACTGCCCGAAGCTCAAGGAGAAAGAGAATGGCAAGAAAAAGGGCCCAAAGGCCAATGAGGTAAATATTACAAAAGGCGATGATTCTGATGATTCGTGCTTTTCTCTACTGATTACTCCGGAGGTGAACCATGTGGATGCATCAGATTGGATGCTTGATTCCGACGCTACTTATCATATGACCCCTAGGCGAGACTGGTTTGCATCTTTTGAGAAAGTCGACGGGAGTGTTGTTGTCATGGGAAATGATCAATTCTATGGCGTTTGTGGGATAGGTACCGTACGGATTCGGATGCACGATGGAGTAGTCCGTGAGTTGAAGGAGGTGAGATTTGTTCCTCAACTGAAGAAAAATCTTCTCTCAGTTGGAGCTTTGGAGGCGAAGGGATTCAATGTGACTTTTGAAAACGCTGTAGCGAAGGTTACTAAGGGATCATTGGTGGTGATGAAGGAAGTTCGCAATCAGAATTTGTATTATCTGAAGGGAAGCATCGAGATTGGCCAGGTTGCTTTGGCTATTTCAGAAGCGGACATGAGCAGACTTTGACACTATAGGTTGGGGCACACATGTAAAAAGTCACTACAGGCATTATGCAAGCAGGGGCTATTGAAGGGAGCCAAGAGTGGGAAGATTGAGTTCTGTGAGCACTGTGTTCTTGGCAAGAAGACGAAGGTGAAGTACAGGACTGCCATTCATCAGACGAGGGGCATCCTGGACTACGTGCACACAGATGTTTGGGATCCCACCAAGACTGCATCACTTGGTGGTAGACATTGGTTCGTCACTTTTGTAGATGACTATTCTAAGCATTGTTAGGTGTACACCATGATGAAGAAGAGTGAAGTCCTAGATTTGTTTATGGAGTGGAAGAAGAGATTATAACTGCAGACTGGGAGAAAGATCAAGACGTTACGATCTGACAACGATGGAGAGTATACTTCAGACCCTTTTTTGCAGCTATGTCGAGACGAGGACATAGAGAGGTACTTCACGGTTAGTCATACACCGCAGCAAAATAGGATGGTAGAGAGGTTGAATCGGTCTTTACTGGAGAAGATCCGATGCTTATTGTCACAGAGTGGTTTGGAAAAGATATTTTGGACTGAGGCACTTATATATGCGAGCCACCTCATTAATAGGCTGCCTTCATCTGTGATTGAGGGGAAGACCCCTATGGAGATGTGGTCGGGTGAGCCAGCACACGATTATGACCAGCTCAAGGTATTCGGGTGCCCTGCATTTTATCATGTGAGAACAGATAAATTGGAACCTCGAGCTAGGAAGGCCATATTTGTAGGATTCAAACGTGGTGTCAAGGGATATAAGCTTTAGGATCTAGTTGATAAGAAGATTGTGCTGAGTAGGGACGTCACGTTTGATGAGGCTTCTATCTTGAAGCTTCCCAGCTCTCATCAGGTGGAGAGCGACCCGACGGAGGAGATATCACAGGTGGTGGAGATCGATGCAGCTTCACATTGTCTAGATGGTACAGTATCCATTAGAGTGCCGACTGAGGTGACGCTAGGCGAGCACGACGGTGACATGGAGGATACGGGTACAGATATGCAGGATCAGGGACCGACGGCTCAGGTTCAGGATTCGATTGCGGTTTGGAGACAGAGGAGAAACATACAGATACCAGCACGGTATGTCGACACAGTTGCGTATGCACTTCCGGTGGAGAGTATCGATGAGTTGGTGCCTGCTATGTTTAGAGAGGCTGAGCAGAGTTCGGAGGCTGATTCGTGGCAGGTGGCTATGTAGGAGGAGATGGAATCTCTTCATAAGAACGATACATGGGAGCTTGTTGAGCTTCCAAAGGGACGAAAGGCAATTGGTTGTAAGTGGGTATACACGAAGAAGGAGGGCATTAAGGGCAGTTCATTGAGGTTCAAAGCTAGGTTAGTTGCGAAGGGCTATGCACAGGAGGAAGGTATTGACTATAATGAGGTTTTCTCTCCGGTGGTAAAGCATTCTTCGATTCGGATTTTGCTAGCTTTAGTGGCACAGTATGGTTTGGAGTTAGATCAGTTGGATGTGAAGATGGCATTTCTTCATAGTAATCTTGTTGGTTTGCAGGTTGAAGAAATCGCTATACGGTTTGAAGCAGTCTCCTCGACAGTGGTATAGGCGATTCGATGGTTTTATGCTTGGTCATTCGTACACTCGGAGCTAGTTTGATCCTTGCGTATATTTTCGCAAGTTGAAAGGAGGTGCGTACATCTATTTGCTACTTTATGTCGATGACATGTTGGTTGCCTCTACTTCCAGGTCGGCTATAGATGAGTTGAAAGTTCAACTTTCAAATGAGTTTGAGATGAAGGACTTGGGTGAGGCCAAACATATTTTGGGAATGGAGATCGGCAGAGACAAGAAGAATGTTTGAGATGAAGGACTTGGGTGAGGCCAAACATATTTTGGGAATGGAGATCGGCAGAGACAAGAAGAATGGCAGAATTTATTTGACACAGGTGGCTTATTTGAAGAAGGTTCTTCAACGATTTCATGTTAGCATGGATACGAAGCTAGTTGGTGTACCTTTGGGAGCCCATTTGAAGCTTTCAGCTGGTCTTTCACCAAAGTCAGTTGAAGATCATGAGTTGATGTCGAAGACTCCATATGCGAGCGCGGTTGGGAGCTTGATATACGCGATGGTATGTACGAGGCCAGATTTGTCACAGGCAATGAGCATGGTTTCGAGATACATGCACGATCCAGGAGTGGGTCATTGGGACGCCATGAGATGGATTTTGAGGTACATTCGAGATACGCTCAATGTTGGTTTAGTTTATGAACGGGACACTACAGGTGGGCAGTTATGTATTGGTTACGGTAATTCGGATTATGCCAGGGATTTAGATAAGCGCCGCTCTATGACGGGGTATGTGTTTACTTTGACCCGTGCACCGGTGTATTGGAGATGCACCTTATAGTCTATGGTGGCTTTGTCTATAATGGAGGCAGAGTATATGGCAGTTACGAAAGCTGTGAAGGAGGCTATTTGGCTTCGAGGACTTTTGGAGGAACTTGGTATATCGCAGAGGTCCATCACTATTCATTGTGATAGCATGGGTGCTATCTATTTGGCGAAGAATCAGGTTTTTCATGCGAGGACGAAGCACGTTGACGTTTGTTATCACTTCGTTCGTGATGTTCTTAAAGATGGCGATGTGAAGATTGTGAAGGTCCACACGAAGGATAATCCGACGGATATGCTCACTAAGATGGTTCCGAGCAACAAGTTTGATCATTATTGAAACTTGTTACATATTCGTGATTGTTGAGGCTGTTGGCGGCCATTTGGGTGAACTACGTTCGGCTTGATTCCTTAGGTAAGAGGATACGTAGGCAGTCTTTCAGATGCAGCCGGTTTGGATTAGTTGATTTTGTTGGGGGTGAGATTGTTTGGACTCTCGTTCGGGTTCTCGACTTGTTGTGGATTGAGTTCGTACTGGACACAATAAGTTAGGACATTTGGATGCTATGGTGTCGGCTCAGTTTTGGGAAAACTTTACCGAGGTGGAGAACTATGCAGGTGGGGACCACGAGCTGGAGCAGCACCCGTAGCACCCGTGTGATGAAAAGAAGCCGCGTGAAAGAAGGCCCATGAAGGCCCACCCGAGAATCATAATCACAACTCGTGCTTATAAATGCACACAGAAAAACTGCCTAGGGTTGTGTGCAATTGAGGGTGTGCAGGGAATATTTTTGCGGCCGTGGGAGAAGTGCAAGTACTTTTTGGCTGGGAGCAAATACAGAGGAGAAAAGTGGTTGTGCCAGGTGAAGAAAAGCGTCGATTTTGAGAGGGTTTTGGCATCCCTTTTGTGTGAGATCTGAGAGTTTGTGTGAGGGTTTAATTTGTGAGATTGTAAACCCAATTTGTATTCTCTTTTCTCAAATAGTAGATCTCCCCCCTCCTTGCCCCGTGGATGTAGGCAATTTGCCGAACCACGTAAAATTGGTTGTATCGCTATTTGTGTGATTTGTAATAGCTTTTAGGTTCCCTTGACAGGTCAGTCCTAGAACTGATGAGAGGAAGAGCTGATATCTCACTTGGTTGAGATATTTTGCTTCAGATTCTTATTTCTTTGGTGAGACAGGAATTCTTATTGCGAACTGACTCTCTTGTTGTACTGCCGAAGTGCTGCCGAAATTTCCGCTGCGCGCAACAGTTTCAATGTCATTTCATTTTGATACACCAAAGTACTTTTTTTTACCATTTTGATATACCAAAGATTCAATCTCATTTCACTTTGATACCCCTATCTACATATTGTTAGATTTTCTATTGAATTTGTATCACATGCTTACCAACTGGGTAAAAGGGACCTAATGTGTCACATGTTAAGGACATAATATAAATTTAGTAGGAATCTAAAATAATATTGATGGATATCAAGTGTAACTTGATTGGAACTTTGGGTTATCAAAGTGTCAAACAAATATTTTGGGGGTATCAAAGTGAAATGGGATTTAAACTTTGGAGTATCAAACTTTGGAGTGTCAAAGTGTTAAAATGATACTTTGAGACATCAAAATAAAAACATTGGTAAACTTTCGGGTGCCAAAGTGCAAATAAGTCAAAATAGAAAAAGGTTTGGGTAAATTTTAGGAAAACCTCCTTTTAATGGCCTTTCCTCAGATAGCCCTCCTTGGCTCCAACCTTCAAAATGCCTAAGAACTCACCTTATGGTTTCCTTATGTTTTGGGTTCTCAAAAAAAAACTTCCACTTTTAACATTATTCAAAAAGCCCCTCTAACAACGTCAAGCACAGTTTTCACATGTGTGCAAAATAAGCATAGCAATATTTTTCTTGTAAAAAGTGTGGTTCATGCTTTTTTTTAGATTGTTAAAAGTTAAATGAGATTATCTAGGAAAGGCCCAAACTTAAGGGGTTTTTGTTAAACTTTTCCAAAAGAAAATACCATTGTTTCTCTAACTACTATCTGCCCATTGCCCAAGACATGTACAACGAAATTTGCTTCCTAAGTTTAAGAAGAATGGAACCCAAACCTCTTTTCTCATTAAGAAAAGCAATTTACATATTGAGCAGTTGCATCTCCATTCAGGGAAAACAGTAATGAATCTAACCCTGATGAGCGCTTGTAGCTGGCATAGGATCTAGTAAGTTTCATTTGGGCTTAGTGGGTCAAAATAAAAAAGAACATAATACAACTTGAATACATTATTATGATTATCAAAATGAATAAAATTATAAATGTAGTATGTGGTTATCTTAAGTACAACTCTAAAAAAATTTATTAACAAACAAAAAAGAAAGTTCTAAACCAAATATTTAATTATTATTTTTGGCTTCTTTCACATACAATACAACTCCTAGAATATTTAGATTAGTACTTAACTATGGGTGAGCAATTACTAAACTATTTTGCTACTAATTCTATCCAATTTATTAATCATGATTAGATTAATATTTTAATTATGGATAAGTAACTACTAAACCATTCTCACTGAATAACTCGAGCTCATCAAGTATTGGTTTTGCCTCTTTTCCAATTCCCTCCTCGAATTCTGAGAGAGATGGAACTTTTCCCACTTTGTCACTCCAAACATTAACACCCACACACACACACACCCACCCACCCACACACACACACGCCAAAAAAAACCTCCAACATGTGTTTGTATAAAATAGGGTATCCATTTTGAAAAAGTTAAAATTGAAGGAATATTTTCCAAATTAAACGAGTGCTAACTGAGGGAAATTAATTTCAAACAACTCATAAATATTTAGGTGATGTAAGATCAATTTCAATAATTTAGGGAACTAATTATGATGCATGCATCTTCTTTTTTTCCCCACAAATTAAAAGAGAAAATTCTTAATAAAATGCTTAAACCAATAACTTTTATATTTTTTCATATTAATTTATTAGCAATACAACTTAGAAACCTCCACAAATTATCAAATTCCAACCCAAATGATTAAACCATTATTTTTTTTTTAAATTTTGTTCACGTTAATGCCGCAGCATCGCGCATGTCAATTATACTTGTTAAATCTTAAAGCTAATAGCTTTTAATTGTGTATATTACTTCAGATGTATGACATTACACATTTCAAAAATTACAAATTTGTTCTTAAAACCAATTTCTGTGAAAATTCAGAATCTGATGCCTAATGGAATTAAATTCATCCTGCTCTTGGATCGAAACGAAAAAATATGAGATTAAAATGGTGGATGCATGCATGGAGGATTTGAAACAACATGTTGCCTGTTATAACTTTTTTTCATTTGTTATTAAACTACTGATAATGAAATAAAAACAGTGTGAAATGTTTATACATGCATAATGTGGGTCCTCAATTGTTGTCATCCTCCTTGCTCCCCATTTTTTTTTCTAAAATCTTATACACAGAACTCTACCAGCGTGAAAAACGTCATTCTCACTTCTAATATCTTTTTATGACCTTTTCTTGCTTTTTACTATTTTCTGAATTCTTTTAAATAGAACTTTACAACATGGGAACATCGCTCCCATTTCTCGTTTCTTTCTAATAATTTCTAAATTTTTAAGGGTCTATTTGGTTGGGCATGTTTTTGCCTGAAATTTACTGTAGCTTTCAGGGTACAGTAGCTTTCAAATAATTTCCTCCTTTGTTTGGGCAAAGTACGAGGGTGATGCATGCGGCTACTAAAAAATGAAAAACACTATAAACACACCCCAACCACACATTGGGGCATACCCCCTCTCTCAGCTACAGTGCATGTGGTCTACTTTAGATTTTTTAAAAAATCTAGGTGGCAAGCTCTGTGCAAATTCCCTCCATTTTGATCTGTTTTAGGTAGAAGTTACTGTGGCTATCAGGTTGATGCGGGCGGCTCAATTCATAGCCATCTTGACTTTTAGGAGTTCTACACTAAAATAACCAAACAGGCCCTGAGTGAGAAGTCTGAGGGAGTTTGCTGAGGGATGCTAACGAGCAGCTTACAGAGTTTGAGAAGGAAAAGGTTGCGCCTTTGCTGCACTTGGCAAGCTATATCGCCTATGGACAGAAATAGGAACTGGAGATCAAAATTAGGTCAATCCCTTTGGCATAGTTGTCAACAGTTAACTTTATTCTGGGATGTGTCTTTCAGGAGATTTGCCTGCGAAGAATGACTCTTGATTGTTTTCTGCCAGTGTCTCCCTTGCGTAAGAAAATAATTTAAGGACCCAAAATATGGGACCAATGGAGGGGACATGTGAGGTGTCCCCTCTCTATTGCATAATGAGTTGGCTATGCCAACTCATTATGCAATAGGGAGGGGACACCTCACATGTCCCCTCCCTTGGTCCCATATTTTGGGTCCCCGTAGCAACACTCTTAATTGTATCAGAGATACTTGCCTCCATTGTCATAGTTTTTACAATTTTCAAGATGGTCTAAAACTTCAATTGCATGTTGGTGTTGAAAATAAACTTGATTGAATTACCTTGGAAATTGAGAAGATCATTTAGTTGTTTGAGGAGTCAAATACATGAATATGTAGATGCATGAATTTGTAGATGCATGAATGTTGTTGGGAAATTCAAGATTCTTTGTTAGGAAATCTATGAGTCATAGTAGTAGTATATATATGTGTAGTTTGTAAGTCAAAAGTAGTCAAGAAAAGAAGAAAGAAAAAAAATTTAATAGAATAATTTTATTCTCCAAATTATGTATCCTGCGTAAAATATTGTTATCAATTTGGTATCAGAGCTAAGATCAGTTCCAATGGAATGATCTCGTTTGTTGCTCCTAAACTCACCAAGGAAAATTATGAAAACCGGTGCATTCAAATGAAGACTCTATTAAGGTCAATAGACTGTTGGGATGTTGTGGTGAAAGGTTTTGAAAAGCCTGAAGATGAACGTGCGCTATCAGCAGCACAGAGACTCGCTTAGAGGGTCCAGTAAGAAAGATAGTAGAGCCTTCTCATTTATTTACCAAGGAGTTGATGAATCGGTATTTGAGAAGATCTTAGATGTGGCGACCTCAAAATAAGCTTGGGAGATACTTCAAAACTCTTATAAGGTAGTAGAGAAGGTGAAGAAAGTGCGACTTAAAACACTTCGAAAGGAGTTCGAAGATTTAGAGATGGAGGAAAGTGAAGTAGTTTCTGACTATTTTACTAGAGTCTTGGCCGTAGTGAATCAACTTCGGAGAAATAGTGAGAAGATCGAAGATGTTCGTGTGGTGGAAAAAAATTCTCCGATCACTTCCTCAGAAATTTGACTATTTTGTTTCTGTCATCGAGGAGTCAAAAGACTTGGAGAAGATGACAATTGATGAGCTCTTGGGTTCATTAAATGCCCACGAGAAAAGATTTAGCAAGAGAAATGAGCCAGTGGAGAAGGCTCTTCAAACTAAGCTTTCTTTGAAGGATGACTGAGAAGATTCAAAAGAAGGAAGTAACTAACGACTGTCGTGGCCGTGGAAGATTTCGAGGCCGAGGACGTGGTTTCTATGGCAGAGAAAGTCACAACAACTTTGAAGAAAGAGATAAAAATCAAAGATCTTTTAGAGGCCGTGGACGTGGTAGATCTAATGGAGACCGATGAAAAACACAATTTCAATATTTTAAATGCAAGAAGTATGGTCATTATTCTTCTGATTATTATCAAGTTGAAGAGAAGGTGAATTATGTTGAAAAAGGAGATGATGATAATATTCTTCTATTAGCATTCGGAGGAGATGGTGATAAAGAGGATGTTTGGTATCTTAATACTGGTGCTAGCAACCATATGCGTGGCAAGAGAAGTATGTTTGTCGATATGGACAAATTATGAATGGCAAGGTCACTTTTGGAGATTTCTCAAAGATTCCAGTGAAAGGTCGAGGTAAAATTCTTATTCACCTAAAAATAGAGAAGAAAAATTTATCACTGATGTTTATTATGTGTCCAATATGAAAAGCAATATATTGAGTTTGGGACAGCTCTTAGAAAAGGGCTATGATTTTCATACAAAAAATCGTAGTCTTTTTCTTCGAGATTAAAAAGGTAGATTGATTGCAAAAGTATAGATGTCGAAGAATCGAATGTTCATGCTAAACTTTTAAGGTGGAGATGTGAAATGTTTGAAAGCTTGTACCAATGATCTTGCTTGGCTATGGCACTTGAGATTTGGGTTTCTCAATTTTGGCAGTCTGAAGACATTGGCAGATAGAAGCATGGTGAAAAGGTTGTCGATAATTGATCATCTCGAGCAACTCTGTGAAGGATGTCTAGTAGGGAAGTATCATCGATCTACTTTTCAAAATAAGGCTTCATTTCATGTGTCGAAGCCACTACAACTTGTACATACTGATGTATGAGGGCCAATCACTCTGACCTCAATCGGTGAGAATAGATATGTTCTTATCTTCACCGATGATTTTTCTCGAAAGACTTGGGTTTACTTCTTGAAGAACAAATCTGAAGTGTTTTCTATGTTTAAGAAGTTCAAAACTAATGTTGAAAAAGAGAGTGACTTTTATCTTAAAGCTATCAGATCAGATCAAGGTGGAGAATTCACTTCAAAAGAGTTTGAAACATATTGTGAAGAACATAGAGTCCGACATTTTCTGACTACTCCTTACACTCCACAACAAAACGACGTTGCTGAGAGAAAGAATAGCACTATTTTGAACATGGTAAGAAGCATGTTGAGTAGTAAGAAAGTGTCTAAAAGTTTTTGGGCTGAAGTTGTTTCTTGTGTCGTCTATATCATCAACCGGTGTCCAATGTAGATTCTCAAAAATATTACTCCACAAGAATCCTGGACCGATTACAAACCAAATGTGAGCCACTTTAAGGTGTTTGCCAATATTGGCTATACTCATGTTCTAGAGCAGAAGAGGAATAAGCTCGATGAGAGGAGTATTCCATATGTATTCATCGGTATGATTCAAGAACCAAGGGTTACAAGATGTATGACCCGTACAGTAAGAAGTTCATTATTAGTCGAGATGTTCAATTCAACGAAGAGAAATCATGGGACTGGAGCAAGGGAGAAATTTGTAGCAGCATGATTACTTTCATTAATAAAGAAACTAAGATCGGGAAAGATGCTTCAACACATACTCCATCGACATCCACTCTATCATCACTAACGACATCATCACCAGCCACATCTTAATCGCCCCAGTCGATGACTTCTTCAGCATCATCTTCATCATCATCAAGTCCACAACCTCAAAATTTTAAGAGTTTGCAGGAGTTGTATGAGATAACTAAAAATCAAGATGATTTAACATTATTTGCTTATTTAGTGGTTGTGAGTCTTTAGACTTTGAAGAGGCAGTTCAAAATCCAAAGTGACGTTCAGCCATGGATGAAGAGATCAAGGCTATCGAGAAGAATGATACATGGGAGCTTGCAACACTTTCAGAAGGAAAGAAAGCAATTGAAGTTAAATAGGTGTTCAAAGAGAAGAAGAATACAAAAGGAGAAGTTGAGAGGCACAAGGCGAGGTTAGTTGCCAAAGGCTACAAGCAGAAAGCTAGAATTAACTATGACGAGATATTCTCTCTAGTAGCTCACCTTGAAACTATAAGGCTGATTATTGCCTTAGCTACTTAGAACGAGGCACAAGGCGAGGTTAGTTGCCAAAGGCTACAAGCAGAAAGCTAGAATTGACTATGACGAGATATTCTCTCTAGTAGCTCGCCTTGAAACTATAAGGCTGATTATTGCCTTAGCTACTTAGAACAAAGGGTCAATTTATCAACTTGATGTGAAGTCGGTATTTTTGAATGGTGTTCTTGAAGAGGAGGCCTATGTAGATCAACCTCTTGGTTATATCAAGAAAGGAGAAGAATCAAAGGTGTTGAAGTTCAAGAAAGCTCTTTATGGCTTGAAACAAGCACCAAGAGATTGGAATAGCAGAATTGATGAATACTTTCAAGCTCATAATTTTTCTAAATGTCTTTATGAGCATGCCTTATATACTAAGGTAAATGAATCTGGAGATATTCTTATTCTATGCTTGTATGTGGATGATTTAATCTTTACAGGAAAGAATCCACACATGTTTGAGGAGTTCAAAAGCTCCATGGTTCGTGAGTTCGAGATGACAGACATCGGACTCATGTCTTATTATCTTGACATCGAGGTGAAACAAAGCCAGGATGGAATTTTTATCTCTCAGGAGGGATACGCAAAGACAGTTCTTGATAAGTTTGATATGAAGGATAGTAATCATGTGAGTACTCATGTTAAATGTGGAGTCAAGTTGTCCAAGAAAGATGGTGGAAGCAAAGTTGATGCAACCTATTTCAAAAGTTTGGTTGGTAGTCTTCGCTATCTAACTTGCACAAGGCCAGATATTCTCTATGGTGTTGGGTGAGCAGATACATGGAAGATCCGAAATCTTCACACTTGTTAGCAGCAAAGAGGATTCTTCGCGATTGGGCCGGAGATGTTGATGATCGAAAGAGTATAACTGGTTACACTTTCTTTATCGGCGATACTACATTTACTTGGTCTTCAAGGAAGCAGCCGATAGTAACTCTTTCAACTTGTGAAGCTGAATATGTTGCTGCATCATCGGGTGTCACTCATGCACTTTGGTTGAGAAACTTGCTCAAAGATCTTCAGTTCGGACAAGAAGAACCGACCAAAATTTGTGTTGACAACAAATCAGCTATTGCACTTCCAAAAAATCCAGTGTTTCATGAAAAGAGCAAACATATTGATACTCAATACCATTTTATCCGCGATCAAGTAAAGAACAAGGAAGTTGAGCTTGAGTTCGTGAAATCGTAAGATCAGGTGGCTGACATATTTACTAAGTCATTGAAGCATGACATATTTAATTTGTTGCAATACAAGATTGACATGATTGAAGGATCAAGTTTAAGGGAGAATGTTAAAAATAAATTTGATTGAATTGCCTTGGGAATTGAGAAGATCATTTAGCTATTTGAGGAGTCAAATACATGAATATGTAGATGCATGAATATGTAGATGCATGAATGTTGTTGGGAAATTCAAGAGTCTTTGTTAGGAAATCTACGAGTCATTGTAGTAGTATATATATGTGTGGTTTGTAAGTTGAAAGTAGTCAAGAAAAGAAGAAAGAAAAAAAAATTAATAGAATAATTTTATCCTCCTCCAAATTATTTATCCTGGGCAAAATACTGTTTCAGTTTGATCAGTCGCTATGTTGTTTGTGGTGCCTAATTTGCATATAGAATGCAAATCGTTGGGATCTGAAATTGGAAACCCACAGAATAACACGGTTGTTTGTTAAGACTAATTTAGCATTCCTTTTGCTTTTCTTTTTCGGACAGCTGGGGTCCAGGGTGTTTACGAACAAGTTTGAATTTACGTACAGTGTTTATGCTCTTTTAGCCATGTAAACAAAAAACTTTATGCTATAAATATGTGACTTTAGTCGTCTATTGGAAACAATATCTGAAAGAGAGAAAAATAGGGACGATAGGATTGTAAGGTTATCGTTTGAGACATTGTAATACTTCTTTAATTATTAGTGGAATCTTCATAGAACATAGATAATCACATTAATTGCCGAATCTCATTAAATCTCCATGTATTTGCTTTTGTTTCTCTCTTTTGTTTTTTCATCGTGGTCAAATTGCGACACACTGGAATAATAGAGGTTTCGTGATGTTCGTATTGTTGTTGTGAGTTTGTGCTCGTAACTGCGAAAGTGGTCCACATATTTTAACTATTTGCTAGATGTGTTAAAAGTTGCTCGACATTGTTATCATGGGTGGGTGTTTGTAACTGTAACGTCTTATTTGATACGCGGGAATAGAGTAAGTAAAAATGAAATGAAGGTAGAAATAGAATGGAATTGATGTGGGAATGGAAGCTCATTCTCTTTCTCATATATAAAGTGCAATTAGAGAACTAAGTAGGAATATCTTTAAGAATGGTATATTCGGAATTTATTTTTTTTCAATTCCACTTAGGTGAGAATATCAATTCCTTGATCATTGGGAATAGCAATTCCTACATCAAGTGTGAATTGATGAAAAATGGAAATGACATTTTGAACATTCAAAAACACATCTTGTTTGGTAAGCATGAATGAGAAGTTACAATTGCATTTCATTCTCACTCATTAGTGTGTACCAAAAGAAGAGTAAAAGTGGAGTCTATATTTTAATTATTTACCAAATGTGTTAAAGTTGCTTTCACATTGTTATCCTAAGTTGGTGCTTGCAACTGCAAATGTAGGTCCTCAATTTAATTAGGACACATTTTCTTGATAGACCATTTTAGAAATTTAATTATCAAAATCGACTCAGTTGCAACTTATTTAGCAATTCGACCTAGTTTTAGTCACGTCAACAACTCGGGAAGAAATTGAGTCGAAATTACGAAATATGTTCTACGAACTCTATAGGATTGAGAATCCCGTAGAGTTTAGTAGAAAATTAATCCCTACGAGATTCTTAATCCCATGGAAATTAAAACTCATGCTAAACTCCATGGGATTGTGGATACTGTGGAGTTTATAGCATAAAAACTACACAAGATTCATAATCTCATGTAGTTGATTAAGTGGGTAACTCTAAGATGTTAGATCTACATCATAAAACTTGAGATCTAAAACCATATAGCCATGATTAATTCAAAGAGATTAACAAGGATCTAAAAGAGCGGAAGCTTATACCTGAATCCATTGCTTGATCTTAATTTTGGGTTTTGGATCTTCTAACCTTAGGGTTTCCTCTAAAACCGAATTTCTCTCTTAGATGGGGGTGAAGAGAATTAGAGAATGTAACCCTAGGTTAGGGACCATAACCCCTTATTTATAGATGTTATACTTTTATAATTTAGCCCCTCAATAAATTACAATTACAACCTGGTATCTGCACATATAACCACATGACTTATTTAAATACCAAATTAACCCAACTTAATTGATCACTTTAGTGGGTTATCCTGAAAGATAGCAATACACATTGATTAATCATATGTGCCCACAAATAGATTTATTAGATTAAATCCAACAATCTCCTACTTGGGCACCATATGATTCCTTAAACTGTGTATAACCTTATGAGCTCAAAAATTGCTATCACCGAAATGGTATTTCCGAACAATCTCGTCCATTGACTATATCAATATAGGATCAAAGCGGCCTTCGTCACATTTATCGTGACTCGACCCATCAATGGTCACATATACCAATACAATCAAACGACATAGATCAATCATGGATGTGCAGCATGAAAATTACATGCAATGTGATCAGTACATGTCTATTTTCAACTGGTCCTCCTTAGTGAGGTCAAAACCAAACAAAATGTAACAGAGTGTCTTAACTGAAAACTTTATTCTGATCAGACAATACAAACAAACATAAAGCACCACAAATACAAACTCCCACTAAAACATAATATCCTCAAATAATACCACACCCATATGAGCAGTATGCTCATGAAAGACCTTAGGTGGCAATCCCTTAGTAAGAGGATCAGCTATCATGGAGTTTGTCCCAATGTGCTCTATGGATATCTGTCCACTCTGTACCCTTTCTTTCACAACCAGGAACTTAATGTCAATATGTTTTGACTTAGTTGAGCTCCTGTTGTTATTGGAATACATTACTGCAGATTTATTGTCACAATATAACCTTAGTGGTCTTTCAACATTTTCCAAAATGCGCAGTCCCGTGACAAAATTTCGCAGCCATATTCCCTGATTGGATGCCTCATAGCAAGCTACAAATTCTGCTGCCATAGTGGAGGAAGCTACTAGTGTTTGTTTGACACTTTTCCATGATATAGCTCCTCCTGCTAACATATAAATGTAGCCTGATGTAGACTTCCTGCTATCTTGGCATCCAGCAAAATCAGAGTCCGAATACCCAATGACCTCTAATTTCTCTGATTTTCTGTATGTGAGCATGTAATCTTTTGTTTTCTGAAGATACCTCATAACCCTTTTGACTGCTATCCAATGATCCATACCAGGGTTGCTTAAGTATCTGCCTAACATCCCAACAATGTACGCAATATCCGGACGCGTACATACCTGAGCATACATTAGACTTCCTACAGCCGAAGCATAAGGAATCTTCTGCATTTCCTGAATTTCAAGGTTACCTTTAGGGCACTGATTGAGACTAAACTTGTCTCCTTTAGCAACAGGGGTGTCACCTGGTCTGCAATCTTGCATGCCAAACCTTTTAAGTACCTTATCGATATAGCTCTTTTGTGATAATCCAAGAATACCCCGAGAGCGATCTCGATGTATCTGGATCCCTAATATAAAAGAGGCGTCCCCAAGATCTTTCATCTCAAAATTCTTTGATAGAAATCTCTTGGTTTCGTGCAACATGCCTATATCATTAGTGGCAAGCAAGATGTCATCCACATACAGAACCAGAAAAATATACTTACTCCCACTGAACTTGTGATATACACAGTCATCAACAATGTTCATCTCAAAACCGAACGAGATAACTATTTGTTGAAACTTATGATACCATTGACGAGGAGCTTGCTTGAGTCCATAGATGGATTTCCTTAATTTGCAAACCATATTCTTTGGGTCTCCTGACACAAAGTTTTCTGGTTGCACCATATAAATCATCTCATCAATGTCTCCATTGAGAAATGCAGTCTTAACATCCATCTGATGTAACTCAAGATCATAATGAGCAACAAGTGCCATGATTATTCTGAAAGAGTCTTTCGATGAAACCGGAGAGAAAGTCTCTGTATAATCAATGCCTTCCTTTTGAGTATAGCCTTTAGCCACAAGACGCGCCTTATACCTCTCCACATTACCGTTTGCATCCCGCTTGGTTTTAAAAATCCATTTACAACCAATTGGTTTTGCACCTTCTGGTAATGGGACAAGTTCCCAAACCTTATTGTCTTGCATAGACTTGTACTCTTCATTCATGGCATCAATCCACTGTTGAGAGTTAGAACTTTTCATGGCCTGAGAGAAGTTGATTGGATCATCTTCTAACATTCCACTACTTTCCTCATGTTCTTGGAGAAATACAATATAATCATCCGGAATAGCATTTCTCCTTTCTCTCGTGGATCTCCTTAATGGCACTGGTTCTTGAGGTTGTTGAGTTTGTTCTTCTGGAACAGGGAGTTGTTCAACATTATCATCTTGAGGTTCCGGATTTACTTCTTGAGCAACAACAGGTATAGGAACCTGAATATTGTCAAAAGTAACTGTATGGATTGGATCTGAAGCAAATTCCTCCTCAAAACTAATGTCTCTAACCTTATTTCTCCCTCCAAACTCAACATCCTCAAAGAATGTTGTTGTTCCCGTCTCAAAAATATTCCTTATAGTGGGATCATAAAACTTAAAGCCCCTAGAGCGTTCAAAGTATCCAATAAAGTAGCTGCTAACTGTTTTGGAGTCCAATTTCTTTTCATTAGGCCTATAAGGCCTTGCCTCAGCTGGACATCCCCAAATATGTAAATGCTTTAAACTGGGCTTTCGACCAGTCCAAAGCTCATAAGGTGTTTTAGCAACTGCTTTACTTGGTACTCTATTCAGAATGTAAGCTGCTGTCTTAAGTGCTTCTCCCCAGAGAGACTCTGGTAAAGAAGAATGAGCAATCATACTTCTTACCATATCCTTAAGAGTCCTGTTTCGTCTTTCAGCTACACCATTCATGCTAGGTGAACCCGGCATGGTGTACTGTGGGACGATACCGTATTCCTCTAGGTATCTAGCAAATGGTCCTGGACGTTGTTCACCTGAACCATCATATCTACCGTAGTACTCACCACCACGATCAGATCTGACGGTTTTAATTCTTCTGTTGAGTTGATTCTCAACTTCAGCTTTATAGGCTTTGAACATGTCCAGAGACTCAGATTTTTCATGAATAAGATATAGGTGCCCATAACGTGAGTAATCGTCTATGAATGATATAAAATATTGTTGACCATTCTAGGATTCCGTAGGGAATGGCCCATAAATATCCGTATGTATCAATTCTAAGACATCCTAATATCTGTTGGCACCTAATCTCTTCACTTTGGTCTGTTTTCCCTTGATACATTCAACGCATACGTCGAAGTCCGAAAAATCAAGGGAATCCAAAATGCCATCAGACACAAGACGCTCAACTCTACCTTTTGAGATATGACCTAAGCGCTTATGTCATAATGTCGCCGAATTTTCCTTATTTAATTTACGCTTAGTACCACGTGATTCCACATGCAAGGATTCATTATAAGAAGCAATTGTATCAAGCAAATATAGGTTGTCATAAATACTCAAGTAACCGGTTCCCACAATATTTGAATTAAAAGATAAACTGAATTGATTGTTTTCAAATGAACAAGAATAACCTGATTTGTCCAATACAGAAACCAAATTCCGTCTAAAAGACGGTACTACAAAAGTATCTTTTAAATCCAAATAATAACCAGTTCCTAACAACAACCTAAAGTGCCCAATTGCTTCCACATCTACCGATTGTCCGTCGCCCACAAAGATGTGTCTTTCAACATCACTTGGCTTTCGGTAGCTCAGGCAACCCTGCATAGAAACACTTATGTGAGTAGTAGCACCAGAGTCTAACCACCAAGTGTTTCTAGGTACTGAAGCTAAATTAACCTCAGAACAGACCAAAGTAAGGAACGTACCCTTATTATCACGCCAGGCGTGATATTTTGTACAGTCCTTCTTTACATGTCCAGGCTTCTTACAGAAGAAACAACCCTGATTATCCTTATGTTGTTTCTTCTCAACTGGACCCTTAGCAGCTTCCTTATCATTCTTCCTTTTCTTGCCCTTATCCTTAGAGGCATAGGCCAAATGAGCACTTTCTGTCTTATCTTGCTTCAACCTGTCTTCTTCTTGCACACAGTATGAAATGAGCTCATTTAGAGTCCATTTCTCCTTTTGACAGTTATAACTGACCTTAAATTGGTTAAACTGTGCAGGAAGAGACAACAAAACCAGATGCACTAATAACTCGTCACAAAGATCGAGTTTAAGTGCCTTAAGCTTTGAAGCAATATGAGACATTTCCATAATGTACTCCCTGATATTTCCTTTGCCCTTATACTTCATTGAAATCAAGCGAGCTAAAAGCGTGCTTGTTTCTACCTTATCGTTTTTCGCAAAACGCTTCTCAATTTCGGCAAGGAAATCTTTAGCCTTAGTAATCCCTTCGGATTCTATGCCCCTGAAGGCTTCCGGAACGCCGCGCTTAATGATCATAAGACTCATGCGATTTGAACGCTCCCACTTCTCATGCTCCTTCTTTGCATCAGGAGTGCTATCCGCATTGAGAGGTTGGGGTTGTTCAGTTCTTAATGCATAGTCAAGATCCATGCAGCCAAGAACAATTAATATGTTCTCTTTCCAAACCTTGAAGTTTGTCCCATTTAGCATGGGAATTGAGTTGATGTTAGCAGAAATTGTTGCAGCAGATGCATTAGCTGAAATAAAACAAAAATGCTCACATCAATAACCATAATCAATAAAATTCAAATAATGACAATCCCCATCCAAGATACCGGCACAACATTAATATCAAGTCTTTGGACAGTAATATTAACTTGTAAGTGATACCTTGTTGCAATGATCAAACATTGACAATAACTCATGTCAAATAATGAAACTATCTTTGGATCGATTCATTATTCACATGTAAACCTTATAATTGTCACACGCTTATCATCGCAGATGTGTATACAGTCTAAATAAATATTAACCTTCCTTTGGGCCGATTAAATATTTACACGAAAGCATACACACAAACATCTCACATTCCTCATGAACAATCTACACAAGAGAGGTTACTTTGGCAACTTCTTGTTTCAATTAATCAATTGGAGTGAGAGACAACCTTAATACCTTAGTGTCATAATATTTGAATTAAATAATTGATTAAAAACCAAATTAGATTTAAATTAAAAAGTTTTAATTTAAATCAACTGAATTTCCAAAAACTTAATTGGGGTCTCACAGCTTAATTAGGGCCCATAACTTAATTGAATAAATTAAGTATACCAAAGTGGACCCATGAAAAGCCGAGGCTTAACCATAATGAACACGAAGTTCCCTTAACTTCGAACGCGAGGTTCGACTGTATTGAGTACGAGACTCACTTAAGCACGAACGCGAGGTTCGTCTGAAAATGAACGAACGCGAGGTTCGTTTGATAAAAGAACGCGAGGTTCAACTTGGGAACGAACGCGAGGTTCGTTTAAAAAATGAACGCGAGGTTCGACTGAAGTACGAACGCGAGGTTCGTCTGAAGTACGAACGCGAGGTTCGTCTGAAGTTCGAACGCGAGGCTCGACTGAAGCACGAACGCGAGGTTCGTCTGAAGTACGAACGCGAGGTTCGTCTGAAGTACGAACGCGAGGTTCGTCTGAAGTACGAACGCGAGGTTCGTCTGAAGTACGAACGCGAGGTTCGTCTGAAGTACGAACGCGAGGTTCGTCTGAAGTACGAACGCGAGGTTCGTCTGAAGTACGAACGCGAGGTTCGTCTGAAGAACGAACGCGAGGTTCGTTAAAAAAATTGAGCTTGACGCTCACCTGAGTTGAACGCGAGGTTCACCTTAGAACGAACGCGAGGTTCGTTAAAATTGAGCTTGACGCTCACCTGAGTTGAACGCGAGGTTCACCTTAGAACGAACGCGAGGTTCGTTGAGCGCGAAGCTCGGTTAAAATTGAACGAACGCGAGGTTCGTTTGAGGTAACCACCTCCTTAATTTTCGCCATGAACCCTTAGGGTTTCAAATTGAAACCGCCGCCGACAAACCCAAAAAACCTTTGATTTTTATTTTCAAAACAGATCCAGAATTGGAAAAAATTGAAGGAAAAATCAAAGAAAAATCCAAAAAATTCCCAAAAGTTACTGTTCACCCGAAAAAAATACTTTACTGTTCATCCGAAAAAAAAATTCGTTACTGTTCATCCGAGAACATTACTGTTCATCCGAACCCAAAAATTGAATCTTTAACCAGAGATTTAAGATCAAAAACCCAATAAAACTTAAATCCCTAAGAATTAATCAAGGTGGCTCTGATACCACTTGTTAGATCTACATCATAAAACTTGAGATCTAAAACCATATAGCCATGATTAATTCAAAGAGATTAACAAAATCAAAAGAGCGGAAGCTTATACCTGAATCCATGGATGAACCTTGAGATGGGTTTTGGATCTTCTAACCTTAGGGTTTCTCTAAATCCGAATTTCTCTAGCTAGATGGGGGTGTAGAGAATTAGAGAATGTAACCCTAGGTTAGGGACCATAACCCCTTATTTATAGATGTTGTACTTTTGTAATTTAGCCCCTCAATAAATTACAATTACAACCTGGTATCTGCACATATGACCCCATGATCATTTAAATACCAAATTAACCCAACTTAATTGATCACTTTAGTGGGTTATCCTGAAAGATAGCAATACACATTGATTAATCATATGTGCCCACAAATAGATTTATTAGATTAAATCCAACAATCTCCCACTTGGGCACCATATGATTCCTTAAATTGTGTATAACCTTATGAGCTCAAAAATTGCTATCACTGAAAAGGTATTTCCGAACAATCTCGTCCATTGACTATATCAATATAGGATCAAAGCGGCCTTCGTCACATTTATCGTGACTCGACCCATCAATGGTCACATATACCAATACAATCAAACGACATAGATCAATCATGGATGTGCAGCATGAAAATTACATGCAATGTGATCAGTACATGTCTATTTTCAACTGGTCCTCCTTAGTGAGGTCAAAACCAAACATAATGTAACAGAGTGTCTTAACTGAAAACTTTATTCTGATCAGACAATACAAACAAACATAAAGCACCACAAATACAAACTCCCACTAAAACATAATATCCTCAAATAATACCACACCCATATGAGCAGTATGCTCATGAAAGACCTTAGGTGGCAATCCCTTAGTAAGAGGATCAGCTATCATGGAGTTTGTCCCAATGTGCTCTATGGATATCTGTCCACTCTGTACCCTTTCTTTCACAACCAGGAACTTAATGTCAATATGTTTTGACTTAGTTGAGCTCCTGTTGTTATTGGAATACATTACTGCAGATTTATTGTCACAATATAACCTTAGTGGTCTTTCAACATTTTCCAAAATGCGCAGTCCCGTGACAAAATTTCGCAGCCATATTCCCTGATTGGATGCCTCATAGCAAGCTACAAATTCTGCTGCCATAGTGGAGGAAGCTACTAGTGTTTGTTTGACACTTTTCCATGATATAGCTCCTCCTGCTAACATATAAATGTAGCCTGATGTAGACTTCCTGCTATCTTGGCATCCAGCAAAATCAGAGTCCGAATACCCAATGACCTCTAATTTCTCTGATTTTCTGTATGTGAGCATGTAATCTTTTGTTTTCTGAAGATACCTCATAACCCTTTTGACTGCTATCCAATGATCCATACCAGGGTTGCTTAAGTATCTGCCTAACATCCCAACAATGTACGCAATATCCGGACGCGTACATACCTGAGCATACATTAGACTTCCTACAGCCGAAGCATAAGGAATCTTCTGCATTTCCTGAATTTCAAGGTTACCTTTAGGGCACTGATTGAGACTAAACTTGTCTCCTTTAGCAACAGGGGTGTCACCTGGTCTGCAGCTGACTATTTTTAGATATGTTTTATTTTGGAGCTCCACTGTAGATTTTGTTTAGATATTTGAGGACTTTATTCTAGATGTTGTAAAGGCTGTGTGCCTTACTTCCTTTACTCAAACTTGTTGTATTTGAGAGTTGATAAGAACTCCAGTTTATTCATTTCAGATATTGACTTTGTATTTCTATATGTTGGATGATGAAATATTATTTTGATCTCTTTCATTTCATCAGTATCTCTTGTATTATCTTTTACTTGCTTTTGTACCTACACCTGTTGTTGACTCTACTAGAGAGATGTTAATTATGATGGTGAAACATGTTATTGCACGGTGGCGTCATAGTTGGTATCAGAGCTCTAGTTCCAGTATCCTTAGATCATCCTGTGTCGAGTCGTGGAGCTAGGATAGAGTTTCTTAGGATTCATGTATAGAGTCTGTAAGGATTTCCTAGTTTGAGTGAGGACGATATCTGCGTATATCTCAAAATTTGAGAATTTTTTTTATGACAACTATTTTTATGTTGATTGAAGGTATTTGCGTGAATACTATGTGTTATGAATTTGTATTGTGATACGTTATATATATATAATTGCTATCTCACTTACTGTGATGATTATGTTCTCCTTTTGATATTATAAATATCAAAATGAGGATGTGGTCGAGGTAAAATTCGTACCTGGAGAGCTGGGTATACAGAGCCGAGCCGCAGTAGGCTCTACAGTATTTGATCGACTTTATGGCATCGTTAGCAACAAGATCTTACAACACTCGAGGAGCAAGAAGTGTATCCGTTTCCATCAGCAGTACCACTTTCAGGAGTCCATCACCGGTTGTACCCGTCGTGAAAGTAAAGAGGCAATACCAATGAGGGCACCACCACCACAATCAGCTGTTTATAGAACCACTGAGCAGGAGGTTTAGCTCTGAAAGAATAAGAAAGATATCAGATAATGAGAGCACTAGAGTTTCAAGGCGCACCAACTTCATTTGCAACCTATAAGGGAAGGAGTATGTGAAAATTCCTTGAACGTCGACTTAGTACCAAGCAAAAGTTAGATGTATTCAGCACTGAGGACATCGCTGGAGGATAGAAACAACATCCAGATTTTTGACGGGGTAGCAATTATCACCTATTTGGGAGAATTTTAGTCACTACTTCAATAAGTAGTTAGAGATAGTCTAAGTGAAGCAGGGAGATATACCCGTAGTGAAGGAAGAAATCAAAATCAGAATAGTGAAAATGATAATGGTAAGAGAACTATTACGAAAAACTAGAGAATTCTAGCAATGGGAGAATGATTTTAACCCAGCAACAAGGACAATATAAGAAATGAGCACAATATGATTCGAGAGCACCAAAGTAGTATAGAATTTGGAGTACATGTTACAATCACAGCAAGATCAAACAAAGAGCGAAAGACTTGTCGTAGTACACCAGCAGGGAGCCAGCAAGATAGAGGTCGCGGACGACAGTCGCAGAGTCGTAATTTCAGCCAACAATGGGGAAATAGAGACACTACTTATTAATCCGAGGATTAAGGGTCAGCAATTCAATGATTCAAGGGTGGGAGTCAACAGGGACTACCATCGCAACAATACTAGCAAATACTTTGCATAAACCCTAGAAACCCCCCACCGCCGCCTCTTTTGGCACCGCCGCCTCTTTTGGCACCGCCGCCGACGCCACCGTCAGCGCCTCTGCCGACTAGATTCCAAGTCCCCCGCCGCCGTCGAGCTCTGTTCCAATCTCCGTCGTTGCTTCTCTCAAAAGGTACTCTGCTTCCCTCTTTGTTAACTTCTGTCCTGGTTCAATTTGTAGCTGTAGATTCGCCCTAGACGCTTTTAGGGTTTGAATTCATTCTTTGTTGGTATACGATCAGATTGTGTTTGTTTGGGTAGACCCCCTAGAGGAACTCAAGTTTGAGTTTATATTGAAACCTCTAGAGGTCTGAATTTTGTCAACTATTATTCATGAATATTTATATATATATTAAAAATTCACACATGTGCAATTTCGCGTAATCCGATCAGTTGTCGCATAATCTGATTAACCATGTTTTTAAAACCTTGCCACTTACATCCTAACATGATATGCATGTTTAAATTCTAAGTTTCTTGTTGTTCTTTTCTGCTAAATCAGAGTGAGCGTCGAAGATATGAGAATGTGTATATGGAGCAGCATTTAGGTTAAATATGGGGTAACTTACAATGAGTTCGTCTGTGTGGATCGTGTTAGATCTAAATCAAAACTTGAGATCTAAAACCATATAGCCATGATTAATTCAAAGAGATTAACAATAATCAAAAGAGCGGAAGCTTATACCTGAATCCATGGATGAAATCTTGATTTGGGTTTTTGATGATCTTCTAACCTTAGGGTTTCTCTAAATCCGAATTTCTCTAGCTAGATGGGGGTGTAGAGAATTAGAGAATGTAACCCTAGGTTAGGGACCATAACCCCTTATTTATAGATGTTGTACTTTTGTAATTTAGCCCCTCAATAAATCACAATTACAACCTGGTATCTGCACATATAACCCCATGATTATATTTAAATACCCATTAACCCAACTTAATTGATCACTTTAGTGGGTTATCCTGAAAGATAGCAATACACATTGATTAATCATATGTGCCCACAAATAGATTTATTAGATTAAATCCAACAATCTCCCACTTGGGCACCATATGATTCCTTAAACTGTGTATAACCTTATGAGCTCAAAAATTGCTATCACTGAAATGGTATTTCCGAACAATCTCGTCCATTGACTATATCAATATAGGATCAAAGCGGCCTTCGTCACATTTATCGTGACTCGACCCATCAATGGTCACATATACCAATACAATCAAACGACATAGATCAATCATGGATGTGCAGCATGAAAATTACATGCAATGTGATCAGTACATGTCTATTTTCAACTGGTCCTCCTTAGTGAGGTCAAAACCAAACATAATGTAACAGAGTGTCTTAACTGAATACTTTATTCTGATCAGACAATACAACCAAACATAAAGCACCACAAATACAAACTCCCACTAAAACATAATATCCTCAAATAATACCACACCCATATGAGCAGTATGCTCATGAAAGACCTTAGGTGGCAATCCCTTAGTAAGAGGATCAGCTATCATGGAGTTTGTCCCAATGTGCTCTATGGATATCTGTCCACTCTGTACCCTTTCTTTCACAACCAGGAACTTAATGTCAATATGTTTTGACTTAGTTGAGCTCCTGTTGTTATTGGAATACATTACTGCAGATTTATTGTCACAATATAGCCTTAGTGGTCTTTCAACATTTTCCAAAATGCGCAGTCCCGTGACAAAATTTCGCAGCCATATTCCCTGATTGGATGCCTCATAGCAAGCTACAAATTCTGCTGCCATAGTGGAGGAAGCTACTAGTGTTTGTTTGACACTTTTCCATGATATAGCTCCTCCTGCTAACATATAAATGTAGCCTGATGTAGACTTCCTGCTATCTTGGCATCCAGCAAAATCAGAGTCCGAATACCCAATGACCTCTAATTTCTCTGATTTTCTGTATGTGAGCATGTAATCTTTTGTTTTCTGAAGATACCTCATAACCCTTTTGACTGCTATCCAATGATCCATACCAGGGTTGCTTAAGTATCTGCCTAACATCCCAACAATGTACGCAATATCCGGACGCGTACATACCTGAGCATACATTAGACTTCCTACAGCCGAAGCATAAGGAATCTTCTGCATTTCCTGAATTTCAAGGTTACCTTTAGGGCACTGATTGAGACTAAACTTGTCTCCTTTAGCAACAGGGGTGTCACCTGGTCTGCAATCTTGCATGCCAAACCTTTTAAGTACCTTATCGATATAGCTCTTTTGTGATAATCCAAGAATACCCCGAGAGCGATCTCGATGTATCTGGATCCCTAATATAAAAGAGGCGTCCCCAAGATCTTTCATCTCAAAATTCTTTGATAGAAATCTCTTGGTTTCGTGCAACATGCCTATATCATTAGTGGCAAGCAAGATGTCATCCACATACAGAACCAGAAAAATATACTTACTCCCACTGAACTTGTGATATACACAGTCATCAACAATGTTCATCTCAAAACCGAACGAGATAACTATTTGTTGAAACTTATGATACCATTGACGAGGAGCTTGCTTGAGTCCATAGATGGATTTCCTTAATTTGCAGACCATATTCTTTGGGTCTCCCGACACAAAGTTTTCTGGTTGCACCATATAGATCATCTCATCAATGTCTCCATTGAGAAATGCAGTCTTAACATCCATCTGATGTAACTCAAGATCATAATGAGCAACAAGTGCCATGATTATTCTGAAAGAGTCTTTCGATGAAACCGGAGAGAAAGTCTCTGTATAATCAATGCCTTCCTTTTGAGTATAGCCTTTAGCCACAAGACGTGCCTTATACCTCTCCACATTACCGTTTGCATCCCGCTTGGTTTTAAAAATCCATTTACAACCAATTGGTTTTGCACCTTCTGGTAATGGGACAAGTTCCCAAACCTTATTGTCTTGCATAGACTTGTACTCTTCATTCATGGCATCAATCCACTGTTGAGAGTTAGAACTTTTCATGGCCTGAGAGAAGTTGATTGGATCATCTTCTAACATTCCACTACTTTCCTCATGTTCTTGGAGAAATACAATATAATCATCCGGAATAGCATTTCTCCTTTCTCTCGTGGATCTCCTTAATGGCACTGGTTCTTGAGGTTGTTGAGTTTGTTCTTCTGGAACAGGGAGTTGTTCAACATTATCATCTTGAGGTTCCGGATTTACTTCTTGAGCAACAACAGGTATAGGAACCTGAATATTGTCAAAAGTAACTGTATGGATTGGATCTGAAGCCAATTCCTCCTCAAAACTAATGTCTCTAACCTTATTTCTCCCCCCAAACTCAACATCCTCAAAGAATGTTGCTGTTCCCGTCTCAAAAATGTTCCTTATAGTGGGATCATAAAACTTAAAGCCCCTAGAGCGTTCAGAGTATCCAATAAAGTAGCTGCTAACTGTTTTGGAGTCCAATTTCTTTTCATTTGGCCTATAAGGCCTTGCCTCAGCTGGACATCCCCAAATATGTAAATGCTTTAAACTGGGCTTTCGACCAGTCCAAAGCTCATAAGGTGTTTTAGCAACTGCTTTACTTGGTACTCTATTCAGAATGTAAGCTGCTGTCTTAAGTGCTTCTCCCCAGAGTGACTCTGGTAAAGAAGAATGAGCAATCATACTTCTTACCATATCCTTAAGAGTCCTGTTTCGTCTTTCAGCTACACCATTCATGCTAGGTGAACCCGGCATGGTGTACTGTGGGACGATACCGTATTCCTCTAGGTATCTAGCAAATGGTCCTGGACGTTGTTCACCTGAACCATCATATCTACCGTAGTACTCACCACCACGATCAGATCTGACGGTTTTAATTCTTCTGTTGAGTTGATTCTCAACTTCAGCTTTATAGGCTTTGAACATGTCCAGAGACTCAGATTTTTCATGAATAAGATATAGGTGCCCATAACGTGAGTAATCGTCTATGAATGATATAAAATATTGTTGACCATTCCAGGATTCCGTAGGGAATGGCCCACAAATATCCGTATGTATCAATTCTAAGACATCCGAAGATCTGTTGGCACCTAATCTTTTCACTTTGGTCTGTTTTCCCTTGATACATTCAACACATACGTCGAAGTCCGAAAAATCAAGGGAATCCAAAATGCCATCAGACACAAGACGCTCAATTCTACCTTTTGAGATATGACCTAAGCGCTTATGCCATAATGTCGCCGAATTTTCCTTATTTAATTTACGCTTAGTACCACGTGATTCCACATGCAAGGATTCATTGTAAGAAGCAATTGTATCAAGCAAATATAGGTTGTCATAAATACTCAAGTAACCGGTTCCCACAACATTTGAATTAAAAGATAAACTGAATTGACTGTTTCCAAATGAACAAGAATAACCTGATTTGTCCAATACAGAAACAGAAACCAAATTCCGTCTAAAAGACGGTACTACAAAAGTATCTTTTAAATCCAAATAATAACCAGTTCCTAACAACAACCTAAAGTGCCCAATTGCTTCCACATCTACCGATTGTCCGTCGCCCACAAAGATGTGTCTTTCAACATCACTTGGCTTTCGGTAGCTCAGGCAACCCTGCATAGAAACACTTATGTGAGTAGTAGCACCAGAGTCTAACCACCAAGTGTTTCTAGGTACTGAAGCTAAATTAACCTCAGAACAGACCAAAGCAAGGAACGTACCCTTATTATCACGCCAGGCGTGATATTTTGTACAGTCCTTCTTTACATGTCCAGGCTTCTTACAGAAGAAACAACCCTGATTATCCTTATGTTGTTTCTTCTCAACTGGACCCTTAGCAGCTTCCTTATCATTCTTCCTTTTCTTGCCCTTATCCTTAGAGGCATAGGCCAAATGAGCACTTTCTGTCTTATCTTGCTTCAACCTGTCTTCTTCTTGCACACAGTATGAAATGAGCTCATTTAGAGTCCATTTCTCCTTTTGACAGTTATAACTGACCTTAAATTGGTTAAACTGTGCAGGAAGAGACAACAAAACCAGATGCACTAATAACTCGTCACAAAGATCGAGTTTAAGTGCCTTAAGCTTTGAAGCAATATGAGACATTTCCATAATGTACTCCCTGATATTTCCTTTGCCCTTATACTTCATTGAAATCAAGCGAGCTAAAAGCGTGCTTGTTTCTACCTTATCGTTTTTCGCAAAACGCTTCTCAATTTCGGCAAGGAAATCTTTAGCCTTAGTAATCCCTTCGGATTCTATGCCCCTGAAGGCTTCCGGAACGCCGCGCTTAATGATCATAAGACTCATGCGATTTGAACGCTCCCACTTCTCATGCTCCTTCTTTGCATCAGGAGTGCTATCCGCATTGAGAGGTTGGGGTTGTTCAGTTCTTAATGCATAGTCAAGATCCATGCAGCCAAGAACAATTAATATGTTCTCTTTCCAAACCTTGAAGTTTGTCCCATTTAGCATGGGAATTGAGTTGATGTTAGCAGAAATTGTTGCAGCAGATGCATTAGCTGAAATAAAACAACAAATGCTCACATCAATAACCATAATCAATAAAATTCAAATAATGACAATCCCCATCCAAGATACCGGCACAACATTAATATCAAGTCTTTGGACAGTAATATTAACTTGTAAGTGATACCTTGTTGCAATGATCAAACATTGACAATAACTCATGTCAAATAATGAAACTATCTTTGGATCGATTCATTATTCACATGTAAACCTTATAATTGTCACACGCTTATCATCGCAGATGTGTATACAGTCTAAATAAATATTAACCTTCCTTTGGGCCGATTAAATATTTACACGAAAGCATACACACAAACATCTCACATTCCTCATGAACAATCTACACAAGAGAGGTTACTTTGGCAACTTCTTGTTTCAATTAATCAATTAGAGTGAGAGACAACCTTAATACCTTAGTGTCATAATATTTGAATTAAATAATTGATTAAAAACCGAAATAGATTTAAATTAAAAAATTTAATTTAAATCAACTGAATTTCTAAAAACTTAATTGGGGTCTCACAGCTTAATTAGGGCTCATAACTTAATTGAATAAATTAAGTATACCGAAGTGGACCCATGAAAAGCCGAGGCTTAACCATAATGAACACGAAGTTCCCTTAACTTCGAACGCGAGGTTCGACTGTATTGAGTACGAGACTCACTTAATTAAGCACGAACGCGAGGTTCGTATGAAAATGAACGAACGCGAGGTTCGTTTGATAAAAGAACGCGAGGTTCAATCTTGGGAACGAACGCGAGGTTCGTTTAAAAAATGAACACGAGGTTCATCTGAGTTCGAACGCGAAGTTCGTCTGAAGTACGAACGCGAGGTTCGTCTGAAGTACGAACGCGAGGCTCGACTGAAGTACGAACGCGAGGTTCGTCTGAAGTACGAACGCGAGGCTCGACTGAAGTACGAACGCGAGGTTCGTCTGAAGTACGAACGCGAGGTTCGTCTGAAGTACGAACGCGAGGTTCGTCTGAAGTTCGAACGCGAGGTTCGTCTGAAGTACGAACGCGAGGTTCGTCTGAAGTTCGAACGCGAGGTTCGTCTGAAGTACGAACGCGAGGTTCGTCTGAAGTACGAACGCGAGGTTCGTCTGAAGTACGAACGCGAGGTTCGTCTGAAGTACGAACGCGAGGTTCGTCTGAAGTACGAACGCGAGGTTCGTCTAAAGTACGAACGCGAGGTTCGTCTGAAGTACGAACGCGAGGTTCGTCTGAAGTACGAACGCGAGGTTCGTCTGAAGTACGAACGCGAGGTTCGTCTGAAGTCAAACTGAAACCGCCGCCGCCAAACCCAAAAAATCTTTGATTTTTATTTTCAAAACAGATCCAGAATTAGAAAAAATTGAAGGAAAAAATCAAAGAAAAATCCAAAAAATTCCAAAAAGTTACTGTTTACCGGCGATTTTTCAGTTACTGGTCACCTGAAAAAAAAATTTACTGTTCATCCGAACAAAAAAAAAACTTTAACCAGAGATTTAAGATCAAAAACCCAATAAAACTTAAATCCCTAAGAATTAATCAAGGTGGCTCTGATACCACTTGTTAGATCTACATTATAAAACTTGAGATCTAAAACCATATAGCCATCATTAATTCAAAGAGATTAACAAGGATCTAAAAGAGCGGAAGCTTATACCTGAATCCATTGCTTGATCTTGATTTTGGGTTTTGGATCTTCTAACCTTAGGGTTTCCTCTAAAATCGAATTTCTCTCTTAGATGGGGGTGAAGAGAATTAGAGAATGTAACCCTAGGTTAGGGACCATAACCCCTTATTTATAGATGTTGTACTTTTGTAATTTAGCCCCTCAATAAATTACAATTACAACCTGGTATCTGCACATATAACCCCATGACTTATTTAAATACCAAATTAACCCAACTTAATTGATCACTTTAGTGGGTTATCCTGAAAGATAGCAATACACATTGATTAATCATATGTGCCCACAAATAGATTTATTAGATTAAATCCAACATAAGAGAGTTAGACTTTAATTAGTCTAATGGTCTTGAGTTCAAATCTCATCATCACCAACCCCCAACTTATCTTTTAACCTTAACCACGCGAGATTGTGAATCATATATAGTTTATATGCTATAAACTCCATTGGATTTTCAACCCCGTGGAGTTTAGTAGATTTCTAAACTCTATAAGGTTGAGAATCTCGTGTAGTTTAATTTTCTATTAAACGACATGGGATTCTGAATCCCGTGTAGTTCGAAGAATTTATTTATCAAATTTGACAGCCCACTTGTTGTGTTTCAGACATGGTTGAAACTAGATCGATTTTGATAAATAAGTCGCAACTAGATTGATAATGATAATTTTTTTAAAGAGTCTATTTTGAAAATTCGTCCTTTTAATTATTTGTCAAATATGTTAATGTTGCTTCACATTATTATTACTTACCTAGTGCTTGTAACTCCAGAAGTGGTTTGTAACTCCAAAAGTGGTGGTCCCCATATTTTAATTATTTGACAAGTGTGTTAATGCTGTCTCAAAAGGAGGCCCGGCCTATTTTCGTCTCTGACAAGTGGGGAGAAAAGTTAAAATTAAAATAGAAAATTATGTCAATGTCCCAAAAGTAATAATTTTATGTGTTGCAGCCCTTCTAATTTTTTCTTATATGCTGCAGCCCTTAAATTGGAGATCTATGTGTTGCGACCCTTCTTTAGCAATTATTCTCTGCCAACTAAGCATAGACAGAGAAAAAAAAAAATCCTAAAATGCCCTCATCTCTTCTATTCTTCTCTCTAAATCTAATGGCCATGACTCCTCATTTCTCCTCTTTTCTAACACATCTCCTTCCTTCTCTCACCCTCTTCCTCATTTTTCTCTCAGACACTGACATCCCCCTCCGCCACCACCGAACTAAAGTGCACGCTCCAGCCATATTGTTGATCTGGGGGTATATATTACATAGAAAAAACTCAATATGATCCATTTTTTTCTCCCACTAATTTTTCCCGCTCTCTTTCTTTTCCCCCCAAAAGTAAAACAAGCCCAAATTTGGTAAGCAATGGCAATGATGAAACCCTCGAATTCGTCGAAGTCCTCGTTGGAGGATCCGTCAAACAACATATCAGTTTCCGACACTAAAGGCGAAGAACGAGGCGGAGGAGGATGACGATGAGCTCGTGTGTTAAGTCTAATGAAATTCGTAATTTCTATTTGAACATCGTGGAAAGATGAAAATTTAAAGAAATGCCGGCTAAATATGATTTTTTTTTTATGATTTTTTATGTTAAGTTCAAATCCAATGTGAAACATTAAGTCCAATGAGTTGGAAGTGAAGTCCAATGGCTTGTATACTAAGTCTATTGGGTTGAATAATAAGTCCAATGGATTGTATGTTTAGTGGTTGAATAATAAGTCTAATTTATTGAATATTAAGTGTAATGGATTATATGTTAAGTCCAATTCAGCTCATGTTAAGTCCAATTCGGTTCATATTCACTCTTTTCTTTTCTTTTTCTTTTTTGAAAAGAATGACAGTCTCGTGTGGATAGAGTTCAATTTAAAGAAACCTTTTTTTTTGGACTTTCAAAGTAGTGCACGTTTCTTTGACGACTTCCTAGGAACACGAAAACCAGCACTCTTGACTTTCTTAACTCTAACAACGCGAGAATGTTGTTCTCACTATTTGTTTCTTTCTATTGACTTTCAAAGAAAGTGAAATCGCTATGTTGCTTATGTTGCTTTCATGACCCTCTACAAACACTAGAATCATCTTCTTGATTGGCTGAGAGCTTTAGTCTTTATTTTGTCAATGAACTCCTATAAAATTGGCTTCTATTCTTGTTCCTTTTGCCTTTCTGTAGATGATTATATGCTCCTCATTCATTTCTTACATCTGCTATTATTCATTCTATCTTTTCAAATAGAATGGATAATAGCGTTTCATCAAAAGCCATAAAATTGTTTTGCGAAGCTAAGAGCTGCCTCGTGTGTGAGATTGCAAGCATCCAATGTTGGATTTAATCTAATAAATCTATTTGTGGGCACATATGATTAATCAATGTGTATTGCTATCTTTCAGGATAACCCACTAAAGTGATCAATTAAGTTGGGTTAATTTGGTATTTAAATAAGTCATGGGGTTATATGTGCAGATACCAGGTTGTAATTGTGATTTATTGAGGGGCTAAATTATAAAAGTACAACATCTATAAATAAGGGGTTATGGTCCCTAACCTAGGGTTACATTCTCTAATTCTCTACACCCCCATCTAGCTAGAGAAATTCTGATTTAGAGAAACCCTAAGGTTAGAAGATCCAAAACCCAAAATAAAGATCAATCTATGGATTCAGGTATAAGCTTCCGCTCTTATGATTATTGATAATCTCTTTGAATTAATCATGGCTATATGGTTTTAGATCTCAAGTTTTATGATGTAGATCTAACAAGTGGTATCAGAGCCACCTTGATTAATTCTTAGGGATTTAAGTTTTATTGGGTTTTTTGATCTTAAATCTCTGGTTAAAGATTCAATTTTTTTGTTCTCGGATGAACAGTAATGTTCGGTGAATAGCAGCGAAATTTTTTCGGATGAACAGTAAAATTTTTTTCGTGTGAACAGTAAAATCCGGTGAACAGTAACTTTTTGGCTTTTTCTTTGATTTTTTCTTCAATTTTTTCCAATTCTGGATCTGTTTTGAAAATAAAAATCAAAGATTTTTGGGTTTGTCGGCGGCGGTTTCAATTTGAAACCCTAAGGGTTCACGGCGAAAATTAAGGAGGTAGTTACCTCAAACGAACCTCGTGTTCGTTCAATTTTAACCGAGCTTCGCGCTCAACGAACCTCGCGTTCGTTCTAAGGTGAACCTCGCGTTCAACTCAGGTGAGCGTCAAGCTCAATTTTAACGAACCTCGCGTTCGTTCTAAGGTGAACCTCGCGTTCAACTCAGGTGAGCGTCAAGCTCAATTTTAACGAACCTCGCGTTCGTTCTAAGGTGAACCTCGCGTTCAACTCAGGTGAGCGTCAAGCTCAATTTTAACGAATCTCGCGTTCGTTCTAAGGTGAACCTCGCGTTCAACTCAGGTGAGCGTCAAGCTCAATTTTTAACGAACCTCGCGTTCGGACTTCAGACGAACCTCGCGTTCGTACTTCAGACGAACCTCGCGTTCGGACTTCAGACGAACCTCGCGTTCGTACTTCGGACGAACCTCGCGTTAGTACTTCAGACGAACCTCGCGTTCGGACTTCAGACGAACCTCGCGTTCGGACTTCAGACGAACCTCGCGTTCGTACTTTAGACGAACCTCGCGTTCGTACTTTAAACGAACCTCGCGTTCGTTCCCAAGTTGAACCTCGCATTCTTTTATTAAACGAACCTCGCGTTCGTTCATTTTCAGACGAACCTCGTGTTCGTGCTTAAGTGAGTCTCGTACTCAATACAGTCGAACCTCGCGTTCGAAGTTAAGGGAACTTCGTGTTCATTATGGTTAAGCCTCGGCTTTTCATGGGTCCACTTTGGTATACTTAATTTATTCAATTAAGTTATGGGCCCTAATTAAGCTGTGAGACCCCAATTAAGTTTTTGGAAATTCAGTTGATTTAAATTTTTTAATTTAAATCTAATTCGGTTTTTAATCAATTATTTAATTCAAATATTATGACACTAAGGTATTAAGGTTGTCTCTCACTCCAATTGATTAATTGAAACAAGAAGTTGCCAAAGTAACCTCTCTTGTGTAGATTGTTCATGAGGAATGTGAGATGTTTGTGTGTATGCTTTCGTGTAAATATTTAATCGGCACAAAGGAAGGTTAATATTTATTTAGACTGTATAAACATCTGCGATGATAAGCATGTGACAATTATAAGGTTTGCATGTGAATAATGAATCGATCCAAAGATAGTTTCATTATTTGACATGAGTTATTGTCAATGTTTGATCATTGCAACAAGGTATCACTTACAAGTTAATATTACTGTCCAAAGACTTGATATTAATGTTGTGCCGGTATCTTGGATGAGGATTGTCATTATTTGAATTTTATTGATTATGGTTATTGATGTGAGCATTCTTTTGTTTTATTTCAGCTAATGCATCTGCTGCAACAATTTCTGCTAACATCAACTCAATTCCCATGCTAAATGGGACAAACTTCAAGGTTTGGAAAGAGAACATATTAATTGTTCTTGGCTGCATGGATCTTGACTATGCATTAAGAACTGAACAACCCCAACCTCTCAATGCGGATAGCACTCCTGATGCAAAGAAGGAGCATGAGAAGTGGGAGCGTTCAAATCGCATGAGTCTTATGATCATTAAGCGCGGCGTTCCGGAAGCCTTCAGGGGCATAGAATCCGAAGGGATTACTAAGGCTAAAGATTTCCTTGCCGAAATTGAGAAGCGTTTTGCGAAAAACGATAAGGTAGAAACAAGCACGCTTTTAGCTCGCTTGATTTCAATGAAGTATAAGGGCAAAGGAAATATCAGGGAGTACATTATGGAAATGTCTCATATTGCTTCAAAGCTTAAGGCACTTAAACTCGATCTTTGTGACGAGTTATTAGTGTATCTGGTTTTGTTGTCTCTTCCTGCACAGTTTAACCAATTTAAGGTCAGTTATAACTGTCAAAAGGAGAAATGGACTCTAAATGAGCTCATTTCATACTGTGTGCAAGAAGAAGACAGGTTGAAGCAAGATAAGACAGAAAGTGCTCATTTGGCCTATGCCTCTAAGGATAAGGGCAAGAAAAGGAAGAATGATAAGGAAGCTGCTAAGGGTCCAGTTGAGAAGAAACAACATAAGGATAATCAGGGTTGTTTCTTCTGTAAGAAGCCTGGACATGTAAAGAAGGACTGTACAAAATATCACGCCTGGCGTGATAATAAGGGTACGTTCCTTGCTTTGGTCTGTTCTGAGGTTAATTTAGCTTCAGTACCTAGAAACACTTGGTGGTTAGACTCTGGTGCTACTACTCACATAAGTGTTTCTATGCAGGGTTGCCTGAGCTACCGAAAGCCAAGTGATGTTGAAAGACACATCTTTGTGGGCGACGGACAATCGGTAGATGTGGAAGCAATTGGGCACTTTAGGTTGTTGTTAGGAACTGGTTATTATTTGGATTTAAAAGATACTTTTGTAGTACCGTCTTTTAGACGGAATTTGGTTTCTGTTTCTGTATTGGACAAATCAGGTTATTCTTGTTCATTTGGAAACAGTCAATTCAGTTTATCTTTTAATTCAAATGTTGTGGGAACCGGTTACTTGAGTATTTATGACAACCTATATTTGCTTGATACAATTGCTTCTTACAATGAATCCTTGCATGTGGAATCACGTGGTACTAAGCGTAAATTAAATAAGGAAAATTCGGCGACATTATGGCATAAGCGCTTAGGTCATATCTCAAAAGGTAGAATTGAGCGTCTTGTGTCTGATGGCATTTTGGATTCCCTTGATTTTTCGGACTTCGACGTATGTGTTGAATGTATCAAGGGAAAACAGACCAAAGTGAAAAGATTAGGTGCCAACAGATCTTCGGATGTCTTAGAATTGATACATACGGATATTTGTGGGCCATTCCCTACGGAATCCTGGAATGGTCAACAATATTTTATATCATTCATAGACGATTACTCACGTTATGGGCACCTATATCTTATTCATGAAAAATCTGAGTCTCTGGACATGTTCAAAGCCTATAAAGCTGAAGTTGAGAATCAACTCAACAGAAGAATTAAAACCGTCAGATCTGATCGTGGTGGTGAGTACTACGGTAGATATGATGGTTCAGGTGAACAACGTCCAGGACCATTTGCTAGATACCTAGAGGAATACGGTATCGTCCCACAGTACACCATGCCGGGTTCACCTAGCATGAATGGTGTAGCTGAAAGACGAAACAGGACTCTTAAGGATATGGTAAGAAGTATGATTGCTCATTCTTCTTTACCAGAGTCACTCTGGGGAGAAGCACTTAAGACAGCAGCTTACATTCTGAATAGAGTACCAAGTAAAGCAGTTGCTAAAACACCTTATGAGCTTTGGACTGGTCGAAAGCCCAGTTTAAAGCATTTACATATTTGGGGATGTCCAGCTGAGGCAAGGCCTTATAGGCCAAATGAAAAGAAATTGGACTCCAAAACAGTTAGCAGCTACTTTATTGGATACTCTGAACGCTCTAGGGGCTTTAAGTTTTATGATCCCACTATAAGGAACATTTTTGAGACGGGAACAGCAACATTCTTTGAGGATGTTGAGTTTGGGGGGAGAAATAAGGTTAGAGACATTAGTTTTGAGGAGGAATTGGCTTCAGATCCAATCCATACAGTTACTTTTGACAATATTCAGGTTCCTATACCTGTTGTTGCTCAAGAAGTAAATCCGGAACCTCAAGATGATAATGTTGAACAACTCCCTGTTCCAGAAGAACAAACTCAACAACCTCAAGAACCAGTGCCATTAAGGAGATCCACGAGAGAAAGGAGAAATGCTATTCCGGATGATTATATTGTATTTCTCCAAGAACATGAGGAAAGTAGTGGAATGTTAGAAGATGATCCAATCAACTTCTCTCAGGCCATGAAAAGTTCTAACTCTCAACAGTGGATTGATGCCATGAATGAAGAGTACAAGTCTATGCAAGACAATAAGGTTTGGGAACTTGTCCCATTACCAGAAGGTGCAAAACCAATTGGTTGTAAATGGATTTTTAAAACCAAGCGGGATGCAAACGGTAATGTGGAGAGGTATAAGGCACGTCTTGTGGCTAAAGGCTATACTCAAAAGGAAGGCATTGATTATACAGAGACTTTCTCTCCGGTTTCATCGAAAGACTCTTTCAGAATAATCATGGCACTTGTTGCTCATTATGATCTTGAGTTACATCAGATGGATGTTAAGACTGCATTTCTCAATGGAGACATTGATGAGATGATCTATATGGTGCAACCAGAAAACTTTGTGTCGGGAGACCCAAAGAATATGGTCTGCAAATTAAGGAAATCCATCTATGGACTCAAGCAAGCTCCTCGTCAATGGTATCATAAGTTTCAACAAATAGTTATCTCGTTCGGTTTTGAGATGAACATTGTTGATGACTGTGTATATCACAAGTTCAGTGGGAGTAAGTATATTTTTCTGGTTCTGTATGTGGATGACATCTTGCTTGCCACTAATGATATAGGCATGTTGCACGAAACCAAGAGATTTCTATCAAAGAATTTTGAGATGAAAGATCTTGGGGACGCCTCTTTTATATTAGGGATCCAGATACATCGAGATCGCTCTCGGGGTATTCTTGGATTATCACAAAAGAGCTATATCGATAAGGTACTTAAAAGGTTTGGCATGCAAGATTGCAGACCAGGTGACACCCCTGTTGCTAAAGGAGACAAGTTTAGTCTCAATCAGTGCCCTAAAGGTAACCTTGAAATTCAGGAAATGCAGAAGATTCCTTATGCTTCGGCTGTAGGAAGTCTAATGTATGCTCAGGTATGTACGCGTCCGGATATTGCGTACATTGTTGGGATGTTAGGCAGATACTTAAGCAACCCTGGTATGGATCATTGGATAGCAGTCAAAAGGGTTATGAGGTATCTTCAGAAAACAAAAGATTACATGCTCACATACAGAAAATCAGAGAAATTAGAGGTCATTGGGTATTCGGACTCTGATTTTGCTGGATGCCAAGATAGCAGGAAGTCTACATCAGGCTACATTTATATGTTAGCAGGAGGAGCTATATCATGGAAAAGTGTCAAACAAACACTAGTAGCTTCCTCCACTATGGCAGCAGAATTTGTAGCTTGCTATGAGGCATCCAATCAGGGAATATGGCTGCGAAATTTTGTCACGGGACTGCGCATTTTGGAAAATGTTGAAAGACCACTAAGGTTATATTGTGACAATAAATCTGCAGTAATGTATTCCAATAACAACAGGAGCTCAACTAAGTCAAAACATATTGACATTAAGTTCCTGGTTGTGAAAGAAAGGGTACAGAGTGGACAGATATCCATAGAGCACATTGGGACAAACTCCATGTTAGCTGATCCTCTTACTAAGGGATTGCCACCTAAGGTCTTTCATGAGCATACTGCTCATATGGGTGTGGTATTATTTGAGGATATTATGTTTTAGTGGGAGTTTGTATTTGTGGTGCTTTATGTTTGTTTGTATTGTCTGATCAGAATAAAGTTTTCAGTTAAGACACTCTGTTACATTATGTTTGGTTTTGACCTCACTAAGGAGGACCAGTTGAAAATAGACATGTACTGATCACATTGCATGTAATTTTCATGCTGCACATCCATGATTGATCTATGTCGTTTGATTGTATTGGTATATGTGACCATTGATGGGTCGAGTCACGATAAATGTGACGAAGGCCGCTTTGATCCTATATTGATATAGTCAATGGACGAGATTGTTCGAAAATACCATTTCAGTGATAGCAATTTTTGAGCTCATAAGGTTATACACAGTTTAAAGAATCATATGGTGCCCAAGTGGGAGATTGTTGGATTTAATCTAATAAATCTATTTGTGGGCACATATGATTAATCAATGTGTATTGCTATCTTTCAGGATAACCCACTAAAGTGATCAATTAAGTTGGGTTAATTTGGTATTTAAATAAGTCATGGGGTTATATGTGCAGATACCAGGTTGTAATTGTGATTTATTGAGGGGCTAAATTACAAAAGTACAACATCTATAAATAAGGGGTTATGGTCCTTAACCTAGGGTTACATTCTCTAATTCTCTACACCCCCATCTAGCTAGAGAAATTCGGATTTAGAGAAACCCTAAGGTTAGAAGATCCAAAACCCAAAATAAAGATCAATCTATGGATTCAGGTATAAGCTTCCGCTCTTATGATTATTGATAATCTCTTTGAATTAATCATGGCTATATGGTTTTAGATCTCAAGTTTTATGATGTAGATCTAACATCCAAAAACATACAAATTAATCAGCCTAAACTTTTTCCAGGTCATTACTAACTTTCCTTGATGATTTGTTTGATGTGATTTTTAATTACTTGCTTTTTAGATGGATCACATTATTCAATCCAATGCTAAATATTTGAGGATAACAGCTGAACGAGAGGCGAGAGCTAATCAAAAGATAACTTCTTTAGTTGAGGAAAAACTTTGTAAACTATGATTTATCGCGTATATTTCGATAGTCTAGATTACCTCGTAGGTTACTTGTGGTGATATTTGAAATAAGCCTCATGATTTTACTAATGTTCTATATATTCCATGGTATGAACTACTGTTTGGAAGAATTTACCCCTAACTCTGAAGTTGTTTGGTTTGCTGTGAATATCGTAGTAATAAATGTTGAATCCAACATTTGATGTAGGAAATCAATTTACAATCTCTCTCTTTTTTTAATCCGCATTTTAATTGCAAAGGATATTGCGAGATGTCGTTAAAAACATTGAGAAAATGTATTTCCGATTCAAATTTGATGATTGGTTGATAAACATTCTGCATAAAAGCTTTGGAGACATAAACACTTAGAATTTGTTGCAGGTTTTGTGACATCGAAGGTGGTATGTTGTGGACAAGGGCCATATATACAAGGGGATTGGACTTGTGCACTGTGGCATCTAACTTTTTTCCAAACAGAGACTTACATGCATTTTTGGGATCCATATCATCCTACACTGAGAGCGAACATGAACCCTGTCAACATCTCAACTGTCTCAGCGGTGAGCGAATGAACTTGATTGTTGGAGCTCAAGCTTTGGACTCGGAGATGATTTTATGATTTTTTTTTTTTTCAAATGTTTGGTTGGGTCTTTTATTACCTCCTGAAGGATTTTGCGGTAGCTGCTGGGAGGCTTTTCTGCTTTGACAGAGAATGCATCTATAAGAGGTGCTCATTGATAAAAGTGATACTTTTACTAATTGATAAAAAGTGAGATTTTTAATGTATGATGACCTGAAGTTGTCCAATAAAATGGGAAATTACGCCCCCAGAATGGTTTCTGTGTTCGTCATTGTGTGAACTTGTGTTTGATTTTGTCTCCTATAGTTGGTATAATACATAGAACAAAAATGAACTTGTGCTTGATTTTGTCTCTATAGATCACATTCACGTCTCTATAGATCGCCCAACACACAGATATATAACATAACGAGAAAGCATGCAACTAAGATAGCTAAAGGAAGAAATGGTTATAAATAAAGAGAGCTCCAGATATACAGAGTTCAACTACACCTATGCACAATGGAAAAGAGCAAGAAATACATCACAGTCTGAAAAGGCCATAAGTGGCTCAAAAAAAAGTCTAAAACATATGAACTACTTAAACAACTGAAGCTAAAAAAAGTATAAGATAAAATGGTGATCACCAAAAGAAAGTCTAAAAACAAATAAACTACTTAAACAACTGAAGATGAAAAACAGTATAAGGTAGAACGGTGATCACTACCGTTGAGCCTAACCCTCAAAATACTCTTGATCCTGCAAAGAAAGAACATTTCCCAAGTACGGGGTAATTTTCTCCTGACGTTAGGAAGCAAACGAAAGATAGCCTGGGCACTCAGCACAAGAATCAACAAGAAAAAATTGCCAGATCAGATGGAAAAAGAAACAAATTCATCTTAAAATTTTAGCTCGTCACAGAATACTAATAATAGTCGCATTTTTACAATTGAGCATTTTTACCGATCAGGTTTGCAACTGAAACAATCAAATTGAGCTCCCGTATTGACAGAGAGACTCTCAACTGAAACAATCGAATTGACCTGTTTTTAACATCTCTATGAGTCCCCTCAGCTAGAAACTGACACATTATTTTCACACACTCTTATCTTTCATACAATTGATTACATGACAAATTGATTACAGGAATATGCCTACTTATGTTCAAGCGTAAAGGAAGGATAAACCAATACATGCATTAGACCAAAGCTATTGGGAGTTCTTCTCGTTGCCTACGATGTCATCAAATCCTGCAGATAATGTAAAATATGAACCACTGTAAAACATGGCAATCACAACTGGACATAAATGCACATTATAGTTAGTCGAAGATAGACCTGAAATCAGCAGGAAGACTAGCAGGAATTTTTTTTTTTCACTTTAAAGCAAACATAGGAGGATGACACTGAGAGGCAGTTGAACTGTGGCTTCTTTTAAAATGAGCCAAAAATTAGTACCTATATCTTCTTGTCTACAAGAATGCCTAAAATCTTGCACGTAAAAACAAGGCAAGAATACTGTAACGACTAAAAGAATTTCCTATGTTCCCAGAACAAAAGCCTGTATCTCTGACCAGTTTGAAGCAGTATAGAGAGTGCCAGATAAACCTCTCCATGCAGAGCCTTCCCTCTGTTTAGCTACAACACCAGGGAAGAGTGGAACAAAAGAAACACCGAACTGCTTCCCAACTCTCCTTAAGCTTCCGCTTGATCCCACAACAATACCGACGTCAGCTTTTAGTAGACACAGCAAGTCGCCAACTGAGCCCCCAATGTAGACAGATAAATATTTGTTGCTGCTGTTCTGATTCAAGACGTTATTAACTGCTTCGACCTTGTCTACCGGTGACTGCATCTTTATGTCGATCTCTCCCGTTGAAATAGAACCTTCAAAGTTGAATTCATTCGAGTGTATGGAAAGCTCATTGAGACAGCCCACTGGAGAAATGGGCAATATAATATGGTTACATACAAGAATTGCAGCAAAAACCAGTATACAATTAGTTAAATGAAGTTGGTTTCACATGAGATGACCAAAAAAAGTGTGATTCTCCTCATGGCATATATGTTGACAGCTGGAGAAAAAAAAAGGAAATGTTCCTGGGCATCCAATATCATAAAACGTAAGATAACAAAGTCTGCAGTTGCATTATGGCAAAGCTCAAAAAGATTTGTTTGAACTTCTGAATACAGCGCATTAAGCTTGCTAAATATTACTATTATGCGAAAACATGCAGCTCTTTGATACTGACTCTAGCTCCCAGTATCATTCAACAAGAAATACAAGGGTTTGAATTTGACAAATTCTAACTGTAATTACTAACTTCCAGGTTGTAAACAGGAAAGTATTAGAAAGTTAAAAAAAGTTGTTGAACCCTTTAAAAACTGCTAAAATACCATATTGGCCTTAAAAAATCACACCCCTTAACCACTTTGGCCTAATAGGGGCACCGGCGACACTTTGACCTAAAAATGACAAATTGGCGACACATAGGACTTTCCGATCACCAGAGACAATTTTTAAGCAAAATATTAAGAGATTTTTGCATATAGATCCCTCCATCTCCCATATTTTTCAGATTAATACCCCCACCCAACCACCCAAAAAAACAAATCCCCACCTTCCCTCCTCCTTCCCTCCTCCTTCCCACCATATCCTCCCTCCTCCTTTCGACCATCTCATTCATTCTCTTCTCCTACAGATCCCCAACCTTACCTCCTCTCTCTCCCACTCCTTTTCCATATCATCACTCTTGCCTTCTCCTTTCCGCCATTTCCTCCATTCTCTTCTCCTCTCAATCCCCAACCTTCCCTTGTCTCTCCAACTCCTCCCTCCCTGCTCCATCGACTCCCCTTCACCCTACAATCATTAAAAAAAATCCAACCTCGTCCTCTTCCTACTCTCAGTCCCACATCAAATATTCTATCAAAAACTCAACCTCCTTCTCAGACCCAACATCAAACATTCAATTTGAAGCATTAGGAAGGGGAGAGAGGGCAAATAAGAGAGAGATGTTAAAGAAGTTAAGAAGAGGTAAGATTGTAAGAATAGGATGTGGAAAAAGGGAAAGGAGGGGAGGTTGATGATTGGGAGAAAAGAGTGGAGGAGATGATGGGAAGAAGGGAGGAGATGGTGGAAAGGGAGGGAGAGGAGTATTTTTACAAATTTAAGAACTTGGGAAGGTAAATCCAAAAATATGGGAGATTTGAGGGTATATATGAAGAAGTCCCTTAAATTTTTCGCATAGAAATTGCCTCCGGTGATTGGAAAGGCCTGTGTTGCCAATTTGTCACTTTTTAGGTCAAAGTGCCACCAGCTTTACTTTATAGGCCAAAGTGGTAAAAGGATGTCACTTTTAGGCTAATCTGGTATTTTAACCCTTTAAAAGCCATATTGTGATGATTAATCTGTTTAGATACTAAAATCAATCACTGTTATAAATAGCGGTAAATAACTCCGCAATAGCGGCGCTAATAGCGTTAGCGGCCCCTTCCCGCGACGCTATCGCTCACTACGCTATCGCGCAATAACGATGACATATTGCGGAATATGTCTGTTCGCAAAAGGGGCCAATAGTGTGTCATAACGGTAAATAGTGAGCGATTGCATTCGAAATTTACTTTTTTGACTGCTATTTAAAAGCGGTTTGAGGCTTATTTTTTTAAAATTAAACGCAACCCTTGACCATTGCATTCCACCGTCTCCTGTGATTTTTAGCATACTTCAGCCACCTCTCATAGCCTCTGGCACCTACCTTGATACTTCCTCTCACCTCCTTCACCGTGAACTCCTATTAGGACAGTCCAGTCACTGGTAAGCTCTTCTTCTCAAAGATGACTTTTTAACTCCTCCAGTCATCTTCGGTATTACGTGATGGTTACATGTCTATTTTATGTTTAGGATCTCTTTAAATCATCCAATATGTACTTTTAAATTTCTTAGATTTTTCTTTAATTTTTCTTTTTTTTAGTATTTATACATATCTAAATTAGACCGCTATTTGACTTTGCGTTTTTTACCGCTATTTTGCCGTAATAACCCAAAATAACCTTAGCGATGCCTCATCACTACGCGACGCTATCCGCTATCGATAACCTTGAAATCAATACACAAATAAGTGCTCGGAGCACATCAGTTGTCCCTAATGTCTCTTCTACTTTTAAAGCTAAGGCAAGGCAGGCATGGTTGACAGTCCCAAAAACATGGGAGAATGACACGAAGCCCTCATTTTAAAAAAAGATGTTTCTGAACTACTTCCTCTTTGACCTGAAGCTGTGCTGATATTAGAGATTTTTACATGTGTCTACATCTCCTTATATTGTGAGTGGGTAAATCAATGTGCTAATCGTGTAGTTAATCACCATAGGAAAGAGTAGTTTGATGTATATCTTTTAAGTTACAAGTTACAACAGCTCAGTTCATTATGGTTCTCCGAAGCTGCTAATTATATGCTATAAATGACCATTCTTTATAAGATAAGTCATCGTTTTATAAAATCATTGCTATTTCAAGTTTAACAAGCAACTAAATCAGGTGGATTACAAGCTATTGCTAAGCATAGAACCCTTTTGTGTAGTGGACTATTCATCAGCCTCCCATGGCTAATTCAACATTGAAAAGGTTGAAGACAGTCCAACCAATATTCTTAAAGACTTCGTGACACCTTTGTGGCTGCGGGAGATAAGTGATGGTGTTCAACTGTTCAAATTCAGGAGGCGAACACGAGAAAGTGGTCAGCAATTTAGTAGTCTTACCTCATATATGACTTCCCATTTTTTCACCTATTGAAGAAAACTTGATGTTATGTACAGTGGCTTTTTAGTACTACATGTTAAGAAAACCTTGAATCTACTGTAGTGATCTAGTGGCTATCTATGTCCAGTTTATAACTAGGTTGATTTCAATTGTTTCCTAATCAGGATAGTGAAAACTTTGACATCAGAATACGTACATAAAACTTTCCTTGAGCAATAAAAGGAAGAAAACTTTCACAATACACAAGAGCAGGCCTAATCTGCACGTATAAAACGATACATGTATTTAACAAATTTTAGTAGAGCAGTTCGTAACTACATTTACTATGATCTTTCACTTATTGATAAATAAATTACTTAATCACCATATAAACTTTGTTTTCTGATGGAAGATACCAAAGCAACAGATAAGTTCATGTTTTCTCTCTTCTTCTTTGTTGTTTTGGGCAAAGCTTACTACATAAGATGATTAAAAGAACACGTGTAAGCAACAATGAGGCTATTAAGCCTATTATGTAAACAAGTAATGCAATAGTGGTTGTAAATGTATAAAATCTTACCTGACGAGAAGGCTGACCTTATAAGATCTGCACACCAACAATATGAGAGGATATGAAGATCGACCGTCAGGGTTTCCTTCTTCTTCACAATCTTCTGAAAAAAATCTTTACACCCATCATGGAGCTTCAAATGTTCCCCTGCCCTTTTTATGTCATGTAAGTTTACCCCTCTCAGCATTCCTGATTCAACAACCCTTGAATTCGTGCGTTTCTCAAAGTTGGCAAGCTGCTCAAGACTTTTATGTAGATGTTCATAATCAAATTCCTTAACTGAAAAAGACAAGAAGGAAAAAAGTATAAGCAAGTTGCCTTTCCCAAAGAAATTTCTTGCATCAATAAATTATCTACCAAATCCTGACAACTAATGTAGCATAAAGGATAAAATATGGCTACCTTCTTCTTTTGGAAGTAAGCCTTCAATGCAAGCTTCATACTCCTCAGTATATTTACTTGAAAGGGCATCCCAAGAGCTTCTCATATCTGAAGAAATCTTTTTTGCCTCAGCAATACCCTGGTCAATCTTAGATGCAGTCAAAATTGCAATCTCTGCTAAAATCGCGGAAGAGTCGACTATGGTACATGTCAAGTCAAAACCAGAAAATATGTATAGACGTTCGATCGGATCATTTAGCTTCGTCAACGGAACTACAGATTGCTGAGTAATTGGCTGAGCAGAAAAGAACTCAGTCTCAAGTTTCATAGCCTGATGGTAAAGTTTTTCTATTAAATCAAGCTCCTCCCCGGTAAGTGGAACACTCAGTTTGTCAAGCAATTCCTCTATTTGTACAGTTTCTGCCTGTAACCATCCAGATTTGAGAAAAAAAGACACAGTATTAGCAAACACAATACACTCACATAAATTGAATTTTTTTTGAAAATAGACCACTTTTGCTAAATATTTAGCAAAATCGATCATTTTGCTAAATATTTAGCAAAATCGACCTCTTTTTGGCTAACAGGCCAAAAAGAGGTCGATTTTGAAAAATGCTCACTGAAAACATACGGGACTGCTAGTCCCGTATGTTTTCAAGGGCACTAATCACTGATTAGTGCTCACAGAAAACATACGGGACTAGTAGTCCCGTATGTTTTCTGTGAGTGATTAGTGCTTGAAAACAAACGGGACTACTAGTCTCGTATGTTTTCACTCACAAAAAACATACGGGACTAGTAGTCTCGTATGTTTTCAAGCACTAATCACTCACAGAAAACATACGGGACTACTAGTCCCGTATGTTTTCTGTGAGCACTAATCAGTAATTAGTGCCCTTGAAAACATAAGGGACTAGTAGTCCCGTATGTTTTCAGTGGGCGTTTTTCAAAATCGGCCTCTTTTTGACATGTTGGCCAAAAAGAGGTCGAATTTGCTAAATATTTAGCAAAATGGTCGATTTTGCTAAATATTTAGCAAAAGTGGTCTATTTTTAGAATTTTTCCACATAAATTTGTTCTAGAAGTGATAATCTTGTAAGAGGAAATTTTTGGAGAAACTGCCTAACATATTGAAACAAACCTCAAAACTTTTGGATGAATAATAGTCAATCCACTTCTTATAGGGATGATCGCCTCCATCATGAGGAAGAAACATTTGGAGCTCTTTGCCCAAATGAGCATAAAGCCTCATGCAAGGGGTCATAGCACTTATTGCATAAGCAGCGATTTTGGTCTTCTCAAAAGGAGTGGCAATCTGACCAGGGCCTTTACCTCCATCAACTTTCCCTTTAGCTGTTGCAAGAACGAACTCTGTATACTTAAGTGTTGCAGGATTGGGAGCTATCTCTTTGTTTGGATCAACACCCCATTCCTGCATGATTGATTTCATAGAACTTTACAAAAACAATCTATTGCTACACGAAAAATTTGCAACTTGCTCTAAAGTACCCATGATTAACATTAAAAATGCAATAATAATAAGGTATTGTCAAAACATAAATACCCTTGGTTTGAAAGAATCCAGTAAGTTCAGGCAATTCCCTAAAGTTAAGTCCACCCCACCAAAAGAACAAAATTGTATAAACATGCAAATTTAATCATGCAAAAAATCTAAATGAAAGAAGACGGAACATATACACACAGACAGAGATAGAGAGAGGCAATAACATATAAAGTGCAAAAGAAAGTCATTTATGGACTCTTATTGGATGTCAGAATAATATTCTCAACAGTGTTTGTGAGCAAGGCTCGTGATGGTTTCACAAGACCTACTGCTACAAGGTGGTTCAGGTTTCTACTTGGGGGATTCAAACATAGAAAGTCGTTAATTGCAGTATACTGTTGTCGCTGATACATTTCAGGAGAAAAGCTATCCTTCCCAACACCGAATACACATGAGATACAACACTCGCGGCATTTCTTTCTTGAATGATTAAGTGCACAGTGTGCACATTTCAACACAATATAACCAAAATATCGTTTGCTAGATCCATCGATATTTGATGTAAATTGCAGACTTCAACGCAGCATAACCAAATACCCCTGGCTAAACGCACAGATTTTTGTTGCAACCTCTTACCCATAGCTTTCCTGGTTCTGAAACCAATAGAAAAAGCTAATGCTAAGCACTGTCATGAGACAGTTATAGACCTTCAAAATTAATGACAGGTTCTCAGCATCATCCTGGTTCTTGGTGTAAGTATAGAGTGCTAGCAAATTTACATCTATGTCAGTTTCTTATTTTTAGGTAAAGGTCATACCTTGTACATGTAAAGAAAATTGGTATTCTTAGAAATGCAGAAGGAAGCCAATTTATGGTAAGTCAATACTCAGTACTGGATCATACTCTGAGCAGTTACATGATTAAGTAACAAGGTATAATTAAAAACTTGTGATTTTAGAAGCTTGAGCACAAAGGGTAGTTTTCCAGCAGAAAACATGAAATGTAAATTTCATGATTCAAACAAAATATAGAAGAAGGGAAAAACTATATTATTCGTTTGTTTGTAAAATACATGTATTGACATATATACTGACTGTTCCTTTAGATATAAATGACCCTTAAATCCTAAAAGAACAACAAAGCAACTGCAATTAATTCAAAGAATCCTACGCATATCCTTTTGATAAATAAGTATGATAACATTGTCACAGACAAAATGTTCGACAAAACACAAATATGACAACCCAAATTTTTCATAGGTATAAGGATTCTAAATAATAGTATAATACACATCATATATGATATATCTAGAGTTAATGGTGAGAATGGCTTGTCGAAACCTAGTGTTCTACAACAAACTTTGGTAACCATTTTCATGTTAACGCGATAAACCTCTTGCACCCTAAACTTCATTAACCTCTAAAGACACATGTTAATTCAAGTCATTAGTAACATAGTCATGCTGCATCATATAGTAAGTGTTATAGAACTGAACTACCTCAATACAGAAATCATAATAAACTTAAAACTTACTTTCATAACTGAATCATGCAATTTCAGCTCCTCCAGAGTAGCTTTCCTCAGATCAAGAATCACCGTCTTTTCATCATCATCATCAGCATACTCAGCTGCCATCTCATATCTAGAGTTAAAAATATATATATAAGGACAAAAACAGCACTTGACAGAAAGACGAGATATGTACCAAAACCTTTCATTGCACGGCAAGTTTTAAAGACTTAAGAGCAAAGATTCAGCAAGGGATAAATGACAAAACAACATCAAACTTACCAAAATCAAGATAAAGAACGTAGAAATTTGGTGTGTGATCTTTTTAAACTAGCTAAAAGCACCACCAGAAAGTTGGAATTTAACCAGAAGGAAAAAGAAAGAAATGGAAATGGATTTCCCCCATAATCATAGTAAATAGAAGACAAAATTGATTGGAAACAATTAACTAACTAGTTTCAACAAAATTGATTGGAATCCCCAAAGGGATTCAAATACAGACGGAATCTATCAGAACTTTAAGAAATTTGCCAGAAAATCTTATGTACTAGCTCTGAATACAAACAAAAAAACTAGACAAGAATGAAGAGGGGAATTTAGTTAATCATTTTGGTTGTCAGTAATCTCGTGCTCAAACAGATATATGTAAACAATATAGCTATCACCATCGGACAACAAAAAAGAAACACGCATATTTAAAACCTTCGTCACATTTGGAGACATTCAAAGACTCCATTAAAAAACAATTACAATGCAACTTCAGAAAGCATATGATCAATATCTAGGTCCTGAATCTAACTTTAGATACCAACAAGGACTAGCAAGAGATCTAAAAATCAAGAGACCTAGAGAAGGTTAAGCTACGCTATCAATAAGAGAAGGGTTACAGTGACTATCAATAAAAGCCATAAGTATTAAATAACAGGAGAAAACCAAGAAATATAACATATGATTAGCATACACGAACAAACAAATGTCACTCTCATGGTGAAGGCATTGTCCTATATTCGAACATGAAAGCACTCCTATATACTGAATGAAATATCTGAAAATATCCATACTTGAGCCATAAAAATATGTGCATTTCTTGTAATATGCATGTGAAAGAACATAAGTTATTTTAAATGATGTATTAAGTAATTAGCTGATAAAAGGGGCACAGCATACTCTAGCTGTACACCATCAAGAACCTGAAATTTTCTCTATACATACAGCAAGAAAACAGCGTCTCCCTTTACAAAACTAGTAAATGACTGGTTTTAACTCACATATGACCAAGCACTCAAAGACTAAAAAATACAAGTTAAAAGCGCACACAATGCTTTTGACGATCCCAAAAATGTAATTAACTGAAGAGCAAGGGTGAAGTATAGGAAATGCATCACGAAGTAAAAGTTACTAAGTTACAAAACAATGAGAACTACAAGAGAATAGTTGCTAGTTGTGTTCTTGTTGCTTTTTGTTGTTGATGCTACTGCTACTGCTTCTTATGGATAACCAACTCCAGCTGTTTCTTCATAATGATAAATCAACTACCTACTTCTTCTATTTCCAGTCTATTTTTTTAAAGTATTCACGGTTTTTATGTTGAATGTTTATCAGTAAATCAATAAGTTCTTAAAAAGATAAATAAACTATCTCAAAATTGCTTTAAATATATTTGCCTCATTTCAGTGAGATACCAAACTCACTTTGCAACTTGGATGTGTTAAGACACTTCCTACCCTACTAGCAACATGCTCACGGTCCTAAACCTTGCCTCCTATTACATCAAGGACTCAAAAAGGACACTTAATAACCCAACCAAGAATCCCAATCCTGAAGATCAGCAAGCTCAGTATAAGAAATGAAGAAGTACGATATGACTCTAAATACCATCAAGAACAATCTCAGTATATTTCCTAAAGAAATGTTATCTGGAAAGCATCCATCCAAATAATCTACACACGAAAACTATATGGTTACAGCACAAGATCCAAACTAACACAAAATCTGCTCATGATCCTAAATCCTACCTGTTGACTTGTAAGACCACAAAATAACACTGAAGGTCTGAAAATAACTATAAATACTACCAAGACCACAAAATAAGCTCGACTCTGCAGTAACTAAATAGTAACAGTGCAGATTACCGGAAGCCGCTCAACTTATATTTCTAACCGCAGCTAAAATTTTCACTAAGAAATGGAATCTGACTCGTCTAAATACCATCAAGAAGGTTTAAATTAGCACCGATCCTAAACCCTAGCCGCAGTTTCATCAAGGATTCCAAATTCAGCTCTAAAACAACAAAATAACATCAAAATAACTACCAAGAACAATGTAAGAGACAAGACATAGAGAGATAAATCCCTGATGATCTAAGCGGCATCAGAATCCGCACAGTAACAAGATCAAGAACGAGATCACTCACGCGCTAGCAAAAGCCCTGAGGAAATGCGCGTCCTGCGCAATGTATTGCCGGAAAACCTCGACGTCCAGCCTCCCCGCAGCCAAGCAGACGACGAACGGCGTGTAGGCGGCGAACACCGCGTCCTTCTGCGACCNNNCCCCCGCCGCCCCCTCCGCCGCCGCCGCCGTCGCCATCGACCTCGCTGGCAATAGCTCCGATCTCGACTTCAAGCACAGGATCGATCGCAGGAGACCTCGACCTCGATTCAAGAAGCTGAATCGTGATCGGAGAGTAGAGATGTGGGGTTAAGAATCTAGGGCTAGGGTCTCGGATGAGAGAGAGAGTTGACACAGGAATCGCATAAATTCGCGAATACTAGGCTTTTTGTTGGGATGAGAGAGAAATGAGAGGGG